>NW_011889217.1:651409-785134 GCF_000151845.1 Pteropus vampyrus | reverse complement strand
TATATTAAAAATTATTTAATTATAGTTGACACACGATATTGTATTAGTTTCAGGTGTATAACATAGTGATTAGACATTTAAATACTTTATAATGTGATCACCACAATAAGTCTCTTATCCATTTGTTACCATACATACTTATATTATTTACTCTATTCCCAATGCTGTATATCCCTGTGACTTATAACTGTAAGTTTGAACTTAATCCCCTTCTCTTTTCCTCTCAATTCTCTCCTCCTTCCCCTTCTGCAACCATGAGTTTGTTCCCTGTATCTGAGTTTGTTTCTTCTTCGTTTTGTTTTTTAGATTCCACGTATAAGTAAAATCATTCGGTATTTGTCTTTCTCTATTTCGCTTAACATAATTTTCTCTAGGTCTACCCATGTTATCGTAATTGGCAAGATGTCATCCTTTTTTATGTTTTTGAGTAATATTCCATTGTATATAGGTACCACATTCTTCTTAATCCATTCATTTTATCAAAGGTTGCTTCCATATCTTGGCTACTGTAAACAAGGTTGCAATGAACATGGGGTGCATATATCTTTTTGAATTATTGCTTTTGTTTTCTTTGGATAAATACCCAGAAGTAGAATTGCTGGGTCATATGGTAGTTTCTATTTTTAATTTTCTGAGAACTCTAAGGATTCTAATGGATTAAGTAGATAGCAGACGGGCAATGTAAGCAAGGAAATGGAAGTCCTAAGAAAGAACCAAAGACAAATGCTAGAGATAAAAAACACTGTAATAGAAATGAAGAATGCCTTTGATCAGCTTAGGACCACAACGAGTTTAGGAAAGAATCTCCAAGTTAGAGGAAATATCCACAGAATCTTTGAATACAAAAAAGCAAAGAGAATAAAGACAAAAAAAAACAAAAAACAAAGAACAAAACAAAAAACACCAGGCTTTCCAAGGACTATGGGACAACTACAAAAGGTGTCAACATACATGTAATGGGGATGCCAGAATGAACAAAAGACACCACAAAGAAAATGAAAAAGACAACCCACAGAATGGGAGAAAATATTTGCAAATCATTTATCTGATAAGGAACATGTATCCAAAATATGTAAAAAGTGGTAATAATAGAAATAACTCAATTTAAAAGTAGGCAAAGTATCTGAATAGAAATTTATCCAAAGGAAATAAACAAATAGCCAATAAGCACATGGAGAAATGCTCAACACCATTAGCTACCAGGGAAATGCATATCAAAATCACAATGAGATACGACTTCACATCTACTAGGATGGCTGTAGTTAAAGAGACAAATAATAAAAAAAATGTTGGCCAGAATGCCTTGAAGTTGGAATGCTTTATACACTGCTGATGGGAATACAAAATGGTATACCCTTTTTGAAAAACAATCTAGCAGTTTCTTGAAAGAATAAACATAGTCACCATGTGACTCAGCAAGTCCACTACTCAGTGTATGCCAAAGAGAAATGAAAGCATTACTTCCAAATAAGGCATTTCATTTCCACAAAGAACTTGTACACAAATGTTCACAGCCAAAATGTAGGAACAACCCAAATTGTCCATCAATTGAAGAATGGATAAACAAAATGTGGCATATATTCACACACTAGACTATTATTCAGCAATGAAGAGGAACGAAGAAGTACTGACACATGCTACAATGTGGATGAACCTCAAAAACATTAGCTATGTGAAAGAAGAGAGAATCATGAAAGACCACATATTTATGAAATGTCCAGAATAGATTAGTCGTTCCTGAGGGCTGGGTGTGAAAATAAAATTGGGAAGGAAGAATGGTGATTGTTAAAACGTACGGGGCTTTTGGAGTGAAGAAAATGTTCTAAAATTGAATGTGGTGATGGTAGCACAGCTTTATGAATATAGTAGAGACCACTGAATTGTTTACTTTAAAGCTGCTTATTAAAAAAACAAACAAACAAACTATAGCCCAAAAGTAGTCACACCCAGTAGCAACAAGCACATCTAATTCCTCACATCTTGGCTGCTAAATGCCATTTTCTAATAAAAGGAACCAAAGCTCTTTGGAGAAATACTTGATTCTAGAACTGGGGCCAAAAAAAAAAAAAAAAGGAAAAGAAAAAGAAAAAGAAAAACAAGATGAGTGTGGAACATCTTATAGTGCCTGAAAGTAAGGAAATGCTAAAGAAAAAGGATGGAGGCATGCCAGAAGTCAACATGAAAGAGCTCCTAATGGCCAAAACTAAAACAATTCATAGTACTGGATCATAAACCAAAGTATAAAATAAATTTAAATGAGTACATATTGGCATAAATTACTGAATCAAAAAAATACTGGGGAAGAAGAGACAAACCTTCCTTATAGTAGTACTCTAGATAATATATGTAGATATATCCCATTCTGGAAGTGAAGTTTGATTTCCCTTCCCATGAGTGTGCACTGGACTTAATGATTCACCTCCTAAGAATAAAGTATGGAAAGGAAAAAATAGTAATTTTATAGTGGAGAAAACTAGCAGACACCAACTTAACCAAGTGGCCAAAGTTAATATTACCGGTACTATGTCATGGTGAAATCATGATTTCCCTGATATGATATAGTGAGAAAGACAGTACATCTCTATGATGGTCTTATCCCCAAGCCCTCAATTCCAGTCTAATAATGAGAAAATCATTAGACAAACCCAAGTGGAAGGATATTCTATAAAATATCTGACGAGTTATCTTCAAAACTGTAAAGGTCATGAAAAACAAAGAAATATGGAGAAACCATCAAATACTGAAGGAGCCTAAGGGGACATGACAACTAAACTCAATATGGTATCTTAGATTGGATCTGGGAATAATAAAAAGACTTTAGGGGTGGTAGGTAGGGGAGAATGAAGCATGACTGCTAAAGGGTATGGCATTTCTTTGTGTGTGTAGGGTAATGAGATATACAGGAATTGATGATGATGATGGTTGTATACCTTGTGAATATACTAAAAACCATGGAATTGTACACTTGAAAGGATGAATTTTATATGTGAATTAGATCTCTATTAAAAAGTACATTAGTGGAAAAATTAGTGGAGAAAGAGAAAGAAGGGAAGAGAAGAAAGCTCAAGTGACTATATGAATATCAGAAGATGTATATTTTTAAAATAAGGAATATTATTAGGAATAAAGAGGGCAATTTCATAATAAGGAGCTAAATGCATTCAGAAGACATAATAATTGTTAATGTGTATATACCTGACTGCAGAGCTTCAAAATACAAAATCACTGAGAAATTATATCATTGAAAAGAAAAACAGAAAAAACTACTATTAGTGAAAGACGTCACTTCTCTCTCAATAATCTAAAGTAGAAGTTAATATAATCTTTTTCATGGACACACAGAACATGCACCAAGATATGTTATATTCTGAGACATAAAACATATCAACAAATTTAAAAGAACTGAAATCATACAAAGCATGTATGATATACGCACATAATGTTATTTGTAATATGGACATAATATGGACACAACTGAATTAAACTAGAAACCAATAATAGAAAGTTAACTAGAAATCCCCAAATATTTGGAAATTAATGACAGAAAGTAACCCATGGTTTAAAGAGAAAGCCACAAATCAGAAAATATTTTTACTGAATATGAAAAATGATAAATGAAAAAATGTGACATACACCTAAAGCAGTACTCAGAGGGAAATTTTAGCACTAAATGTTTCTATCGGAAAAGATTAATGGTCTTTAACTCAATAGTGTAAATGTCTGCTTAAGAAAAATTAGAAAAATAAACCAAAAGCAAGCAGAAGAAACAATTAGGATAAAAGTAAAAATCAATGAAATTGAAATATGAGAAAACTGTAAAGAGAAATCAATAAAACCAGAACCTAAGTCTCTTGAGAAAATCAAGAAAATTGATAAGCCCCTAATAGACAGATAAAAAATAGAATACACAAACACCAACATTAGGAATGAAACAGGTAACAGTATTAAAAGGATGAAAGAATATTTTGAATAATGTTATGTTCACGAAATTCAACAAAATTTATGGAATTACTTGAAAAACACAAAGAACCAAAGCTACTTAAGATGAAATATATAACCTGAATGGTCCTATATCTATTAAAGAAATTGAATTTGTATTTAAAAGTCTTTACACAAAGAAATCTCTGAGCCAGATAGCAGCTTTAACGGCAAAATCTACCAGATATTTAAGGAAGCAATAACACCAATTCTAAACAAACTCTTCTAGAAAATATAATAAGGGGAAATATTTCCCAATTCACTATGAGGTCAGCAACATCTTGATATAAAAACCAATTACAAAAATTATACCCCAGACCGATAACCCTAATGAACAAAGATATAAAAAATCTCAACAAAATATTTACAAGTAGACTCCAACAATACATTAAAAAGGATAATAAATCATGACCAAGTGGAGTTTATCACAGGAATTCAAGTTGGGTTCACATCCCAATATGGTGATTTATTTTACATTGTAAAATGTGTGTAATCAGGCCTAATAAGGGATTAACAACAGCAACTAATAATAAAAGTTACATAAAATATAGTGTAATAAAAATTATGTGAACATGGTCTCTCTCTGATTAGCTGAGATGGTGATTAACGGTCAGGTAGCAAATACAGAGTGGCTATGCTGGACAAAGGGATGGTTCACGTCCTGGGCAAGACGGAGTGGGAAGGCACAAGACTGCAACACACTACTCGAACAGCATGTAAGTTAAAGCTTACTTCTGGAATTTTCTATTTAATATTTTCAGACCACAGTTGACTGCGGGTAAGTGAAACTGTGGAAAGTGAACTCACAGATAAGGGGAGATTACTGTATTTGCAATGCACAATTAAATAGAAATTAAATAAATAGAAATAAAAGTGCAACAGCATTTTGATATACTGAATATAAAATAATATATGAAATATGATAGTATATAAGAAAATCTTACAAATTGTAAACACAAAACAAGTTCCTATAAAAGTTTCCTACAGATGCCATAAGAGAAATCTTGGCCAGAAATCTTTAGCATACAAATATAACAAAGATAAGCTAAAGTGCCTAGATAACCTATTTTCCTGTAGCTATATCAACATAAATAGAACCCTGGGAAACATATAGCAAATTTTAATAACTGTTAAGTCCATTTTCCCACTATTCATTCAAAATCTTAATAAGCATTTCCTAAGTCCTAGATGAAAGTAATCACTCCTCCACCTCCCTTACAATCCAGCAAACTAAGAATCACTCATAAAACTATAATACATACAATATGTTATATGTAAAGAAAGTGATTTAGTCTGCTGGGCAAAAACAGGAAAGACATCATTTATTTATTCAACATCTACTGAGTGCCTACTATATATTGGTACTGTGGCTAGGTGTTGCCTGAGTAGTTCCCTGAATGAATAAAAGCTGAAGAAATAACACAAAGGCACCAGGTACAGAGAGAGAAGGGATGCTTGGTTGTAACTACAGGATATAGGACTGAAAGAAGGTGAATTGGAAGCCTTGTATAGGTGCTAGTAGGAAGTTACAGAAAATATTTAATTAGAATCTAGAAAACAAAATAAACAAACAAACAAATCAGAAACAAACTCAGAGATAGAACAAATTAGTGGTAGCCAGATGGGAAAGAGGTTGGGGGGATGGGTGAAAGGAGGAAGGGATTAAGATGTGCAAATTGCCAGTTATAAAATCAGTCACGGGGTGTAAAATACAGCATAGGGAATACAGTCAATAATATTGTAATAATTATATATGGCGACAGGTGGGTACTAGACTTAAACCAGAGTGATCACTTTTTGAGTTATATAAATGTCTAATTGCTATGTTGTACACCTGAAATTAATATAATATTATCTACTGTAATTGAAAAATAAATTAAAAAAATACAGAAAATCTGGAAGGCTACACCTAAAAATATACAATTGTTATAAAAGTAACTTAGAGTCGGAGAGACTCTTTTTCAGAGGTCTTTCTTTACTAACTTGCAAACTCATAAGCACAAGTACCTTCAAAACAATTTCTGTATCACTACCACACATGTTTTCTCTAAAATGCTCAGGCCACTCTTAAGTGTACCCTTAATAAAATCACTGAACTTGCCACACATGTTTTTAGTTATTTAGAAACTGAGCATTTATGTTAATATTTTCACTTATTCAATCATTCAATACATTATTGAAAACTAATCATGTTGTCTGGTACCAATATGGGAGGTGGGAAACCAAGATAGTTACAACACTATCCCTAACCCTGAAATAGCTACAGTCTAACTGAAAAGACACTCATATATAAATAATTACAAATTAAGTGACTTAAATGAGATCTACTAGGAGCTAAGAGAGCAATGTGAAAGAAATGCAAACTCTGCCTGAGGTGATTAAGAAAGGTGATTACAGAAGGGTGATATGATACTTCAGCCAAACTGAGGCCAAAGTGAAAAAGGACCTAAAGGAAGAAGAAAAAAAAATGCAGAAAGGCTTAAACATGAGAACAAAGGCAGAGACAGCAGGAATGAACACAGACTTATTTTGATACATCTAGGAAATATAATCAGTGAGATCTAGTGATTGATTTAATATGGGGAATGAAGAAAAAAGGAAAAATCAAGGATGACTATCAGTTTTGTGGATTGAAGAAATAGGTGAATGATGAAAGGTGGAAATGGTGACAAATAATATTTATAAAGGGCTTACTAAATAGCATGCACTGGGCCAAATGCTTTATATACATTTCTTTTCATCACTCAGTTGTGAAGTTAAAAGTATGTGTAGCCACAAATGCAGATGACCTATTAATTGAGGAACTGATTATTTTCTAGTCCATATCTTTGACTACCAAGAAGTATTCCCCATGTTTACCATTTTGTCTTCTCGAACCATTTTATTTCCTGGACTTCTCCAATTCCACTGTCTCCTTATGTTCTAGCTTTTCTGCCCACTCTTCCTCACATAATGTGCTCACTATAACTTTCTCTGGTTCTCTAGCCTCCCCAAAAATATATGGGCAAAAAAAAAAAAAAAGAGGCCTACTAAATAACCAAAAAGTAATTGAGAAAACTGTAATACATGTAAATGAAGTACACACTGGCTTGGGACAAAGTGTTAAAGTAATTTTGTTATTTCACCAATTATTTTCATATGGAATTTCATCCATGACAAAAAAAAAATTAAATGCGAATAGTGAAATGTATTCCAATCATTCCTGCTACCTGGTTATTAACATGCTATTAAATAGGTTAAGAAAAAAGCTTTCCAGTCCTAAACACAACTATACTTTGTAACAGCTCAGTTGACAGCAAATGTAGAGTATTTACTGTTGCATTCGGATTAGTGCCCAGAGTTAGTGTGAAATGAGGACATTCCCAATGCTGAGTTTTTCTGTCATCAGCTCACGTCTGCTATAGGATAATGTTTCCAACATGACAGCAAAAGCAATCAAAATATGCTTTCTTATTAACATGCTGAAAGTTTCAAGTCTGCCAACCATCAGTATAAACTTTTAAATTGTTCGTTAATAGTATATGAAAAATAAAGCGAGTAGCTATACCTAATGATACTATATGTGCCACAGGCTTTAAAGTCCAGAAATTATGTCTACGGCCATGCCACCCTGAACAAGCTCGATGTCTGATCCTAGAAGCTAAGCAGGGTTGAGCCTAGTTAGTACTTGGATGGGAGACCATCTAGGAATACCAGGTGTTGTAGGCGTTAAAAAAAAAAGGGGGTGGGGATTGTAAACTGACAAGGTCCTTGCAATCTGTGAGGTCAACCAAGGGTTACCTCATCTTAAAAAAAAAAAAAAAAAAGTCCAGAAATTATGAGTCTTTATTGATTACAAGTACCGATCTAGAAAGGTTAATTTAGAATTAGTATAATACTTAATATAATTATCCTAAAATTAATGTGAAATATAAATATAAATAACAGGAAATTCCTGATACTGGACTCTAAAAAATAAACTTCAGACATTTAAGAGGTAAGTAACTCTTAGCATTAATACTGACAGTAGCCTGTATTTATTTTTTAATACAATAATAAAAGATATTTCTTACAGCTTAGGAAGTAAAGCCTTTTACCGGCCCCCCACATTGCCCTGGCCCCATATGCGAGAGGAACCCAATGCACCATCAGCTGGGTCAATGTTAAATAGAATAGTAGTAAAGACATTTGGACTTTTCGTTAAATATGTGTCACCGCATCTTATCTACTGCTGCTCCTACAAACTATGAAGTTTATAAAAAAGGTATTTTTAATTTTTAAAGAGTCATAAACCCGAATAAAGTAAGAAGGACAAATGGGAGGACACAAAACAACAAAATTTTGGAAGCTGGAAAGCATAAATGGTAACTTAGAAGACCAAAGAAAATTTAAACCCAGGTTAGTGGTCAGTAAGGAAAGGAGTAGTTTTACTTCCTTCCACAGAACCATGGGAAAACTCAAATTAGAGGCACCAAGTACAGTTAATGCTGAAAACAAGACTGGTCAAAAGTCTGTATAAAGAGTAGTCAGATCCGCAGAACCTCTCCCCATGCTGATCAGTGAGTAGCCCATACCACGCTAACAGAAGAGTGGAAGTTTATTTTCCACTATGGTTGAACTGAGTAGAGCTGAGTGTGGGGAAAATAAACTAAAAAGAGGAAATCTCCCTACTGCACGATAAAGATCCTGGACTTCCTTTTTCCACCTGAGTCTAAGAAGGCTGGCAATCAGGCCCATATATGCCAGGAAGAAGAAAGAACTCTTCTCTGAGGTAGCTGATCATCCTCCATGGAAAAATTAATTAATTAATTAATTAAGGTCAATTATACCTCAATATAGTGGTTTAAAAGAAAAAATAAAGATATAACAAATGGGGATCCCCCAATCAGCCCATCCCAACCAGATCACCATACAGTAACACCTAACAGTTCACGAATTTTGCCCTTGCACAAAGAGCTGAATTTTTAATCTGCTTTTTAGTACTTTACTCTTAAATATGAGTAGTCAGGATTTCCAGACATTTAAGGGAAGTTTAGAGGCAAAAACAAAAACAAACAAAACACCTAAAACAACTTGAAGCTAAAGAAAAATAAGGAGGCCAAAATAGATAAAACTGGACTACATCTGGATTAAAAATGTTTATGCATCAAATGACACTATGAACAGAGTGAAAAGACAACTCACAGGATGGGAGAAAATATTTCCAAATCACATATCTGAGGAGGGGTTAATATCTAGAATATATAATGAACTACGACTAAAAAACAAAACAACTGGATTAAAAACTAGACAAAGGGCTTGAAAAGACAATCCTCCAAACAAAATATACAAATGGCCAATAAGTGCATGAAAAGATGCTCAACATCAATAGTCATTAGGGAAATGTAAACCAAAACCACAATGATATACCACTTTACACCTATTAGGATGGCTATTATCAAATCACATCACAACAAAATAAATGTTGGTGAGGATGTGGAGAAGTTGGAAACGTTCAGTGCTGTAAGGAATGTAAAATGGTGTAGCTACTATGAAGAATAGTGTGGTGGTTCCGCAAAAATTTAAAAATAGAATTAATATATTGTAACAGCAACACAGATATTTGCACACCTATATTCAAAGAACTTAATCATAATAGCCAAATGATGAAAGCTGCCGAAGTATCCATCAATGGATAAACAAAATGTGGTATATACATACAATGGAATATTACTCAGCTTTAATAAAGGAAGGAAATTCTGACACATGTTAGAAACATGGATGACCCCTGAAAATACTAGGCTAAGTGAAAATAAGCCAGTCCTAAAAGGGCAAATACTATATGACTCTACTATATGAGTTACCTAGAGTAGTCAAATTAAGAGACAAAGTAGAATGGTGGTTGCCAGGGGTTAGGGGGATGATGGAATGGGGAGTTATTGTTTAATGGTTAAGAGTTAGTTTGAGAAGATAAAAATAGTTCTGGAGATGGATGGCTGTAATTGTTACACAACAATGTGAATGTATTTAATGCCACTGAACTGTCTGTATACTTACATATTTCTCTCTCTCTCTCTCTCTCTCTCTCTCTCTCACACACACACACACACACACACACACACACACACACACACAGATATCTTCATGACACTGGCGTACACAAAAATTCTTAAATAGGATACAAAAAGTACTAACCACACACACACAAAAAATTGATAACTTTGACTTCGTTAAAACTAAGAACTTCTGGTTCATCAAAAGACATCATTAAGATAGGGAACAAGCAAGCTGCAGGGTGGGAGAAGACAGTCATAATATATATCCAACAAATGATTTGTATTCGCAATATATAAAGAAGTCCTGCAAATTAATAAGACAAAATAATAAAAATGGGCAAAAGACTTGAACTGGCACTTCATAAAAGAGGATATCAAATGCCAAGAAATAAATTTAAAAATAAACATAGGCATTCAATTTCATTAGTCACTGGGGAAATGCAAATTTAAAACAATACCTAAAGTGAAAAAGACTGTCAATGATGCAAAAGTACAATAACTCATAGTGCTTGTGGGAAGGTAAATGACTTTAGAAAACCATTTGTATCTACTACAGCTGTACATATATGTACCTTAATAATTCAGAAATTCCATTTCTAGATATATACCCAACAGTAAGGTTTATATTTTCACCTAAATACGTGAACCAGAAGGTTCATAGTAGTAATATTCACATAGACAAAATCTGAAGCTATCTAAATGGCCAGCAATAGGAGAATCGGTAAAGTGGAATAGTCACTTAATAAAATACTATATAGCAATGAGACTAAGTGATCTACACTACATCTAACGATGTGGAAAAATCACATAATTTTCAAAGAGGCCAGACACCAAACAGATTCTTAATGTATAAATCCACTTATAATGAAATTCAAGAAGAACAGGCAAAACTATTCTAGGCTGTTAAAAATTAGGATTATTCTGTGGAGCCAGAAGATAATTTTGGAAGGGAGCACAAAAAAGGGCTCTTGCAGTCCTGGTAATGTTTTTTTTCTTGATCTGGATACTACTAGATACATGAACGTCCCAGTTTGTAAAAATTCATTAAGCTGTATATTTATGACATATGTACTTTTTCTGTATTCATATAATTTGATAAAATTTAAAATGTTTGCTATATTTTAATTAGAGCATTAAAATATGATAACCCTGCGTATTTAAAACATAATTTTGAGGAGAAATTTATATTTCTGGCAGAGTTCCGAGATAAATTACTGATAAGTACTTTAGAAAACTAAGTAAATAGAGGGTGGGGAAGTCAACCAACTCTACCAGAAACAAAATACTGCATGTGGAAAAAAGGTACATGACATGGCTCAACTGGGACTATTATTTACATAGTCATAATTCAACACTGAAAGTTAATCTAAACCAAAATTATAACTAAACCATTGGAAGAAGAAGAGAGACAGTGAGTAGGATGCAGTGTTATCATAATGCAAGAAATATTTATCTTCCATAGTAAAAAAATACAAAACAAACATGAAACAGCAATACGAATATTTAGAAATATGGGGCAAACACCAGAAGACAAGCTTGAAAAGTTTTAAAGTAGCTGTCCATGGGGAGAAGTGTTTAAGGGAGGAAGGGCATAGTACAAGTGATTATAAATCTTGTAGGATTGTTAAGACTTTTCAAACCATATACATGTATGAATTTGACGACTTTAAAAAATATATTTAATTGTTAAGAATTATGTAGCAGTTTTGCCTCTCACAGAGTTCCTACTATATAACCATGTGCTACAAGTAATCCATGAATGATCTGTTCTGGCTATCCTAAGAATGATGGAACCCTTGGCAGCCAGGATAAGACATCCTGGATTCTTGATCTTCTGAACACAGGAGCTCAAACCTAAAAAGACTATATGCTTTCAGTCACAAGAAAAAGCATTCCAGTGCTAAGGGATTTTTCCTCTCAAACCTTTCTGCCCTTATTAACAAGGTATATTTAGCACCTCATATGTTTATATTTATGAACAGCGACAGATAAAATTACTAACCAGTTTTGACCCAGTACTGGATGAGAGTACCTAAGTTAACAATGATTATTCATAACCAATTCTAAAAAGAGCTGTAGATAAGAAAAAAATGAATACCTATTACAGTCTTTTAGGTTTTTCACGAAAATGTTAAATTATATCATGTACTTTCTCTAGGCATGATACCAAAAGTTAAAAACCCTAAAGTAAACAATTGATGAATTTTTTAACATGAAAATTTTTAATTCTATGTAACATAGCCATAAAAATACACCATAACTATGGTTAAACCCCAAACCACAAACTGGTAAAAGTTTGTGACTTCTGATAAGAGGTTAACATCCTTGTAAAAGACTGCTCCTAAATCAAGGCATAATGACAAACCTATCTATAGTAAACAGGCAAAGGACTTGAACAAGCTAAGAAGAAGAAACACACTCTACTACTTAGTAGCCTATTCATGGCCTCTCTAGGACTTTGAGATGCTTATATCTAAAACTACTCCTATACACAAAATGAGTGAGCAACTTTTTTAAAATGTAGGATTTTTTTATATGCCAGTAAGAAATGAAGGTACACAGCATATATATAATTCAGCTAAGCAGAAATACATGTCAAGCATCAAATTTATCAAAGCAAAAAAAAGAGGGGGGGATTTAATAGCATCTTCTGCATTCCTGCCTAATTAAACACCAAGGAAAGACAAAGATTCTTGAGGGGAGGCTGACACACTGAATATCTGATAAGAAACATGTATGACAACTGAAATTAGTTACCTTAACAGATATGAAGGGAAAAAAGTCTAGATTTTGACAGTAGCAATGGCAAAAGAGACAAAGGAAAAAAATGTCTAACTCCTGGCTCTGTTTATCATATCAAATGACATGCAGTTAAGTCTTATTACCAAAGATGAAACCAGATCAATAAATGATACCTCCAGTGACAGTCATTTGGAAAAGAAACAACAGACTCAAAAGATTTAAAACCCCTTCCTTCACTAATCCATATTTAACTTTGTCAAATAATAAAGCTTAACACATATATTTGCCATCTTTTTACAAAATCGATAATTTGTTAAGTCAGAAAATAGATCTTCATTAAAATTGTAGAAGACCAAGTCAATCTTGTTGCCTTGTATTATCTTATTACTAAAGAATAGCTTGTTAAAACTTAACACTGAGTCAACTCATACTTTTTTTTATCACACCACCCCCAGAAAGGAAAAAAAATCATGTGTCAGACATGCCAAACGAGTCAAAAATGGAAATTTGATGTTATACAACTATGGAACTGTGAAATTTTTGATTTGAAACACACATGAACTCAAGAATGAACAAATGTGACATACAGAAAACTCATTTAAAAAAGGTAGTCATTCCAAAAAAAAAAAAAGGTAGTGCAGCAATGGTTTTACTCAGCCAAAGAATGGTAGGGCATAATGCTATGGAATATTATGCCATGCCACCATCACAAGATGTTGCATCCTCAAGCTCTCAAAAAGGTACTTAACGATTTGCAAACACAATTAATGACAGAAAACGTTACAGGAAGCCTATAGAAATCAGAAAGTAAGGAGAAGGTAATAAAATACAAATAAAATTAAAGGCTAAGATGTCAGGAGGAAAAGGGGCTTATTTACCAATATTTGGTCTGTCAGGAAAGTGTTATTCCTAATCAAGACAATTTTCTTTGGCAAAATTACTTGGAAAATGTGCATTCCTGAAATGCAATTATATTAAAATAAAATCGTTTGGACATCCATAAGGATTATATGCTAACCATTAAACCTACATTTAAATAACCAAATTCTATTTTACTGAATCCAAGTTTGGACATCCATAAGGATTATATGCTAATCATTAAACATACATTTAAATAACCAAATTCTATTTTACTGAATCCAAGTTCATCTTGGAAAACAAAACAAAGAAATTTAAATAAGGCTTTAGGTCTTCATTGTCATACAAAAACATATGTAAAATGTTACCTCTATTACAAAAACTTTGACTTCTAATAACTTTTGCAAAATAAAGATGTAAAATGAAAAACTAAGAATCCATCCTAGTCTTAATATTTTATTAGTCCACTTTGTGTGCACTTTGAAAATATGACCTTCCTTCTTAAAACAAGGATATTCTCAAGTGTCTAAAACTTGAACCTAAACAAATTTAAATATAAACTGTCCTTCCTAGTTCAGCTTAGTTTTCATGAGTATCTGAGTGTGTCAGTATAGGGCAGATATTAACCAAGAGATAAAATACACAAAGAAAAACTATAGTAGCAATTACAAATATGAATTAACATTTTCAAACAATTAATAAAAGCCGAATGGTTTTCAAACTTTGAAATACTGCTCCAAAATACAGTAACCATAATTCATAGTGTATTTTAAAAGATACCAAAATAAACTTTTGTAAACTGATATGTAAAGGAAACAGACTATTATCTGACATAGTCCTACAGTGGAATGCAATAGTTTAGCTATGATTATAATTTGAAATGTAACATTTATACCATGTTATAGATCATCAATTTCCAAAGACCTAGCTTAGCAAAAATAATTATTGCCTTGACCTATTCCCCTGGTAACTGTCTTCACATTTTCTTTAATCTCTGTTTAGAATAAAGGTAAGAAGACATTTTATGGGAGAGTAAGGAGTAATACCTTGTGATAAATGACAAGCAATCTTTCTAAACCTAATTTAGTTTTCTTGAGAGGATTGTGAAGCTACTTCAGGATACTACATTAAAACTGTTATTTACATCATTCAGTAATGTACTACAGGTAGATATGTGAAAGTGAGTATTTTATCTGCAAGAATAGACAGGTTAGCATCAGTTATTCTCCAACTTTGAAAAAAAATTCTAAATGAGAATTACTGCCTAATAAAGTTATCTTAGCCTTATAAGTAGTATAAAACAGAATATGAGCCAAGACTTCCCAACTTATATATAAGAAATGAAAGAAGATACCCCCTTAGGTCTTTAGCCCTTAAGGAATAATTCTGAACAAAAATCTCTCAAGGCATTGTATGCTACTGTAAGTAAAACAGTTCATATGTCTTTCAACAATTTGTCATTTTTTGTATGGCTAAGGCATAAAAGTTAACAATCTAATCTTCCCAGTCTAATCAGTCAGCTGACTTGTTTCATTCTCTCTCCCTCTCCCTCTCTCTCACACACAAAGCTAAACATTATTATATAAATTAAATAATTGTTAAATATGACTTTCGAGTATAGTTTATCACAGGAAATAACACTTTCTAACCTAAAGTTACCTAAAAGTTAATATTAATTTTGTCTTAAACACAGAAGGAGCTTAAGTAATCATCTCTATTTTCTTCTGAAACCCTAACAAAATGATAGCAAGAGGGATAAAATATAAACTCATAAGAATAAAGAAAATGAAAGAAGAAAGTAGATGAGGTATCAAGAATTTTACAATATGAAAAAGATGAATTTAGCAGACCTGAGAAAGCTGAAACCGAACTGTGAGAGGGATGGGGGAAGAGGGATTGAAGCAAGATCATGTGTATTGGGAAATCTGCAAAAGGCTTAGGATCTGAACAGTTAGTTGGTATTTTTCAAAGTCAAGGTGTGAGATGGAGCTGAAAATAAACCGATGAAAGGTGTATAAAGTTACAAACAGTTAAACACCCAGATCTCTTCCTCCAGCCCTTCAGTCAGGTGACTTCCCCCCATATTGCAGAAGACAAGGATTTTTACATCTGGGAAGGTTAAACAAGACAATCTCTTGCTGAGAGCAGAACTAAGATATACTGAACAAGAAAATTAAGTCTGTGACTGAATGGTAAGACCACAGGCTTGTCTCACTCATCTCAACCTAGATATAAGCATTGTTATCTATCAGGTAGAAGATAAGAGTATTCTTTTCCAGAGAAGCTACACACTCGAAGAGCCTACAGATACTTGGGGCTCTGTATAAAAAAGAACTATGCCCCATTTTGTCACCTAAGCTTGTCTGAGACCCACTAATCAGCAAGGTGCACTCAGAGTTTCCCACTTGCAGCTTCTTAGAGACTCACTCCTTAATATGAACCAAGGACCAAAGAAATTTAATTTAGAAATTTGAGGAAAATCTATAAAATGAAAGACAAAATTAGAAAGAAAAGAAAAAGTAAAAAGCAAAGAACAAAAATCAACACTATAATATCAGATAATTTTTGTTTTACAAACAGTAAGCTATAAAATGGAAAACTCAGAGAAAAATAAAACCTTCCAATTAATAAGACAACCACAGTTAGAGAAGCATATTGAATTATTGATGGGTAAAACAGCATGATATCTAAATTTGCTTTAAGAAATTGGAGATAGGAAATGACATTGGCAAAATGTTAATCATTAAAACTGAGTGACAGGTACATTCTCTCCACTTTTCTGATTACAATTCCCATAATAAAGTTTTTAAAATAACCAAAATTTAAAAACACATTCATCAAAAGATTATGAAGATTAAACTTGAGAAAACTATCTCAACAGAGTAGAATGAAAGAAAAAAATGTAGAAAATACGATAATATGAAAATTAGATAATCAAACTCATCATCCAAGTAACTGGAGTTCCAGAAAGAGAGGGGGAAAAAAATAGAATTCAAAGAATTTAATGTATTTTCCAGAAGGATTGAAGTTTCCAGACTGAAAGAAGCCTCCAAGTAAAAGTATAATAAATTATAAGAGACCTAAACTGAAACTGAGAAAATATTATCTATTTGACCACATGGAAAACAGTATTCAAATGGGTTTTGCAATCTTATTAGAGAATTTGGAATCATAAATGAAGGTGAAAAAGGAAATCAAGTAAAATGGATGAACAAGACAATTATTAACTCCAGAAAAAAACCCAAGATTTTCCAAGAAAGGAAATGTAATCACTCTACACAACTGAGGAAGGAGTCGACATAATCCTTATACATATTCAAAATAAGGTAAACACTAGATATTAATCTTTATACATATTCAAAATAAGGTAAACACTAGATATAAAGGTAAACACTAATTATTGCTATAATTATATTGAGAGGATAGAGGAAGGGGAAATGGTCATAAAAGGAGTGGTATAAGAAGGCTAAACTATTAGCTGCAATAACAGTAAGTCAAAAAATGTTAAAAATTCAAAAATCATTAAGTAACAATATCAGCACACTATTTAGAAATTTGGAGGGTAAAAACTGTACCGGAAAACAAGCAAAACTAGAAGGAGGAAATGTAGGAAAAAATAGGTAAAGCAAGTATTACTGTTTATCATAAGACTAGAAGTATTTTAATTTTTAAAACAACATACACATTATTCACAATAGCCAAAATATACCAATAACCCAAATGTCCATCAACAGATTAATGGATAAAGAAAATGTGGACAGAACAGAATATTATTAAACCTTAAAAAAGGAAACTCTACCATTTACAACACTACTTATGGTACTATGGTTAAGTGAAATCAGTTGCAGGATAAATACTGCATGATTCCAAACCTCATGAGGTATCTAAAACAGTCAAACTCAGAGAATCAGAAAACAGAATGGTAGTTACCAGAGGATGGGGGAAGGGAAATGGGGAGTTGCTCCACAGGTATAAAGTGATAAAAACAACAACAAAAAAACCCCATATAACTATATACACATATTACTGTGGTCAAACAAAATAAAAAATTTTAGAAAATGTTGCTTTGCTGAGTGTTGCCTGGGGTAGAAGCACTGCTTGGGAGAAGGAGGGGTTAAAGAACAGGGTAGAGAAAAACTTTAACATTTATCCTTGGTTCTCCCCCATTTATACTTTGGGATAATCACTTCTCGTCCCTTTCTCCAAAGAAATCAACAGTCACATCATAATTTGCAGGTGTCTGCAGTGTAAAATGAGAACACTGAAACAGCCCTGCTACTGTAAGGCAGTGATGAAAACAGGTGTAGGCTAATTGGCATTCACTCTTCCAAGTCTCTCCGCTTCTAGGTGCCAGGGTTGATAGCATAGTCTAAGAAGTCTCCTTCCACTACTTCTTCCTGTGAATTTCAAAGTAAAGCCATGTCCAATGTTGGTGTAAGGTGAAGTGGCAGCAAACAGGAATGATCAACACTGATTTTATGGTGCCTAGAGATCATTCTCCCCTGAGAAATGGGCACAGAGTTAGACCTAGATTTGATAATTTACTCCAAAACACATTACCAAACATAGTAGCTGAAAATCCCAGAAAAAAAGGAACTCATGAACCATAATAATCACCTGAAGAGTACATCCAACTATGGTAAGAGACATACAAAAACGAGACAACATATACCATTTGAATCCTTTATTTCCTTAATTATCATGCTTGTTAAATTCTTGGCTCATCTGTTCTAAAATCCCATAATGTTATTTACAAGATTCAAAAAATATTGAAAAAATTTAAAAAATAAAAAAATAAAAATATAAGCTAAAACAAAGTTGGAGAAGCAATCTGATAAAATGGAATTCAAGACAAAAATGCTGTAAGAAACAGTAGGTATTGGTAAAAAACAATATAACTATCATAAACATGTATGTATCTAAAAATACAGCCACAAATATATCAAGTAAAAAGAGGAAGAAATGCGGAGAAGAAATGCGGAGAGAACATATAAATTAACAATCGTATTTGGAGATTTGAATACAGCCTTCTCAGAAACTGACAGATCATGTAGGGAAAAAAAAGTAAAGTACTGAAGATCTGAATATAATTGAACTATTAAATAGACAGTATATAGAACACTATGCCCAGCAAAGAGAGAACAAAGTCTTTTAAAGTATATATGTTTTGAGCCATAAAAGAAGCCTGGATAAAATACAAAGGATCAATATTACAGAGATTATGCTCTTTAAACATAATACAACAAAGTTAGATATTAGTATAAAAGGAAAAGCTTAAAAATCCCATGTTTAAAAACTAAATATACTAAGTAACTTTTGTGTTAAAAAAGGAAAGAAATACTTAGAAATGACAAAACATTACAATTTGTATGACAGTTAAAACTACATAGAAATGTTATAGCTTTAACTAAATGTATCCAAAAAAACAAGAGTTAAGCACTAAATTCAAGAAGCCTGACACAGAACACAGTGAACAAAAATAAAAAGACAGAAATCAATGAAATATGTGAACAACAGAAAATAATAAAGAACATTAACAAAACTAAAAGGTAATTTGAAAAAACAAATAGGTAGACCTCAAAGAAGATAAAAAAATGTTCTGTTAGAGAGTCCGGGAAAAAATGGAGTAGATGATAGAGTTTGTTCATCCCTCTTGCGACCAAATCAAAGTTGTAACAGAAACACAGAGCAAACAGCAAGCAGTCACCTGGGATCTAGATGAACAGAAGCTCTACAACTACGGAGAGAAATAAGAAATCACCCTACAATGGGAGAAGGTAGGAGGGGGTGAAGACACAAGGCTGCCTGGTCCCAAGCAGCTGAGGGACAGAGGCTACAGTAGCGGCAGCTGGCAGCTGCAGACACCTCTTAAAGAGGCTGTGTCAGTAAGCGGACTTTTGCGGTGAAGAAATTGCTCACTGAGCACCAGTGCACGTCAGCTGCTCAGGGGGCACCAGGGACTTACAGGGGAACACTGAGTTGTTGGAGCGAGGGCTGGAGGAGAGGCTTTCTTCTGGGCAGACGGACTGGCGCTATCAATTGTTCCTCTGTTGAGCCTTCCCCGCTCTCAGTGTGCAGACACAGCACCGTCGTAGCTGAGACATCAAACTGGATAACGGAGGTCGCTCTGCCAAGAGGATTCCCTAAAACTCCAGATCCCTAAACTGGTGGCCCCACCCAAGCCACATCCAATTGTATCCTTGATGAGTCTGGTGCTCTTTGCTGAGCCAACTCCAAGACTCCCACTAGTGACAGCTGGCTTCGATTTCTGGCGTGGCCTCTTGAGGCAACTATAAGCACAGCATCTGCGGACTGCTTACTGAATCTTAACAGGTGACCCTGGAAGGCTAAACTTGGCCTGCAGCTGAACCCCTCTCAGGACTGTGCCACTGGACACCTACTACACAAAGCCATGATAATAAGACCGGAAGACTGAGGGGCTTTGCTTAGTATGTAAACAGACAGAGAAAGGTAGCCAAAATGGGAAGACAAAGAAGCAGAAACCATATGAGGGAAAAGAACAGAGTTCCAGGAATAATGGAGTAAAGCAATCTAACAGATGCAGAGTTTAAAACACTGATTGTAAAGATGCTCAATGAACTTATGGGAAGAATAGAACAACTCGGTGAGAACTTTAACAGAGATAAAAAGCATAAAAATGGAAATGGAAATTAGAAAAGGTAACCAATCAGAAATGAAGAACATATTATCTGAGATGAAGAGTATAGTATATTAGAGGGAATCAACAGAATGGATAAAGAGGAGGATCAAACCACCAATACAGAGAATGGGGAAGCCAAGGACACTCAATCAGAATGGCAAGAAAAAAGAAGCCAAGACTATAATAATTTAAGGAGCCTATGGGACACAATTAAATGTAAAAACATCTGTGTCATAGGGGTACCTGAAGGAAAACAAGACGTTGAAGAGCTATTTGAAGAAATAATGATGGAAAACTTTCCTAACCTGGTGAAGGAAATAGACATACAACCCCAGGAAGCTCAGAGTCCCAAGAAAGAGGAAGCCAAAGAGGCCCACACCAAGACACTTCATAATTAAAATGCCAAGCGTTAAATACAAAAAGAGAATCTTAAAAGCAGCAAGAGAAAAAAAAGAAAGCAGCAGTTAGTTACCTACAAGGGAGCATCCATAAGACTGGAATCTGATTTCTCAAAAGAAACTACGCAGGACAGAAGAGCTTGGCCCAAATATTCAACGTGATGAAAACCCAGGATCTATAACCAAGAATATTTTATCCAGTAAAGCTTTTATTTAGAGTCGAAGGACAAATAAAGAGCTTCCCAGACAAAAATAAGCTAAAGGAATTTATCAACACGAAGCCAGTATTACAGGAAATGGAGAGACTTCTTTAAGAAGAAAAAAGCGTGTATCAAAAATATGAATAAAGAATGGTAATTACTAAATTCCTATTAACAAGTATCCCAAATGGAAAAGAATTAAGTGCTCCAACCAAAAGACAGAGTGGCTGAATGGGTAAGAAAACAAGACCCCTACATATGCTGCCAACGTGAGACTCACTTCAGACTAAAAGGGGATGGAAAAAGATATTGCCTTGATGGAACTAGAGGGTATTCCGCTGAATCAAGTCAGAGAGAGAAAGACAAATATCACATGATTTCACATACATGTGGAATCTAAAGAACAAAATAAACAGCAACAACAACAAAAATGGAAACAAATTCACAGAGAATATCCTAAGGGCTACTAGGGAGGGGGGTTTGGGGGGACGCTGAAAAAGAGCAAAGGTATTAAGAAGTACAAATGGATAGTTACAAATAGACATGTAGATATAATGTGCAGCATAAGGAAAATAGTTAACAATGCTGTAATAAACACGCAAAGGGAAGAGGGGTATTAGTGGGGTGATCACTTTGTGAGTTGTACAGATCTCTAATCACTATGTTATATAACTGAAACTAATATATTATTGTATGACAACTATAATTTAAAAAAACTCATTGACTTGTACAATGTAAATATGAGCAACTGTCTATTATAGTTCAATAAAGCCATAAAAAAAGTGGCAGTTACCCATTAAAAAAAAATGTGTTGGGGGGAGTCACAAATTTTATTATTCTAATGGGAAAATAAATACAGATCTAGTAAGACTAAATAAAAACAAGAGAAAAAATTTAAAAGGCTATTATGAATGACTTTATGGTAATTACTCGAAAATCTAGATAAAAATGGAGAAATAATCAGAAAAATATAAAATGACAAAACTGGTACAAAATAATTTAAGAACTTAAATGGATCAATATGGATTTAAGAAATCAATTTGGTAAGTAAAGACTTCTCTTTCTCCAAATACTCCTGCCTAAGATGATTTTACAGTTAAGTTCTAACCAACTTTCAAGGAAAAGTTGAGTCCTATTTTATAAAAGTTATTTCTAACATTTAAAAAAAGAGAAAAAATTGCCAGGTCATTTAATGAGGCCTGTATAATCTTAGCTTCAAAATTAGATAAAAGAAAATGTAGGAAATGAAAACTACAGTTTCAACTCACTTGTTTTCAAAGAAGAAAAACAAGCTAAATTAAACATTGGGTATATAAATTCAACCGTATTATTTTCTAAAAATATAATTATCAAGCAAATTTCTTCTTTAGAATGTAAGGATGGTTCGACATCAGAAAAATCCATCATGTAAATAACAACATAAATAGACTGTGAGAGAAAATGGATATTTCTATCAATTTAGAAAATGCTTTGAATAAACCTTAACACGTATTGATGATTTAAAAATTTTTTAAGAGTCTCAAACTAGGAATAAAAAGAAATATTCCTTAACTTGGTAATGGCTACACAGCTCAAAAGCTTATAATAATTATTATACTTAAGAGAGAATACTTAAGATTTGAAATCTCAGTAGTATTTGAAATTGTACTGCTTTACATACCACTATAAGAGAAGAAAAAAAAAAACTTTAAAAAATATAAAGATTGAAAGGGAAGAGATAACTGTCATTATTTTTGGTAATAATCTATAAAAACTAGCTTACTATTAAAACAAAGAGTTCAGCCAGATTAACCTATAAAAGTCAATGTCAGATGTCTACCTAAGAAATAACCAATTAGAAAATAAAGGGAGTAAATATTTGCAAATCATGTATCTGATAAGATATTATTATGCACAATATACAGAACTCCTAAAACTCAACCACAAACAAGAAACCCAATTCGAAAATGGGCGAAGGTCTTTAATGAACATTTCTCCAAATAAGATATACAAATGACAAAGCAGCACATGAAAAAATGCTCAACATCACTAATCATCAGGGAAATGCAAATCAAAACTATGAGATATACTTCACACCCATTAGGATGACTACTATCAAGAAAACAGAAAACAACATGCTTTGGCAAGGATGTGGTGAAACTGGAACCCTGTTGGTGAGAATGTAAAATGGCATAGCCATTGTGGAAATAGTATGGCAGTCCTTCAAAAAATTAAAAGTAGAATTACCATATGATCCAGCAATTCCATGCCTGGGTAATACCTAAAAGAATTAAAAGCAGGGTCTTGAAGAGATTTGTACACCAATATTCATAGTAGCATTATTCACAATAGCTAAAATGTGGAAGCAACCCAGTGTCCATTGACAGACTGATAAGCAAAATGTAGTATATACAAACGATGTAGTATTATTCACTGTTGAAAAAAGAAAAAATCTCCAACATAGAAATTTGAGGACAATATGCTAAGTGAAATAAGCCTGTCATAAAGAGAAAAATACTGTATGAATCTACTTGTATGAGGTACTTAAGAGTAGTCAAAAATCATAAAACCAGAAAGTATAACAGTGTTTGCCAGGGATTGGGGGGGAGGGGGGAAGAATGGTAACTATTGATTAACGGGTATACAGAGTTTCAGTTTTATAAGATGACAAGAGTTACGGGGATAGATGGTTGCAGAGCAATATGAATGTATTTAATACTACTGAACTGTACTGTTAAAAATGGTTTGCATGGAAATTGTTATGTATATTTTACCTGAATGATACATATTTAATATATAAAATAAAAAGGTCAAGATACCATTCACAATAGCAATACAAACTATAAAGTAGCTAAGAACTATGTATTCTTAATTTAAGAATTCTACAGAGAAGAACTTGAATAAAGGATATTCAAGAGAAATAGAGAAAACTCCATGTAAATTCTCCCTAAATTAATCTATAAATTCGATATACAATCCCAATAAGTATTCCAATTGTTTCCTGTTTAATTCAACAAACTTATTCTAAAATTCCTATGAAACAGACTAAGATAACCTAGGGGGAAGAAAGAACAAGGTGCAGGAGATAACAATGTCCTACCAAATAACAAAATGTAAATAAAAGCAGTATAATTTGACACTGGCTTGAGAACAGAAAATGAAACAGAATAGAGACCTATTTGGGAATTTAACCTATCATAAAGAAATTTTATAAATATTTAAGGAAATCATCTTGGAAAAAAGATTGTTTGGTAATCAGTGCTGGGAAAACTAATTCTCCATGTGGATATAAAACAAATGTCTTCAAGACCTAAATGTGAATGATGAAATAATGAAGTTAAAGCAAAACTTCTTCAATCAAAAAAGCACAAACTATAAGGCAAAATTTTTAAGTTTCTCTTCATTCAGAAAGAATTACAAGAGATTACAAGATATTTCACATACAAAGAACTATAACAAGAAAACAAAAACAGTAATCACGTCCCAAAGAATGGGCAAAAATATAAAAACAGGCACTTTACTGAAAAGGAAACAATAATAAGCAAGTGAGGAGATGCTCAAACCAATTATTATCAGAGAAGGACAAAAAATTTTAAAGTGAGAGATTTTTATTAGATTGACAAAAAGGAAAGCTACATATTGTCAAATGTTAGCTGGAACACAATGATAAAGGAAAGATCGTGCACTGTTAGTTAAGAGTACAAATTAACTTTTCCCTATTCTACTTTCCTCTCCTCTCCGCTAATCTACTCCCTGTACTATTCTAGAGAACAATCCTACACTGTTTAATTAAATTTATACATCCCCTATAATCTAGCAATTCTACTCCTGGGTCTATATTCCAGAGAAATTCTCATAAAGGCACATAACAGGACCCCAAACTGCATGTTCACTTTAGCACTGACTGCTACAAAATAAAGATGGAGACAACCTGAGTGGTCATCACTGAGAATGGACAGGTAAACTGGGATGAAAGCATACCATATACTATGTAATAATCATAAGCAATTAGGTGTACACATAGCAACACAGATGGATCTTTAATATATACTGCTTAGTAGAAATAAATAGAAATATAAAAAATACCTAACTTACATAAAATAATATACATGTACACGGAATATACGCTTTGTAGGAACAAGTACAAGTGAAAAGGTACACATTAGAATGGATGCCTATGGCAGAAAGAGAGAAATGAAAGTGGGGTATGAGGATAAAAGGAAGGAAATAACACAAGAGGTCGTCTGCACAGACCAGTGACAATGGGTTATAAACTGAGAATTGTGATTAACTTAACCAAAAAGAAAATGTTTGTGGGTAGATAAAGTAATCTGTAGAAATTTGAAAATAATTCAGGAATGGTGATAATACATAATATAATTAAAATAGAAAATATAAAGACAAAATTTGCTTTAGAAGAGAGGATCCAGTAAGTCCTAATAGTAGGCCTTAAATACCGCTTAAAAATTTTTGTGTAGACAGTTCCTATGTAAATCACCTACTTAATATAGTTTCCCTTATACTTGAGACAGATGAGCCTTCCATTTTAACTATCTTTATCTGTTAAAAATAATTGTTAAGATTTTATTTTAATGTTTTATATATGTAATTTGAAGAATATCAGAAAGTACAGATTTTTAAAAAGAGAAATTAAAAATCGCCAATAATATAGTGAATACACCTAACTCACCATTCACCCCTGCCCTGACAGAGGCAAAGATGAAGTGTAGAAGAGAAAAGCAGGCTGTCTTAGAAAGCAAAAAGGCAGAGAATGGATCTTCTCATTCCCAGTATTCAACTGGCCCACTCTCCCAGGATTGCATCAAAAAACCTGGCATCGACTAACCATGCCTAAAATTGCTGCCAAAGCCTGGAAGTCCTAGCCAACCAGATTTGTCTTCATTTATTTGTATACTGAAGTGGACGAATGCCACCAGGTGGCAGCAAATCTCAGCCAGGACTGGGTCAGATAGAGATCAAGCAGCTCCAGGCCATCTACAAATAATACCAGGCTCATACTTTACGTGATTAGATTTTTTAACTCTACTTATTAAGGACGGGTTTTACTCACTACCAACCAGATAATCATTCTGAACATCCTGGAGTATGACCTTCAAGGTTTATATAATATTTTAATACTTTAATATATTGCTATATATTAAAATAAAATTGAATATCATTTATGGCAATGTAATATGCATGCATATAAAATGTCCATTTTATACCATCATTATCTACTAAATAAAATAGGGAACCATAAACCCATACAGACATAAAAGTTGAGAATTAAATGTTTATGTAGTTTCAGAGTAGTTCCCCCCAAAATACTTATTATAAAGAGGAAGAATGACTTCATAGAAGCCTGGCAGACATCTAATGTAACCAAAGTGGACATCATAAGTAATGAGACCACCTGAAATAAACGAGGAAGTTTGACTAATTCGAACGGAGAGAGAGTCTGCAAAATAAGTGTCCTGTAACCATCAAACCTATCAAGGCCATGAAAGTCTTGGAAAGACCAAGGAATGATTACACAGAGTCTGAAAGAGATTACAGAAACAGGATGCCTAAAGGTAACACATAATTCTGAACAAGATCCTGCTACAAAAAAACAGTATTACGATAACTGGTAAAATAGAATAGGACTTGAGGATTAGATGATACTAATGTCTCAATGTTAATTTTCTGACTGTGGATAGTTATAGTATGATTATGTAGAATAATCTCATTTGTAGGAAATAAACTAAAACATTCAGAGGAATAGTAGGACATCAAGAGATTGGCAACTTATCTCAAACAGTTCAGGAAGAAAGATCTTTGAGCTTTCCTCTAAGTTTGTGATTGTTGAAAAAATTTTTTTCAATCATTTTTAAGACTGCCTATCAAAGGATATACATTTAGAGATATCAGAATGATTGTCTAAGGGTTGGAAGGGGAAGAAAAGTGGGAATGGGAATAAAAAGAAATGGATACATATATACATACCAACCAACCCACAAACAAAAAAAGATCTGGTACAGGCAAAATAATGATAAAAAGCCATGAATTGAGAAGTATGATTAACTCAATTCTAGTAAAAATAACAACAAAAGGACCCACTTTCTCTCCATTTCTGAAAAGCTGAAAGATGGTGGCTCCATAGTGTAGTGCTTTACACAGTGAAGGTCCTGGGTTCGCACCCCAGATAGAGACACAGATAATGCCCCAGGTACGCCAGGCCCCGGGTGCATGCCTCAAGTGTGTGGGAGGAGATGCCCCCCCTTCAGAGATCCAGTTCTTAAGGGGAAACAGCAACATCCATGGAGGCGGGGATAAAAAAATAAAGCTGAAAGAGGTTGCTTCTGGGAGTGGTAAGGGCCTAGTTTTCTTATTAAAAGCTTTATAGTACGTTTGACTTTAAAAACTATATATCTGAATAATTTTTATAAATGAATGTCGAATTGAACTTAAAAAGAGAGAAATGTCAAATCAGTAATGTGAAGACAGTAAGGAATCTGGATAGGCAAGATTTGGAGGGGCAGGCAAACTCTGAGAGGTAAAGAGTTAAGCCAGAAGTAAGGAATCCAGGTAGGCAGGTCAGTTATGTCAGCAACCATGAGGACACAGATGAAACCTGTTATTGCAAAGAACATCTAAATCATGAGTTTAGTAGCTCAGGAGTCCAGCTAATATCAGGGCATGGCTGGTCTCCTATAATGAGATGAAGAGTAAATACAGGTGATTGAAAAATGAAGTAACTGCTGGTGGCTTGGTTACCAGTTTCCCCAGCAATCTTCCTTGCCACTTTCAATGCCCACAGAATCAGTATATCTCTAACTCTCAAGAACAAGTCTGACTTGATTACTATTTATAGCCCTTGATCCTCAAGCACAGTTAAATCCTGAATTGTCTAATTATTGGACTCCAACCTCTTTCCTCCAGGCCAAATGTCAATGTGAGACCCAATTTTAGTTCTAAAGTTCTTGTTCTAAAAGTGTATTCAGTTCCTGCTTGCCACGGCCAACATCCTCCTGAAGGCTGTACTCTGTTCCAAACTCCAGTATCCGAGGGTCTATCTAGTCCTTTACTAGACAACTTCCTGACAAACCACCCTGTCTGAACATACAAGTATCCTACTTCGGGAGCCAGGGCAGAATACAGTTAAGGCAGATGAGAACTGGTAAGATACAGAATCAGAAATGCAAACTAATCTGTGTAACCCTGGACTTAAACTCCTTGTGAGCATAGTTTCCCCACATATATAAAACTAGTTCAGCGACACTTCATGGGGTTGCTATAGGAAATGTAATATCAGCTCTTCAATTACTTAGTGCTTACTATATACCAGGCACTGTTCTAAATTCTTTACATATATTAACTCATTTAATTATTAAAACAATCCCATGCAGTATATATTATCATCAAATCCAATATTACAAATTAGGAAACTAAATAAAAAGAGTTTTAGAAACTTGCACAGGTTACACAACTAGTAACTAATGGAGTTTAGATATCACAAATATGTTTTTCCCTCCCTTAGCACAGGGTAGGGTACATGTTAATCACTTAATAAACAGTATCTACTATTATTTTTGTAATTCTCTGTTGAGTTAGACAATTTCCTCATGCTAACATGAGATTAGACTCATCTTGGCCTGAAAATTGCCAGGCCCATTAGGTTGAATTGTTTTATAACATGTTGTGAGTCTGGCTCAGTTCCCAGCAGTCTTATTTTAACCCAGTGGGTAAGTCTAGACCATTTTCACTTTCTCTAACTGGTTCTAAATAATAACCGTACACTATCAGAACACAATATTTAGCAAATGGTCTAATGTTTAATAGAATCAGGAATGAAAAAACATATGATCAACTCCATAGATATGGAAAAGGTATGCAACAGAATTCAGAATTCATTCGATTTTTCTAAAAAGCTACTTTAATAAATGGTAAAGCATATGTCTAACCCCAAACCCAAAATATTTAATAAGTGCCATAAGCACTGTCAGTAAAGATAAGAAAGTATTCTTTATTATTACAGTTTAACATTATTCTGAACATACCTGCCAATTAATTAAAGAAATAAAAATGTAAAAATTAGAAAGAACTGAAACTCTCATGATTTTCAAGTTATATGCTTTACTTGGAAAGCTAAAAAGAGTCAACTGGAAAATTATTCCAAATGGTAACAAACCTAGTTGGGTGCTGGTACAAAATAACACAATAAATTCAATAGTACTTCCACATACAAATATCCATTTAGAAAATAGAAAAATATGTCCTATTTGAAATAGCAACAATAAGATAAATTACTTAGGAAAAAAACATGCAAGATTAATAACTAAAGAAAAAGGATGAGGATACTGTTTAATGACATGAAAAGTATATATTAAGTGAAAAAAGAAGGGTGCTGCAATTAAGTATGCTTAATTAACCATCTGTTTTAAAAAAAGATATCTAGACACAGAATTTACACACTTCACAACAAAATTTAACCCCAAATGGATCACAGACCTGTTACAAAACATAAACCCATAAAATGCCTAGAACACAACATAGAAAAAAATCTAGATGACCTTGGACTTGGCCACAACTTTTTATTTACAGCGCCAAAGGCATAAAAGTAAGAACTGACAAATTGGGTTTCATTAAAACTAAAAACATGCTCTGGGGAAGACACTGCCAAGAGGATAAGAAGACAAACCATGAAGTGGGAGAAAGTATTTGCATACATCTGATAAAAGACTTTTCCAAAATATACAAAAAACTCTTAAAACTCAATAATAAGAAAATAAATCACCTGGTTTAAAAATAGGCAAAAGATCTCTGAACAGACATCTTACTAAGGAATATATACAGATGGCAAGTAAGCATATGAAAAGATTCTAACATTGTATATCATTAGAATTAGAAATTAAAACAATGAAATTCCACTACACACTTAAAAATGGTTAAAATCCCAAATGCTGGTAAGAATGTGAAACAACTAGAATTCTCATTCGTTGCTGGTAGGAATGCAAAATGGTACAACCACTCTGAAAGACAGTGAGGGGCAGTCTCTTACAAAATTAAACATACTCATCAAACAATCCAACAATCATGAGAAAAAAATAAGATGTCTCGAAGAGACACAAAATAGGTTTTGAATAAATGGAAGATCAAAGACCAATAATACTAACGAAATTGAATCAGTAAACAAAAACTCTCAACAAACAAAAGCCCTGAACCAGATGGCTTCATAGGTCTATTTTACCAAACATTTAGAGACTTACTATCTATCCTTCTCAAACTATTCCAAAAAAACTGAAGAGGAGAGAAGGCTCCAAACTCATTTTATGAGGCCAGCATTACTCAGATACCAAAACTAGACAAGGACACTACAAAAAATAAAAGTCTAGGCCAATATCCCTGAAGAACATAGATGCAAAAATCCTCAACACAACTCAGTAAACTGAATTCAGCAATACATTAAAAAGATCACACACCATAATCAAGCAAGATTTATCCCCTAGATGCAAGGCTGGTTCAATACCCACAAATCAATGAACGTGATATGCCTCAAACAAAATGAAGGATGAAAATCACATATCGATAGATGCAGAAAAAGCATCTGACAAAATCCAATATCCACTTATGATAAAACTCAGCAAAGTGAGGACAAAGGGAACATTTCTCAACATAATAAAGGCCATATATGACAAACTCACAGCTAACATCATATTCAACAGTGAAAAGCTGAAAGCTTTTTCTTTAGGATCAGGAGCTAGACAAGAATGTCCACTTTCATCCCTTTTGTTCAACATAGTATTGGAAGTCATAGATGCAGCAATTAGACAAGAAATAAAAGGTATCCATATTGGACAGATAAAAGTAAAAACTCATTATTTGCAGATGGCATGCTACCATATAAAAAGAATCCTAAAAATTCCATCAAAAACACTATTAGAACTAATAAATGAATTCAGTAAAATAGGATACAAAGTTAATATTCAAAAATTGGTTGCATTTTTATACACCAATAATGAACTATCAGAAAGAGAAATTAAGAAAGCAATCCCATTTACAATTGCATCATAAACAATAAAATACCTAGGAATAAATTTAACCAAGGAGGCAAAAGACCTGTACTTGGAAAACTGTAAGTCAAAGAAGAAACAAACTGAAGATGATACAAATAAATGGAAGTATATGCTGTGCTCATGAAGAATTAACATCATTAAAATGTCCATACCATCCAGAGCAATCTATAGATTCAACACAATTCCTATCAAAATACCAATGGCATTTTTCACAGAACTAGAACAAAAAATCCTAAAATTTATATGGAACCACAAAGACCATGAAGAATCACAGCAATCTTGAGAAAGAAGACCAAAGTTGGAAGTATCACCCAAACTGATATCAAACTATATTACAAGGCTATAGTAATCAAAACAGCATGGTACTAGCATAAAACAGACACACAGATCAATGGAACAGAAGAGATAGTCCAGAAATAAATCCATGCCTATATGGTTATTTAATCTATGACAAAGGAGGCAAGATATACAATGTGGTAAAGACAGTCTCTTCAATAAATGGTGTTAGGAAAACTGGACAGACACAGGCAAAAAAAAATGAAACTGGACCACTTTCTTACACCATATACAAAAATAAACCCGAATGGATTAAAGACTTGAAGACCCAAAACCATAACATTCCTAGAAAAAAACAGGCAGTAAACTCTTTGACATCGCTCTTAGTAATATTTTTTTGGATATGTCTCCTTGAGCAAAGGAAATAAAAAAAGGGACATCAAACTAAGAAGATTTTGCAAAGGAAACCATCAACAAAACAGAAAGACAACCTACCAAATAGGAGAAGATATTCACCAATGATACATCAGGTAAGGGGTTAATATCCAAAATTTATAGAGAACTCATACAACACCAAAAAAACCACTCTAATTTAAAAATAGGCAGAGGACCTGCATAGACATTTCTCCAAAAGGGCACCCTCATGCACTGTTGGTGGGATTGCAAATTGGTGTAGCCACTATGGAAAACAGTATGAAGGCTCCTCAAGTATTTTTAAATAGAACTACCATATAACCCAGCCATCCCATTTCTGGGTATTTATCCAAAGGAACCCAAAATGCTAATTTGAAAAGACATATGCACCCCAATATTCACTGCAGCATTATTTACGATAGCCAAGATATGGAAGGAACATAAGTGTTCATCGATAGACAAATACAGATGTTATACATATACATAATGAAATAAAAAATAATGAAATCTTGCCATCTGAAACAACATGGATGGACCTAGAAAGTACTATACTAAGTAAAATAAGTCAAATAGGGAAATACAAATGCCTTGATTTATTTATATGTAGAATCTAAATAAATAAATAAATGAACAAAACAGAAACAAACTCAGAGATACAGAGAACAAACTGATGGCTGTCAGATGGGATGTGGGTTGGAAGAATGGGTGAAAAGGGGAAGGGATTAAGATGGGGTTGGAAAGTACAGCATAGGAAATACAGTAACTGTAATGACTATGTATAGTATCAGATGGGTAATAGACTTATTGGGGTGATCACTTCATAAGTTATATAAATGTTTAATCACTGTGCTGTACACCTAAAACTAATATTGTATGTCAACTATAATTTAAAAAATTTTTACATTTTTTAGTGGAAGGTCATGGAAATATTTTGATATTGTCAAGATGTGAACACTCTCCAAATTAATTTATAAATTACATGCAATGACAAAAAAATACTAAAAGGATCTTGTGGGGAGGCCTTTGATTCAAAGCTTTCAAACAAAAAAATAATAAGAATAGCCAAGAAATTTCTCAGGGGAAAAACTAAAGTAATGGGAGGGAAATAACCATCTCATTTTAGAATATAAAAATATATTCTAAGCTAAAATAAGTAAAGCTATGTAGAGATTAATGGAACAAGAAACAGAAATAGACCCATATAAAAAAAGGAATTTGGATTATGATAAAGTAGCATGTCAAATCGATATTCAGACTTTTTGCTATGCACCCTTTTATCTTTTTTTAGTGCTAAAGACTGAACAAACAGCTCAATTTTTGCTCTCTCTCAAAACCCACTAAAAGTTAAAATATAGGGATTTTTTTTTCTTAAAAAGTATACATCCACAAAGACAAAGACAATGGGCAAAGAGACAACAGCACTTAAATTGTGACCAGTAGAAAGCAGATGGAAAAGAAAAAATTCCAAATGAATGTAGAAGGCCAAGTCTTAAACTGGTAGAGGGAAAACAGAGAACCAATATAATTTACACATACAATCCCTCCAAAAACCTGAGCATCAAATAGCTCTGAAAGTGGCAATAGAAGAGAACTAAGAGGAAAAAGACTATCTGAAAATTTATTTACAAAGCAATGAGCGTCTAAGATCCCCTCCTTGACTTTATGCAGCTGTGTCCTCACTCTATAAGGCACTTTTCTCTGGAGAAGGTAAAGAATAGTCTTTGAGTTGGGCAACATCAAGCTCAATTTAGGGCATGAACTCCATGCCGTAAACAAGGGGGATTGAGGAAAAGTTAATACTAAATGTTGACAACCCTAATTCTCTTCTCCAGGTGGCTCACAGAATGCTGGCAGTTAGTCCCTTACTGCCTAGACAGAAAGCTGGAAGATCCTTCACGGGGGAAACTCACAGGCCCAAGAGAAAGGCAGAGAGATAGTGACAATGGGAGGTTCCATTAGAAAAAAGTCAGCCAGATCACTCTATAAAGAATTTCAAAGTTGCCAACCTCCATCTATGCCCTCAGAACTTTATCAGCATTTTGGTCCCTTACTCAACTTAACAGAAGACAGTTCTGCTACCAAATAGGATACAGCAAGTCACAGCAGACTAATGCTCCCAATGTAATAATGTGGGAGGAGGTGGGGGAATGTTCCAAAATTCTATTTTCTTGTAAAGACTTTGAAAAATAACAAGAACTATTTGAACTAAAATTCTGGAAAGAGAAGAGCCCTTCTTTGGTGAGCCAGAAACTGATGGCCATTTTCATTTTCTTTTTCTGGGGGACATTTGCCAACTTTGGGGATAGGATGAAAAATCAGACTGGGTAAACGCAAAGGGACTCTACTAAAAGAAAGAAATCAGCCCAATTTGTTGGTTACACAGGGATGGAATGAAGTACAAGTTCTTAAAACACATGGTCGATTTTCCCCAAGGGAAATTTTGCTTCAGATTTACAGCGGCAGGGTATCCAAGGGTAAAAACCTAAACTCAAAACCTCTGAAGGGTAGAATTCAATTTCCTGTAGTTGCTCAAAGCTGAGGAGACACAGATTCACCTCCTTCAATCAAAAGCCCAGAGGGGCACACCAGAAGCACAAAGACAGCCAGAGATGGACTCAGTTTTACTAAAACTGTAACCCAAGACCCAACCTAAATTAATCTTTTTCTGGTGTGAAGAAAACTGTGTCTACCTAACAGAGGAAAAGGCAAAGCATCTTTAGAGAAAAATCATTTCAGCTTATAATTTTTACATGCAATGTCTATAATATAATAAAAAACTGGTATGCGGACAGGCAGAATAATGATCGATAATCGTGAAGAAAAAGTATAGAAACAATTCCGGAAATGACTCAGATACCGGAGTTAGCAAACAAGGACTTTAAAATGACAATTTGCATGTTAAAAGAAAGTGGAGGAAAAGAGGGGCAAAATAAATTTTAACAAATAATTTGGATCCATTTTTAAAAATCTAAAAAATAAATTAAAAAATCTAAATCTGAAATACAATATCTAGAATTTGGAACTCACTGGGCAGATTTAACAGCAGATTTGGGGCAACAAACAGGATTAGTGAACTCAAATTCAGGTTAATAGAAAACATCTAAACTGAAGCACAGAGGGAAAAGGACAGGCTAGAACAGGTGGGACCTAATTATAAAAGGTCTAACATATATGTAAATGAAGAGAAACAACAGAGCAGAGCAATATTTAAAGAAATAATGGACAAGAATTTTCTAAAACTGTTAAAAGGTATCTATACACATATTTAAGTTGTTTAATGAACCAAAAGATAAATGCAAAGAAAACCACATCCAGGCATACCATAAACTGTTGAAAACAGAGACAATCTTAAAAGTAACCAGGAAAAAAAGACATTATCTTAAAGCAGCAATAATAGTATTGATGGCTAACTTGTTAAAAGAAATTAAGGAAGCCAATATATATACAATGAAATATTATTCAGCCATAAAAAAGTAAGTGTTATGACAGTAATAAACACTGGGGGCATTAAGCTAAGTGAAATAAGCCAATCGAGAAATACAAATACTGTATGATCTCACTTACACGTGGAATCTAAAAAAGCCAAACTCAGAAACAGGAGAGTGGTTGGGGGGGTGGAGGTGGGGTAGAAATGGAAAATTAGGAGATGCTAGTCAAAGGGTTCAAACTTCCAGTTATAAGAGGAATTATTTTTGGGGATCTGATGTACAGCATGGTGAGTAGAGTTAACAATACTGCATTGTATACTCGAAAGTTGCCACAAGAGTGAATCCTAAATGTTCTCACCACCACCACAACAAAAAATGGTAATTATGTGAGGTGAAGAATATGTTAAATGTGTTAACTAACCTTATTGGGATAATCATTTTGCAATATATGTGTATCAAATTATCACATTTTATACCTTAAACTTACACAAAGTTACATTATCAGTTATATCTCAAAAAAGCTAGGGAGAAAAAGAGAAATTAAGGAAATGAGAAAACAATGAAATGTTCTGGAGTCCTAAAAGGAAAAGAAAAAAGAAAAATAAAACCTTAGAATTATACCCAGCAAAAAAAACCTTCAAAAAATAAAGATGTTTTCAGGCAAACAAAAGCTGAGCGAGGTTGATGCCAGCAGACTTGTGCACTACTAAATGTATTAAAAGGAAGATCTTTAGGTGGAAGAAAACTATCTCAGATAAAAGTACCAATGCAGGAAGGAATGAAAAACACTAGAAAGTGAAAAGTACAGTTAAATACAAAAGAATATTTGTAACACATAAAAATATATATAAAATTCACATATAAAATTCAAATTTCATGTCCATAAAGTTTATTGAAACAAAGTCATGCTCATTTATTTATGATTTGTCTGTGGCTGCTTTAACGCTGCAATGGCAGAGTTGAATACTTTGCAATAGAGACTATATTTAGTGCCCTTATCAGTTCACACTGCTGCATCATGGTGCACTACAAATTGCAGTGATGTAGTTATATACAACAGCATTTTGAGGGTCACATATATGGCTGTACCATGATATTTTTATTTGAGTGTATAACTCATCATGTCGAAACAAAGTGTGCTTCAAATACCGTACAATAAGGTAAGGTGGAGTGTGTTTTGTCATCAAATTAGATGGCAATGCGTTATCTTTATTATGCAATGACACTATAATTATGTTGAAAGAATACAACACACTTAGACATACCAGATTACATCATCACAACAGACCCCAACTCAGAGTAAAGGAACAGAAAAATTAGAAAATTTTAAATTGAAAATCCCATCACAGATTTTCTTCATAAAATAAAAAATAAAACCACAACCAGGCTACATGTTTGAGTGGCTCCTTCATCAGCTTAGCAAAGAAAGCCATTTACTGATGGTGATTTAATTAAATCATATTTGATTATAGCAGTCAAAGAAATGTGTCTAGAGAAAATAAACTTGTTTAAGATTATTAGCCTTTCGGAAAGAACGGTTGTTCAAGCAAGTTGAAGATACTGGGAGCAACATCAATAGTCAATTAAAACACAAGGTATATGATTTCTAGCAGGTTTTCTTGGCTGTAGGTAAGTCAACAGATATTAATGATTACTGCTTAGTTTATTTCAGCAGTCAATACAGAGGTTGAAGTGACTAAAGAATTAATTAGCCTTTATGAATATCTATGTGAAAAAACTACAGAAAAGAATATTTTCAAATTTGAGAAAACACTAATTCAGTACAACCTGAAATGAAATCTGCTAAGGAACACTGTAAGTGACGCTGGTAAAAACGTGTGGAACAGAAAAAGGCTTAGTTGAACAAAATAACGAAACTCATAAAAATGTAAACTTTATGTTTCAAGCCTATGGTTATTCATTGTATTATTCATCAGCAGGTACTTTTGGGAAAATATCTGAATATTATGTCTTATTGACCAGTAGTGCCAAAAGATAAATTCTATTCACTTTTATGGATTTAACCATCATTAATTCCAAACAGAAGCTGAATATCCTGATCTGTCCTACCTCACAACAGTTTGAAAGCTTGGCAGTTGATGTTTTATTGCCAGTTGATGTTTTTTGAGCTCAGGAATGAGCTCGAAATTTTTCTAAAGGAAAATAACCAGCCTCAACCATTATTATGGAACACTGAATGACTTTGGAAATTAGCTTTTGCTACAAACTTGATAATGTTTCTTTATGAACTGAAAACAAAATACTGCTTATACGTGAAACTTATACTTCAGTAAAGCCTATAATATTTTAAATACAACTAAAGCTGTTAGAATTATCAGTAATGTAAAACTGCTTTATACACTTTCTGCCCCATCAAAAGTTAAAACAAGAAGTGAGGTCTCCACACAAATTTGTAACAAATATTTTCTGAGCTCAAAGGACAATTTCAGCAGTATTTTTCAAAAGTACAACAGAAACTAACATGGTATTTTAAAATTCACTTAACTGTGCAATTGAGGAGCTTCCACCTAAAATTCATTTGTAAGTGATTAATCTGCACTATAATGACATGGTAAAAGACAAACATCAAAAGAATCTAACAGAATTTTATAAACGCCTTTTAAGAGATAAATATCCCAATTAAAATCATATAACTCGGAGATCAATGTCTGTATTTAGCAGTACAAATCTGGTGAAAAAGGTATTTCAAAGAAGAAATCTCAATGAGAGCAATTAAAAAGGAGGGGGGAATTTCATTAAAAATAGACATTAACAGATGAACATTTGCAATCAATTTTAATGATAAAAAACAATAATTCCAAACCCCAATTAAGTGAAACATTATCTAACCCCCCCAAATCAATCCCATCCTTCTTATTAGCAGACCTGCATTACAAAAAAATTATACTCAATTATTTTTATTTTAAATTTTGTCAATGAAGATTTGTGGAATTTTGTTTTCTCTCATTATTAAAGTAACTACCGTAACATCTTTGACTTTGCCTTTTGGCCCACAAAGCTTAAAATATGTACTATATGGCTTTCTACAGAAAAAAATAATGTCAACCTCTGAACTACATAATTCCCTTGAACTATAGAATTACTTGTAGAACTAAAAATAAGTGAAGGTAAAAAGAGAGTTAATATGTAATGATAATATAATCTGATGATTTAGACATAGTACAGATATAAAGTGAAGAGGGAATGAGGATAGCATGTGCAAATTTTACACAACTGTTCACAGTAATCATATTGGTAATGGTATTATTAGTACTGTTATTCTGAGACTATAGTATAATGCAAGATAAAACAAATTAGTCATTTATAATGAGGATATTCTAACTCATTATCCCCTTTATCCTTGAGAACCAGAATTTTTGGTATGGAAAAAAGGAGATACATATGTTAATATACAAGAAATTAAGTTTTAGAAAGTGTGTGTGTGCACGCAGACATATAGATGTGTATGTATGCATGTATGTATGTGTGTGTGTGTGTGTGTGTGTATATATATATATATATATATATATATATATATACACACACACACACACATATATATATATCACCTCTAACTGTTGTAGACACAAGGATAACTCACAGCAATAAGCATCCCCAATGCCCAAATTACATTTACAAATACCATTTCCCACTAGAACCAGAGCTGCTTGGAGACACCAGCTGGACACAGATCTGAAGCAGGATATGTGAAAGACAAACCTAGAATACTTGACAGCAAGGATGTTACAAAGACTACCTGGAGTGGATCAAGCTATTCAGGAGCCAATCTGAGGAGCCACCAATTGGAGCATCAATAATATTAATAATTGCCATTGATAAAAACCCATCCAATATGTTTGAATCCCTGAGTTCATAATGATAATTTTAAAAATTGATAATTCTCTTAAAGGATAATAGGGAACTAATCTGCTGCCATGAAAAGTGATAAAGGCAAAGAATCAAGCCTGTATTCTACCTTTCCTATGTGAACTGTACCTCTGGATAACTAAACAGGTGACAAGTAGAAGCATCTCAAAAAGTATTCCAACTAATAAATGAAAAATAACAGAATGTACTATTTTGCAACCACCAACAAATTAATAGATCTGCACTGAGCCCAACTACTAACATCTAAAAAGACAGAAAACCAGTAATGCACCTCCTCCTGATGGAAAGACTACAACACTGCCTATAGTAATGCCAAAGGGTTTGAACCAGAGTCTGACTAAGCCTCTGAATCAGCTACCTAATTGCAATAAATATATAGGATTAAAGAACATACTAAACTTCAACATGAGTGTGCAATCACTAAAATTCAAACTTTGGCCAGGTTCTTCAACAGAGAAACTGTAAGGGAAAAAAAAAAAAGGCAACAGGAGTAAGCTGTAGATTAAGAGATTTAAAGAATATCAAAAATTTTTTAAATGGTTAACAGTACAGTGTCTAGGAATACACACTTTATAGAAAACTATAAAGAATAAGGAAATGGTTGCCATATGATTCAGAACAGTGGTTATTTGGAATTGGGGAGCGAGGGGATGGCTAAAAAGTTGTATTCATTGACCTGGGTCATGTGGAAGCAAAGATGTTGCCTTACTATAAAAAAGCAAAATGTGTGTGTGTGCGCACACGCATGCGCGGTTTTCTGCTATTTTACAATACACAAAGACTGAAAATGATAACTACATCAAACAACAATAATTGCCTTAAAGGTTTATAAGACATGTGGAACTAAAACAGCATCAATAGCACGAAGGGCAAGGGGAGAAAAATGAAATTAAACTGTTAAATGGTTCTTGGATTTTTTTTGAAAAGCACTAACTTAAACTGTAATAAATTAAGAATGCAGACTGAAATACCTAGGGCAGTATTTCTTTCTTTTTCTTTTTTTACAGCAGAAAAGAAAAGATTCATTAGGATCGATAGTACACTTCCAGACGCGGAAGCGGGCCTGATTAAGAGAAGGATGGCTGAAGGGCCTAGGGCAGTGTTTCTTAACAAGGAGAGATTCCCCGCTCCCCAGCCACCCTGGGGGACATTTGGAAATGTCTGAAGACATTTTTGGTTGTCACCACTTGGGGCAGAGAGATTTCTACTGGTATATAAAGGGCATTGGCCAGACATGCAGCTAAACATCCTGCAACACACAGAACAGCTCTCTCCACCCTGCAAAAAAAGTTATCTGGCTCCAAATGTCAACAGTGCTATGGGTGAAAAATTCTGATCTAAGATAACCACAAAAAAAATTATAAAAATGTATAACAGAAAATGGAACAATTTCACTTACATTAAGTTGAAAAATAGGCCAAAGTAAATTACAGTGATATGTCATCAGAATAACTGGTGGTTATAGGGAGTGAAGGGTACTGATTTGAAAGTGGCACAATAGTGCCTCCTGGGACACTAAAAATATTCTCTCTCCTGTTCTGGGCAGTGAATATATAGATAAGTGAGTATATAGCAAAAGTTCATTAAGCTAGACTGTTAAAAATACACACTTTACTATATATGTTACCTCAATTAAAAAAAAAAAACAAAACTATTAAGCAGATAACCACAAATCACCAGACATCTAGAGAAAGTCTTTAACATGAAACACAATTATCAAAAACAAATAACTTGAAGGAAAAAAGTCCATGAGGGAAAAGTAAAATTCATATATGCACATACATATATATTTTTTTCCTTCATACATATACATGTCTTTTTTTCCTTCATAGAGATAAGAGATACTGCAACCATGACCCAGAATGTTATTTTTAAAAATCAGGTATCAAGAGAACAGTCTTAGAAATGAAATAAAACCGCAGAAATAAACATACACAACAAATTCTAGAAATAAACATATGTCCATTAAAAGACCTTAACAAGAAGGTTCATAACAGCTTTATTCTGAGTAGCCCAAACTGGAAACAATCCAAATGTCTATTAACGGATGAACAAATTACGGTATACTAATACTATAGGAATCATCAAAAGAACAAATTAACTTACTATACATGTAAGAGGTGAATTTCAAAAATATGATGAACAAAAGAAGTGAAACCAAGTATATATACTGTACAATTTCACTTATATGAAGCTCTGGAACAGGCAAAACTAAGAACTATGACGATAGGTACCAGTAAACACTTGTAGTTTCCTGGGATGGGGGGAAATGATTGGAAAGGGGTATAAAGGAACTTTCTGAAATGATGAAAATGTTCTATAATTGGACTATGGTGGTGGCTAAATGGGAAATATACATTTATCAAAACTAATCAAACCACATACTTAAAATCGGTACATCTTATTGTATGTGAATTGTACTAAAAAATGCTACACAAAACAACACAAAATTTAAGGATGGAAGATAAAGGTGAAGTAATTGTTAAAAAGTGAAAACACAAACTGAAAATCAGAGGAAAAGATTTTTTAAATTACAGGACTGATCCAGGTAATCCAGTATCTAGACGATGGGTGCTTCAAAAAGAGAACAGCAAAAATGTACAGGAAAAAATATCATTAAAATAATTCAAGAAAATTTCCCAAAGCTAAAGAACATGAATATAAAGCTTAAAAGCACCCACAGTAATGTGAAATTTTAGAACACTGGGGACATAAGATACTACAGACTTCTAGAAGAAAACAGTTCACATACAACGGATAGGATTTAGAATGGCTTTAAATTTCAAACAGCACTTCTGGAACCAAGAAGACAACAGAGCAATAGGCTCAAAATTCTAAAACCACATAATTTCCGACCTAGAATTCTATACCCTGCCAAGCAATTCAAGTGTAAAGTTAGAACAAGTGCTCAAAAAATTTATCTGCTATGCACACTTCCTCAAAAATCTACTGAAGAATGTGATATACCAAAATAAGAATGACTCAAAGACAACACAGAAAATAGGGGAAACAATCACTTCAACACAGGTAGGAGAATGAAATACCCAGGATGATGATGATAAAGGTTATGATCTCAACAGCTGTGAACTAGGTATAGAAGGCAATGATACAGAAGGAAGTTCAGAATACTCCAAGAGACTGATAGGAAGGTAAAATGACGTGGCCACTCTGGAAAACAGTCTGGCAATTCCTCAAAAGGTTAAACATGGTTACCATATGATCTAGCAATTCCACTCCTAAATATACACCCAAGAGAAATTAAAGTATGTCCACAAAAAACTTGTACATAAATATTCACAAAAACATTGATAATAGCCAAAAAGTAGAAACACAATTGTCCATCAACAAATAAATGGATAAACAAAATGTGGCATGTCCATACAATGATTATTCAGCGATGAAAATGAAATATTGATACGTTACACGGATGAACCTTGAAAAATTTACACTAAATGAAAGCAGCAGCAAAAGATAACATATTATGTACTATATAATTTCATTTATATGAAATGTTCAGAACAGGCAAATCTATAGAAACAACAAAGTAGACTGGTGGTTGCCTAGGGTTGAACAGGTTGAGGGGAAATGCAGTGTGATGGCTACTAGGTAAGAGGTTTTCTTGGAAGGTGATTAAAGTATTCTAAAATTGATTGTGGTAATAATGGCTGTGCAACTGTAAATATACTAAAAACCACTGAATTATACACTTTATTTTTCTAAATTTATTTTTATAATGGTGATATTGGTTAATGAAATCCAGTAAGTTTTAGGTATATAATTCAACAGTAAGGCATATATATTGCATTGTGTTCACTGCCCATAATTAGATTTGTCACCACATATTTGACCCCTTTTACCCCATCTACCTCTCCCATTCTCCCTCCCTTCTACCCTCTGGTGACTACTAGTCTATTGTCCATGTCCATGAGTCTCTGTGCTGTTTGTTTGTTGCTTTTAGGTTTATATTCCACATATAAGTGATATCATGTGGTTTTCAATTTTTTCTGTCTGGCTCATTTCGCTTAAGCATAATTATCTCGAGGTCCATCTATGTTGTCGTAAATGGCAGTATTTCATCTCTTCTTACGGCCGAGTAGTATTCCATTATATGTACGTACCATAGCTTCTTTATCCAACTGTCTACTGTGGGACACTTCTGTTGCTTCCATGTCCTGGCCACCGTGAATAATGCTGCTGTGAACATCGGTGTGAAAATATCTTTTCAGATATGGGTTTTCAAGTTTTTGGGGTAAATATTCAGAAGAGGGATTGCTGGATCATATGGTAGATCAATTCTTAGTTTTTTTGAGGACCCTCCATACTGTTTTCCATAGTGGCTGTACCAATTTGCAGTCCCACCAGCAGTGTATGAGGAGGGTTCCTTTTTCTCCGCATCCTCTTACACTTGTTATTACTTGTCCTGTTGATAACAGCTATTCTAACAGGTGGGAGATGCTATCTCATTGTGCTTTTGATTTGCATTTCCTAATAGCTAGTGATGCTGAGTATCCTTTCATATATTTATTGGCCATTTGTATGTCTTCTTGGGAGAAGTGTGTTCAAGTCCTCTGCCCATTTTTTGATTAGATTGCTTGTTTTTGTTGTCGTTGTTGTTGTTGTTGTTATAGAGTTGTATCAGTTCTTTGTACATTTTGGACATTAGGCCCTTATCGGTGGCATTGCTTGCAAATATATTTTCCCATTCAGATGGTTCTCTCTTTACCTTGTTGATGGTTCTTTTGCTGTGCAGAAGCTTTTTAGTTTGATGTGGTCCTATTCATTTATTTTTGCTTTTACTTCCCTTGCCTTTGAGGTCAAATTCATAAAATCCTCTTTAAGTCCAAGGTCCCTGAGTTTTAGTTCCTGTGTTTCCTTCTATGCAATCTGTTGTTTCAGGTCATATATCCAAGTCCATAATTCATTTTGAGTTAACTTTGGTGTGTGGTGATAGACAACAGTCTAGTTTCATTCTTTGGAGGCAGCTTTCCAGTTTTCCCAGCACCATTTATTGAAGAGGCTTTCCTGTCTCCACTGTATGTTTCTGGCTCTTTTATCGAAAATTATTGGTCCATATAAACATGGGTTTACTTCTGGACTCTCAATTCTGTTACACTGGTCTGTTTTTCTGCCAATACCATGCCATTTTGATTATTGTCACTTTGAAGTATAATTTGAAGTCAGGCAGAGTGATGCCTCCCCCAGCTTGTTTTTTTTTTTTCCTCAGGATGGCTTTGGCAATTTGGGGTCCTTTGTGCTTCCATACAAATCTAATGATTTTTTGTTTCTATTTCTTTAAAAAATGCCAATAGGATTTTGATGAGGACTGCATTAAATCTGTATAATGCTTTAGGTAATGTCATTTTAACTATGTTGATTCTTCCAGTCCAAGACACTGAATATCTTTCCATTTCTTTGTATATTCTTCAATTTCTCTTGATAGAGTCTTAGTTTTCATCATATAGGTCCTTCACGCTTCATTAAATTTATTCTTAGGTATTTTATTATTTTTGTCGCAACTGCAAAAGGAATTATTTTTCCACTTCCTTTTCTGACACTTCATTATTAGAGTATAGGAACACTATTGATTTTTTGAACATTGATTCTGTATCCAGAAACTTTACTGTATTGTCTTATTGTTTCCAGTAGTGTTCTTATGTAGTCTCTAGGGTTTTCTATATAATCATGTTATCCACAAACAGTGACAGTTTGACTTCTTCATTTCCTATCTGGATGCCTTTTATGTCCTTCTCTTGCCTGACTGCACTCGCTAGGATCTCCAATGTAATAGTGAACAACAGTGGCAATAGTGGACAGCTTTGTCTTGTTCCTGATCTTAGAGGAAAGGTTTTTAGTTTTTCACCATTAAGTATAATGTTGGCTGAGGGTTTTTTGTATAAGGCTTTTATTATGTTAAGGTCCTCTCCTACTATACCGATTTTGTTAAGTGTTTTGATCATAAATGGATGCTTTATCTTGTCAAAGTTTTTTTCTGCACCTATGGATATGATCATATGATTCTTATTTTTTAATCTGTTTATGTGGTGTATCAATCAATTTGCATATGGTGAACCATCCCTGTGCCCCTGGGATAAAGCCCACTTGATCGTGGTGTATAATCTTTTTAATGTTGCTGTATTCGGTTCGCTAGTATCTTGTTTAGGATTTTTGCATCTGTGTTCATGGTCTGTAGTTTTCTTTTTTTGTATTATCTTTACCAGGTTTTGGTATCAGAGTAATATTGGCCTCATAAAATGTGTTGGGAAGTATTACCTCCTCTTCGATTTTTTGGAAGAGTTTGAGAATAGGTATTAAATCTTCTTTGAATGTTTGGTAGAATTCACTGGTGAAGCCATCTGGTCCTGGACTTTTACTTTTTGGTAGGTTTTTGATGATTGTCTCAGTTTCCATACTGCTGATAGGTCTATTTAGATTTTCCAGTTCTTCTTGATTCAGTCTAAGAAGGGTCTATCTTTCTAAGCACTTGTCCATTTCTTCTAGGTTATTAAATTAGGTGTTATACTTTTTCATTGTAATCTTGTATGATCCTTCGTATTTCTGCAGTGTCTGTTGTAATTTCTCCTCTTTCGTCCCTGATTTTATTGTGTCTCTTCTCTTTTTTCTTAAGTGAGTCTAGCCAGGGGGTTGTCAATTTTATTAACCTTCGCAAAGAATCAGTTTTTTTTGTTTGTTTGTTTGTTTTAACACATTCAGATTCCTGGCTACAAACCAAGCTTTATTCTTTAGCAAAATCAAAGAACCAACAATTTGTTGCATTTATTTTTTCTATTGTTTTGTTTTCAATTTCATTTAATTCTGCTCCAATTTTTATTATTTATTTCCTTCTGATTTTAGGCTTCATTTGTTCTTCCCTTTCTAGTTTTTAAGATGAAGCATTAGGTTATTTGGGCTTGTCCTTTGCTTTTTTGAGATAAGCCTATAACGATATGAACTTTCCTCTTATTACCACTTTTGTAGTGTCCCAAAAGTTCTGATATGTTGTACTATCATTATTATTTGTTTCTACGTATCTCTTGATCTCTTTTTATTTCTTCTCTGACCTCATTATTCTTCAGTAGCATGTTGTTTAATCTCCATGTATTTATGGTTCTTCCCGCTTTCTTTTTACAGTTGATCTCCAGCTTCAAAGTATTATGATTAGAGAATATGGTTAGTATGACTTCAACCCTCTTATATTTGCTGAGGCAATCTCTGTGTCCCAGTATATGGTCAATCCTTGAGAATGTTCTATGAGCACTGTGGTAGCTCTTATTCATAGATCCCTCGCTCAGACATGCTTGTGTGCCGGTTGGGTGTTTTTTGTTGAGTTTTAGATGTTCCGTTTACAGTTGTTTCAAGGGGAGACATCTGGGGACATCTCTCACTCCATGTTTCTCTGAATTATACACTTTAAACAAATGAATATGGTATGTGAACTGTATCTCAAAGCTGTTATAAAAAATTCTTAGAATTAGTGATAAGTATATAGAAAACTAAGCATAAAAAGATAATTAACATGGAATAATATATAATGTAATAATTATATGAAAAACAAAATGTTATATAGGAAATAAACATTTTACTGCATCTTAAGTCTGTTAGCAGTGAAGATCTATAAATATAACTTTACTGGGAAAGTGGAAGTATGTATGTGGCATGTATTTGTGCATGTATGTTGGGGAGAGAGAAAGGATGTGGAGAAATCCTTATCCTCCATGGTAGGCAATCATAGATAATGAATAAAATTTTTAAATCAAAAAGCAGCTATAGAAGCATATTTTTAACAAGGAGGTATATTCCAAAATAACCAGCTAAAAGAATAAGAAGTTGTTTCTTATGGAGTAGAAATGGGGAGAGGATTGTTGGGGGGGCTGCTATTTTATGTTATAACTTTGTAGAATTCATTTGATTCTTTAAACTAGGGATGGGCTTAATTTTAATTTTAAAAAATGCTATAGAAATTTAAAAGTTTAAGAAATTATAAGAAAATTGGGAAGATATACAGCAGAGTAGTAGATGGTATTTTACATGATCATCTTCCACAGCAAAAAAAAATGACAGCTTTTAAAGTACTACAAAAATCACTGACATTAGGTACTGAAATATACACTTAAAAATGGTTAAAATAGGAAATTTTATATTATGCATATTTTATCACAACGAATAATTTTTTAAATAAATTAAAAATTCTGGGAAGTAAGGTCAGGGATACAGGAAAGGTTGATAGGGTAGTAGGCATATAAAACATTTCTAATATTATTCTGTATTACTCACAAAGTGAAAAGTGCTACTATATTAGTGCTAACACTAATGGCAACTAACATTTACTGAGTTCTTTTAAATAACAGGCACATTTTTAGTACTTTTACATATACTAACATTTAATTCTCACATTATCCCTAACAAGGTAGATGCCATATTTTCCCCCATTTTACAGAAGAAATTAAGGTTAAATAATTTGCCCAAGATCACAACTATAGAGCCTGAACTAGAACCAAGCTGTCTGACTCTAGAGTCCATATTTTTACCCACTATATTACAATGCCTGTTAATTAACATTAAGAATTAGGTTTAGCAGAATGAAACTCAAAGTTCGCTAAAATACAATTATTCTCTAACTCCACTGAGAAATAAATAGCAGTAGTTTTAAGTGGCAACCTTGAGGCTACAGTCTCTAAAGTTGCTTGCAGACTGAAATCATAACTCATAAAAACCCAAGAAACTAGTTGCATTAAGCAGCACTTTTAAAAAAATCTAACCAAAAGCCTTTAAGACAAACGGAATTCAACTGTTACTCACTATACTTTCTATTTGATTAATCCAGAAGGGCATACAATAAAGAATAACACTCTATCTTTAGATCTTCCATAAGTAAGATGCTCTTCCATGGATCCTCATGGTTAGCTCCATCCCCCTTATCTTATGATTTTATGCCAAAGTCACCTTTCTTCAGGTTATCTAAAATGTCACCCCCCCAACACACAATTTTAATACTCTCTTCCTAACTTCAGACTCTACTTCACTGCTCACTTTCTCCTTAGCACTTACCACTTTCTAAGATGCCACACACTTTTTGTTGATTGTCTCACTGTCCCACTAGAATATAAGCTCAATGAAGTATGAATTTTTGTGTTTTGTTTGTTGTAACCTCAGCACTTAACAAAAGTGCCTGATACACAGTAAGCACTCAATAAATATTTGTTGAATAAAGTATAAATAAAAACAGTCTTTAAAGTAAAATTTCTCCATATTTCTGAAGTTAATATTAATAGTTTTGATAATATGAGGAAGAACATATTGATGGTTTCCTTAGGCCCCAAATTCTTTTCTAAATGGCAAAGCATTACCTAAGAAGATAAAATAGTCAGCTTAACAATACTTTCAACTAACGTTCTCATTTACTAAGGAAATGTATTACTCAGAAAAATACATCAAACATGCTATGAAGTAATTTCCTTGTCTGAACAAAAATCAAAACTATCAACTACTTATTAAAAGCATCATATATAAAAATCTTTGCAATAAAATTACATAAGCTATTAATAAAAGTTCCACAGCTTAAAGAAAAGTTTTGGTTATAATTTCGTAGGTGTGTATGTTTCATATTAAGATGGGAAGATATCTGATGGTAGAGACAAACATGACAATGAATTTTTAAGTGCCCTTTTGTAAAATTAGTTTCAGGTGTACAGCATAGTGGGTAGACATTTATGTAATTTATGAAGTGATCCCCCTAATTATTCTAGTACCCACCTGGCACTGTACATAGCCATTACATTATTACAGACTATATTATCTATGCTGTAAAGTACCCTTTTTTGACTAATAAAGAACTTACATATACATATATTATATACACATATATATGTATATATATGTATACACACACACACACACACATATATATATATATATATCTTTGGAACATAATAGCATTCTACTCATGAAACAAAACACACAGAATCATACTGAATCTCAGGAATAGGAATCTTGCTTTACATCAAAATCACCTGGAGATGACTACCAGAGTCCCACGTCCCTCCCTAGAAGAACCTGATTCTATAAAGTGCGAGGATAGAGCCAGGAATCTACATTTTTAAAGGTTTGTAAACACGATTCTAAAACAGTTTAACCACTCATCAGACGTTTAACATCCTCTAAGAACACTGCCCTTGGGTGTCATCCAGCATGTGTCTGACTATGTTCAGGTACAAAATTCTACCACCTCCTCAAATACTTTAATTCTTATGGAAAGCACTAAATTCTGGGAATCCTTACTTATGTTGAATCTGCCTTCCTTTCTTCTTCTCCTGCCTCTAATTTCTTAGTAATTGGAGATTAAACTGGAAGATATTAGCATTCGATGCCAAAACTACTCAGCCACTGGACACCAACAGGAAAGAAAAAAAATCGAAATATCCTTTAGGAACTTGCTTCAATCTAATCTTTTTGAAAATCATATTAAATTTGTAACAAAAATCTTTAGATGTGAACATATTTAATCCATAAAATCTATTTCTAGGAATTTATCCCAAAGATGTAACTAAATTGTGGTAATATTTTGTGCCAAAACTGGATGATGGTTGCAATAAATTGAATATTTACGTCTTCCCAAAATTCATGTTGAAATCCTAACCCCACACGTGATAGTATTAGGAGGCAGGGCATTTGGGAGGTAATTAGATCTCAAGGGTGGAATTCTCATGAATGGGATCTGTACCTCTCCAGAGAGCTTTCTTGCCCTCTTTCTACCATGTAAAAGAGGGCCCTCACCAGAACCTGACCATGCTAGCACCCTTATCTTGGAATTCCAGCCTCCAGAACCGTGAGAAATAAATTTGTTGTTTAGAAGTTACTCAGTCTATGGTACTTCATTACAGACCATCAAATGAACCAAGCAGAGGTTCATAAGCATCAGTGAAAGAACTGCAAGCAGACACTGCAGCAGTAGAAAAGCCAAAAGGGTAGGGACCCCAGGCAGTTGGCGGGGGGGGGGGGCAGTGAGGGGTGGGAATATATTGCATAAGCATAGAAGAGAGTGGTGGTACACAAGGCGGTGCATGGCAGAAAGAGTGCCAAAACACCATCTGATAACTGATATGCTTTTGCCAGTAGAGGAGCACCAGCCAGAGCTGGGTACAGACAGAGATCCAGTGGTTATATGGATATTCATTACATTAATCTCTTCATTTCTAAATCTCAAATATTTCATTTCAAAAAAAATTAAGAATTTTAAAATGTATGGAAAGCTCTGCAACATTGGAGAGAAAGCTGAAACAAATGTCCAACAGACCATGAATAAATTATAGCATACATATTACAAAACAATTGAAAATTACAGAGTATACATGCTCATTTTTTCATGAAAAGACAGTTACAACATAGTAGGTAAAAAAACATTACAAAACAGTTTCTGTAACATGATCCCAATTTAAACATCTAGAAGGATGAAAAAGGAAACATTACTCTGAGAAATGAGATCATGGGTAATGACTTTTTCTATTTGCTTATCTGTGTTTTCTAATTTTTATATAGTGAACATGTATCGTAATTAAATGTAGTTACTTAAAAGCCAGTATAGTGAAATCATGGATGATAGCGGAGCAGGAAGCTCCAGGAAACTGTCCTTCCACTTAAATGACCAACTGAGCTGGCAGAAACTGTCTCAAGTAAGCTTCCAGGAGAGAACAGCATTATTCACAATAACCAAAAGTTGGAAACAATCCAAGCTCCATCAATAGATGAATGGATGAACAAAATGTAATATATATAATGTAATAATATTCAGCCATAAAAAAGGACTGAGATTCTGATACATGCTACAACACAGATAAACCTTAAAAATTTACTAAATTTAATAAGCCAGATACAAAAGGCCAAATATGATTTCACTTACATGAAGTATCTAGAATAGGTAAATTCATAAAGACAGCAGAATACAGGCTACCAGGGCAGGGAGAATTGAAGAGTTATTATTCAATAATTACAGAGTTTCACTTTGGGATGATGAAAAAGTTCAGTAAATAGTGGTGATGGTTATACAATATGGTAAATGTTCTTAATGTCAATGAGTTATATACTTAAAAATGGTAAAAACCATAAATGTTACATATATATATAACCACAATTTAAAAAGCTATAATGTCATCAAATGTATTTTGAAAAGTGACCAATGTAGTTTAATCTTTCATTACTCACAATCTAAGTAATCTTCCATTACTTAGACATTCTTATTGGAAGTGAACTGTTGAGCTTGTTATAAACTGCCACAAATTTCAAATTAGTAGAATTCGAAATAATAAGGATTTGCTGTACTGTGCAAACTATAACTTTTGGTAATCATTAGAGCCATTTTCTATATTATACTTTGGGAGGAAAAAAAAATCTCATTTTGTTCTCATGCACACAAGTATGATATGAAAACTACTCTGCTGTTATTTCAATCACTTTTCTTCCAAAAATCTGAATACTGTAGCTATGTATTTATCAAAACTTATAGAACTAGACACATAAATTAACTTTAATGTATTCAAATTATATTTCCATAGACGAAAACTAAAAGAACTAGAATTTAAAGTTCAACTAAATGGTATGAAATAATTTGTTAGTGATTATTATACATTGACTCAATGAAATGAACATAAAAAAACCTGAGTTATTATAGCTAGCGCTCTAACAAACTCTCCTTTTAACTCTAAGCTAGCCATTTCTTTCCCTAGACCTGAATGTCTTTATTTGAAAAATTAAATAATCACTAAAGTCTCTTCTGACACCAAAAACACTGGTTCTTAGATACTTCAATCTTCTAGTTAGCTAAGCATTACTAACCTTTAAAATCCCAGAATCTTTTCAATTGAAAAACCAAAAATATAATAAAATTTCATTTTTTCATGATATTCTTAACATTGATCCTGGTAGAGAGCAGTTGTAGATATAAACATGGGACATATGGCTGAATGGGTGTAGGCCCTAGCAATAGCCTATATATAGTAGTTTCTTTAAAAAGCCCGACAATGAACTGCTTTTTGCTTATTTAGCTCATTCAATCTCAGAAATAGGTACAGTTATGTAAGCACCCAGAAAATATAACAAAGCCATTCTACATTTTTTAACAAGAACTTTTTAAAATTTTACCTTTTTCAGCTTTACTGAGTATAACTGAAAAAATAAAACTAAGATTATTAAGTCTGCAATTTTTTTTACTTTTTAAATTTAAAAAGAGCAGTATTCACTTTCTTGGTATATACTCTGTTAAGTTTTAGCATGTACATGTTTTCTTGTAACCACCACCACAAGTAGAATACAAAACAATTCCAACACCCGCAAAGAATTCCCTCACACTGCCCTTTTGTAATCAAACCCTCCCTCCACCCCTAACCGCTGGCAACCACTGATTTGTTCTCTGTGCCTATAGTTTTGTATTTTTCAGAATGTCATGTGAATGGACTCATTCAGAATGTAATCTTATGAAACTTCACAATGCCTTTGATATTTATCCATGTTAATGGTCTATCAACAGTTGGTTCCTTTTTATTGCTGAATAGCATTCCATATTATAGATTATATTAGTGTGCTTATACATTCACTCACTTAAGGACCTTTGGGTAGTTTCCAATGTGAGGCAATTATGAATAGTGCTGCTATAAACATTTGTATTCACATTTTTATGTAAACTTACTGTTTTGTGTAAACTTAATGTTTACACAAGCTTATATTGCCCTAAGACAAATTCTTAGAAGTGGGATTGTTGGGACAAATAGCGACTGTATATTTAACTTTGTAATAAACTGCCAGACTTTTCCAGAGTCTGCATTCTTATCAGAAGTATGAGAGTTCCAATTAATTCTCATCCTCACCAACACTATCAGTACAATATATTTTTTTATTTTAACCATTCTAAAAGGTTTGTAAATGGTACCTCATTGTGGTTTTAATTTGCATTTCCCTAATGACCAGTGATGAGCATCTTTGCATGTGCTTATATGCCATCCAAATATATTCTTTAGTGAAATGTCTGTTCAAACCTTTCACCTATTTTTAAAATTGGGTGTGTTTTTTTCCTCTCTTTGCTGAGTTTTGAAAGTTCTTCATAAATTCTGGATACGAGTCCCTTCTCAGATATGTGGTTTACAAATATATTCTCCCAGTTCATGGCTTGCCTTTTCATTATCTTAACTGTGACCTTCACATAAAAGTTTTAAATTAAACAAAGTTAACTTCATCATTTTTTCCTTTCATGGATCATGCTCTGTTTTCGGTGCTGTACCTAATAGCTTTTTACCAAACGCAAGGTCAGGAAGACCTTTTCTAATGCTTTCTTCTGAGAGTTTTGCTACTTTATGCTTTACATTTAGGTTTATGATCCATTTTAATTTATAAGTATACATATATGTTATATAGGTTGAGGCTCATTTTTTTACACAGGGGTGCCATTTCCAACACCATATATTGAAAAGACAGTCCTTTCTCTACTGAATTATGTTTGCACCTTTGTCAAAAAAATCAGTTGACTACATTTATCTAAGTCTATTTCTGTGCTCCCTGTTCCTTCGGCCAATATACCACACTGCCTTGACGAGTGTAGCTTCACAGTACATCTTAAATGTGGATATAGTGTCTTCTACCCCTGTTGCTCTTTTTCAAAACTGTTTTGGCTATTCTAGTTCCTTTAACTTTCCATATGTAATTTTTAAAAACCAAAGCCATAGTAGCCATCTCTTGTATGGCTTCCTTGTCCTCCAGAAAATTAGCATTTTTACTGTTGTGCTTTATCTTGTCAAAACCAGTTCAAATATCTTCTCTAAATACATTATGCAGATGTTCATAACTTTTGACCCAATATATCCAGTACCAGAAACTTATGTGAAAAATGCACAAATATAGATATAAAAATGTGTTCAACATAACAATGGTTAGAAAGCACAGTAATTCTCCAGGTCTGACAAAAGGGAAAAGATTGTATAATCGAGAGATGGAAATATCTTCAAAATGTTGTTTTTAAAAATGAATACACAGTAATCCAATTTTTTTAGATGAAATACAGCACATTTCAGAAGAAAATATATTAAAAGCATTATTCCTGGATAGTATCATTGCAATTGACTTTTTTCTTCATAGTTTCAAGAACTTTCAAAACTTTCTACAATGAACATGTATTAATGACTTATAACTGGGGATAAACATTTTATTTTATAAAAAATGTCATTATCACTTACACAGTAAAATACAAGTTCCTCTGTATCAGCATGTATATTATTAGTATCAAGTTTGTTCACAGGATATAAATAATACACATGATGGCATTTTAGAAGAGTTTACTCTAAACCCTACAAATTCTTCTACTGTCATGACAGTGACAACACACTTTTCTCTATGCTTGTCTTCATGTTTAACTTTGGACAGAATTCTAAGCACAAGCTAATGTTTTAAATTACATCATTAATAAATAACACATAGGAAAAGATGTTTGCAGCATGCGATACATCTGAAAAATGACTAACTTCCTTTATTCAAGCAGCCTTTATTCTATTTAAAAAAACAAAAAACAAAACAAAAACCTTAAATGGGCAAGGGACAAGTATAGATAATTTGCATAAATATTACAAATGGCTAATGACAGGAAAGATGAATTTCATTCACAATTTAAAAAACCACCAAAAAATCTAATTTATCAAGACTGCAAGTTTTATAGTTTGACAATAGCCATATACATTACATAATGGAATATAAATTAATATTTTGAAGGGTAATTTGGTTATACGGTAAAATTTAAATAACATATCCTTTAATCCAGCAAATCCACTCACAAAAGTATTAAAAGATATGTAAAAAAAAAGTCCCTTTCAGCTTTGCTTATACGTAAAAAATTGAAAACAATTATTCATCGATAGGGATATAGTTAAAGTATATCCTTAACTGGAATACTATGCAACAATTAAATACTGATAATGGAAAGATCTCCAAGATAAACTCTTGTTTTTTTAAAAAAACAAGATCAAGAATTATAGTATAACCACATTTATGGTTTAAAAATGCAGATATGTTTGTATATGCATGGAATATTACGTATCAAACAGTTAAGTAATTTTCAAGGGTGAGAAAGAATTTCATACTGCTTGAACTGTTTTTCTAGACTAGTTTAAAATAAAAACGATAAATGAATGCCCTTAATAAATGTTCTTCATTACATCTTCAATGTTATAAAATTTAAATTCCTGTATAACAACTGCATGATACATGAACTCCATCAAGGACTTAGTATTTTTCTCCACCATATCTACTAACCTGAATTTAAATAGCTCCATGTTGAAGCTGAGATATAACCAGGTCTTGCATGGGAAAGTTTAAGAATTAAAGCAGAGAAGAAATAATGTGGAAAAAATAAGGAGCTAACTAACTAGGTTTAGGGCTAGAACTTTCCATAATTACTTTATAACAAATGTCTGGTAACCTCCAGTGTTAAAAATATAGTAACTTTCCATTATTTTTAGTACTATAATAATATCCTTTTAGTTTGTAAAAAAATATAATTATGACCAGTCCAATTGTGAATTCTTTAAAACTGAAGGCAGCAGTCAGCAGGTAAATACATTCAATCACCAAGAAATACAATTTTTTAAAAAGAGAGAAAACAAGTATTAGTGAAACTATGAAGAAATTAGAACCCTCATACACTGCTAGTGGGAATGTAAAATGGTGCAGCTACTTTGGAGAACAGTCTGGCAGTTCCTCAAATGGTTATACATAGGGTTAACATATGATCCAGTAATTCTATTCCTAGGTAAATACTCAAAAAAAATGAAATTAAAATGTCCACACAGTATTATTTATAACAGCCAAATAGTGGAAAACCCAATGTTCAGCAATGATGAATGGATAAATAAAATTGTCCATACCATGGCACACTATTTACCAAAAAAAGAACTGACGTACTGATACATGCCGCAAATTACATGAACCTTGAAAACATGCTAAATGAAAGAGTCCAGTCACAAAAGAGCATGTATAATATTATGTCATTTATGTGAAATGTAAATCTATACACTTACAGAATAGGCACATCTATAGTCACAGATAGAATAATTGCCCAGGGCTTGGGGAGTAATGGGGAGTGACTACTAATGAGCATGGAAATTCTTTTTGGGTGATAAAAATGTTCTAGATTGACTGTTTATGGCTGTATAACTAAAAACCACTGAATTGTACATTTAAATGGGTGAATTGTATGGTATGTAAATTATATTTCAATAAAGCTGTTATTTAAAAAAAGGAAAATTGATAGATTAAGAAAGTCTTAATAGGCAAATCAACCAAATGCAACTGTGAACCTTACTTTTCAATAATTTTTTTAAATTTTCAATTACAGTTAGCATGCAATACTATATTAGTTTCAGGTGTACAACACGGTGATTAGATATCTATATAAATCACAAAATGATCACCCCAATCTAGTGCCTCTCTAACACCATACAGTTATTACAATATTGGCTATATTCCTTATGCTACACTTTCTATCTCCATGACTACCAATGTGAACTTCTTAAATCTCTCCCCACTTTTTGCCAACCTCCTAAACCCCTCTCCCATCTGGTGATCCTCAAAATATTCTCTTTATCTATGAGTTTGTTTTTTGATCTTTAGATTCCACATATACATGCAATCACATGGCATGTGTCTTCCTTTTATTCCACTCAGCACACTACTCTCTAGGTCCATCATGCCATATCATTCCCCGTCCCCTTACTTTTAGTCTGTGTGTATCTTTTAATCTGAAGTGAGTCTTGTAGGCAGCATATGTAAATGAACCTTATTTTATTTTTTTTTACGCCTACAGCACCTGGTCTTCCTAGGTGGTCTCCCATCCAAGTACTAACCAGGCCCGACCCTGCTTACCTTCCGAGATTAGACAAGATATGGCGTGTTCAGGGTAGCATGGCCGTAGACCTGAATCTCATTTCTGATCCTGATTCAAACTAACTTAAAAGTATATCTATGAGACAACTGAGGAAATCTGAACATTGGACATTAAATAATGTTAAGGAATTTATTGTTTATTATGCAAGTGTAAGACTAATATGATTATGTTTTAAGAGTCCTTATCTTTTAGGAATTCCAGTATTTAAGAATGAAAGGATATGCTGTCTGGGGTTTACTTTAAAACAATTTAATTGGGGGAAGCAGGGGTAGAGGGGGAAGCATCCAAGTTTTCAATAAGTCATTCATAGTAAATTGGGTCGTAAAATAGAAGCTGGAGTTCAATGGACTAAAGAGGGCAGGAGAAAAATTGGAAAGGGCATTCCGGACAGATAACAGCTTTTGACAATGGCACTGTCAAAGATCACCTATCAGGCAAGAACAGGAAATACAGCTGGAAAAGTAAGCAAGAACCAGATCATGAAGGGCCTTGGATGTCACACAAAGGAATTTTTACTTAATTTTGTGAAAGATGAGCTGCTAGTTTTTCTTTTTGGTGGGAACAGGTCAGTTTAGAGCTTTAGAAAGGTTACTCTGGTGACATCATAAACTGGAGAGGCATAAGACAGAGTAAAGAGGTTACTGTCACACAGTTCAAGTGAGTGACAACTGAGTGAACTTACATGGTGACAGTAGGAATGAAGGGGGGCTAAATACCAGAGACATGAAGTACTAAAAAGAATTAGATATGTGGAAATAGGGAAGCAGAAATCATCTGAACTGATTTCCAGCTTCCAGGCTTGTGACTGGGTAGACAGCGTCCAATATCCAGGAGAGCGAATATAGAAGCAGCTTATGGGAAAAAGTGGAGTCTAGTTTAGTATTTAAATCTTTAGTGTAAATAGGACATACTGGTGGAATTGTCTAATAGGCAGGCAAAAACTCAAGAGGTCTAATTAGAGACTGTAGACTTAAAAGTCTTCAGGACATATATGGTGGCTAGAACAATAACCCAGGAGAGGTTGTTTGTAACAATTCTTGTCAAAGAAATTTAAGCTATTTTAAAAGTTCCCTCCCTACTCTACTTTGGTAAGAAGTGCTTAATTTGTTCAAGGTATATACATAAACAGAATGGGCAAGATATACTTAACCTTATATTTAGGAGACTTTATACATGGAAGTGAGGGGAATATATGTATTTGGCTAAACTTCACCGAAATAATTCTTTAACAAAATACATGTATGCAGAGTATTATCCAAGTACAAGTACAGCTATAAAAATGTACTTTACTAAGTATTCCGATTCTGTTAAAGCATCAAAATACTCTGCTCTGTAAGAAATTCTGCACTTCTAAAACACCCTTCTAGTCTGCTTTTAAAAGATCTAATGTCTTTTGATATTCAAAAAAGGTTAAAAAGAATTGGGCTTAACTGTTTTTGTTTTTATTCATTAGATTTTCCACATGAAGTTAAGCAATCTTCACCAAGGGACTATAGAAGTCAAGGTTGTTATAGCTGGCAGATTTTGCTAATGCCTTTCATTATCACTGTTACAAAATTCTTAACCTCTCCTAAATAAGTTTTATAATATTTAAATTACAAGAAGAGCGCTATACAAAGGTCCTAATTTGCTATATTACTATATAACCAAGATTTCAATCAATTAGCCAAACCTTCAGTCACCAAGAACATTAGATCTGAGGCAACCAGGCAACTACAGATAAAATGTCACTGATGAAAAAAACTCAAATAAAATACAATTCCTTCCCCCAAAAGAAATCACAGCTAGAGGAACTGAACAGTTCAAATATTTAGCCACTAGTGTACCACTAAGTTCCAGACTAGGGGGTGAATCACTTAAGGTCTATGGAAAAATTCAGATATCAGAATTGCTTGAAATTATATGCAGAATTTGGAGGGAGGGGGCTGCCATTCTCAAAAGATGTGACGCTTCTCCACCCTCAAAAAAGATTTTAAGTATTACTCTTTTAGGTGCTATGCCAAATGCTAAGGAAATTTAAAGACTAAGTGGAACTTCTTAAAAGAGCTCATGATCTAAGAGTTAATTTAGATTCACACACTATGATTCATCACAACAGAAAAATTTTAAGTTAGAAATAATTGATTTCCTCAATACATGTAACTTTTCCAGTTTTACCACTTACTACCATTTTTTTTTTATTCAAGAAACCTCTCTGTACATAACTTATTTCAGAATTTACCAATAACTAACTTCAGAAAAAGTTATATAAGAAAGGTGGAGATTTATCAATTCAAAACACAGGAAGTGCTCTCCCCATTAAAAGCTCTATTAACATAAGATTCCTTAAATCTTTAAATTCTACTGAATTTCTGTATCTTCAGTATGACTTTTCTTTCCTTATCTAGGGAATTGTTATTCTTATTTACAATAAATGTTAAAATATAATTAACAAATTCCGAAGAATTTAGGTAAGAACCTTGAGAATATTGTTATTATACTTTTTTTTTTAAACATTAGCATTGATGTTTTTCCCACAGGTGTTAGTCCTTAATGGCTTAAATATATCATTATTCTTATTCCTGTTTAGCTAATGGGGGAAACAGTTAAGTGATAAGACAAAGATGGGCCTTTTCAAGTAATAGTTTTTTTTGTTTGTTTGTTTTTTTAAACCCAACTACCAGAACTCAAATGAGCTTTGCCCTCCTCAGAAGGCTGGCTATATACCCACTCCAACACTGCTACACCACCATTGCTCAAAACAATTTAGGATTCCTTTTTTGAGAATTGTCTTCAGAGCCTATTGTACAACTTCTTAATGTCTTTATTAGTGGAAGATCTTTACTTCTGTAATGTGCACTGTTTTAACATTTAAAAATGATTCTCAGATTTAACTTGGTGAATAAGATAAATAATCTGAGTAATACAATTTTTTTAGTCAAAAATGACTGAATATAAAGTATTAGACTAATTTTACCTGTGCCTCTGCCAACAATTTCACAAGTTTCAAATCATATGAAGGATAGTCTTTTTAATTTTATTAAATTTATTGGGGTGACACTGGTTAATAAAATTACATAGGTGGATATTCTTTTGAATAAAACTTTTTGTTTTGCCTTATTACATATATCAGGTATGGTTATAGGTAAACTTAAAAATCTGTTTTCCAAGCTTTAAATCACTGTTTCTGTAAAAGATTACTACATATTGCCCAAGTTTTTGTAACTTTGCCAATTCTTAATATTATCATAAATGGGGCCATGGCTATTTTCAACAAGGTAGTAATCATTCAATTTTTACAATTTGAATTACTATGTACACTAAATGTGCATAGTAATTCAAACTATTTCCTGGAATTTATCCCTCAAATTAAGTATCAGCTGCCCATGCAGCAAATACTGCAAAGGAGGTAAATAAAGAATTATGAGTCTATGGCCATGTCACTCTGAACAAGTCCGATCTCGTCTGATCTCGGAAGCTAAGCAGGGTCGGGCTTGGTTAGTAATTGGATGGGAGACCACCTAGGAAGACCAGGTGCTGTAGGCGTAAAAAATAAAAAAATAAGGGACTGTAAGCTGACAAGGTCCTTGCAATCTGTGAGGTCAACCAAGGGTTGCCTCACCTAAAAAATATTAAAACAACAACAACAAAGAATTATGAAATTTAGAAATCCAAATGCAGACTAAACTATATAGTACTGATCTAAAGATGCTGGAATAGAGGTGAAGAATACCACTTAACATAATCAACTGCTAGAACAACAAAGAAGTTTTGAACTGCTCAAGTTTCCTATGGTGCTTAAGTATACTTGGAAAAGTATTAAGGCATTACTACTTTAAAAGCATAAACCAATTTGTACTAAAATATAACTCCATCATTCTCCATAACCCCACACCGTCACTTCAGATGTGTTTTATAATTTCTAATCCCAAAACTAGTTTTCTTAGGATTATATTTATCAACAGTAGCGCCATCCCACTCTCCCCACTTAAAGTCACTATTAAAGGAATTTGGCAATTTAAAAAATCCTTCTACGACGATGTATCATTCTCTAACTGAAATAGTCCAAGAACAAAAAAATCCAATTTTTCCAGTGAATTTAAAAGATATAAACTGAAGTCATAGCAGTCTCTTCCCATAATTTAGAAGGAGCAGATAATTACTTTTATGAACTTTAAGTTTAAATTTAAAATAGTTCTTATAAAATGCTCCACAGGGACAGGAACATCAACATCACTGTATTCCACCTCAACATCTTGTCCTATTGGGTCTTCAGGGGCAATAACACATGGAGTTGTCACCTTCTACGATAACAATGCCTCTTATGCAATCCCTCATAAATGACCTACCTCAGGCTCTTCTTGAGGTGTCAGTCTTTTCAGAAATATGTCCATGGTGTTGTTTTTTTGTTTTTTGTTTTTCATCATAGACTTCCTTGTAAGTAGATAATGTACCATGAATATTCGACCTTTCAGCGTTGGGGTCCATGTTTTTCAACTTTTTCGGGGGCTTGGTGAGGTCTGTAAAAGCTTCTGCTAAACCCTTTCCTGTGAGTTTTCTTGTGGGTTCCTCTTTTTCTTCTGCATTTTCCCTTTCTCTTGCCTCTTCTTTAGCTACAGTGTTCCTGTTCCAGTTCCAACAACTCATTAGTCAATTCCTCAGGAACCACCTCCAGGAGGATCCTCAATGTCATCTTCATCCACACCCAGGTTAAAGGTTCTACCATCTCAACACAGCATTGTTGATTTTTGCAACCTCTTCATGCTTGGTAAATCCTTTGAAGTCATAGATAAAAACTCTTGAGTGTCTTCTTCCAGATGCCATTCATACACTCCCTGGTGACATCACCCCAAGCCCAAGCAAGGTTCTTGATGCAGTCATGGATGTTGTAATTCTTCCACAATTGCCTGTCTTTCTCAGTTGTAGCAATAGCCTGGACAAAGGTCGTTTTCAGGCCTTAAAAACTGCTATAAGTCTTTGATCCACTGTTTGGATCAAGGAGGTGGTGTTTAGAGGGAGAAGCCACATTGATATTCAGATGAAGATCACCAATAAAGAGGATGTCCGGGAGCATCAACTATAAGCAAAATCTTAAAAGGTATGTTATTCTCCAAACAATACTTCTCCATTTTGCTGGCAAAGCAATCCAGGAGGGCATCTTGGAAAAGGTGCTTGGTCATCCATGACTTTTTATTACTGACAATGTATGCTTATTGATATGCTTGAAGGCCCTGGGATTCTCATCCTGCCATATCTAAAAGGGTTTGAATTTATAGTCTGCAACACCGCTCCCCGGCCACCCAGCACAAGCAAGAATGCTGTCCTGTCCTTAAAAGCATTAAAACCTGGCATTGAGCTGGCCTCCTTAATGGATGAAAGTCCTTTCACGCACCTGTTTCCTGAATAAGGTTTCATCCATATTGAATATTTCCTATAGCGAATAATTTTCCTCCACAATCAGCATATCCACATTGTCCATCAGCATTCTGACTCACCACTCACTTTTTCATTATATAATGAATTAACAATTCTTGAATCGTTTAAACCACCCAGAGCTAGCAGTAAATTCAACATCGTAGTTGGGTCCAGCCTTTTCTTGTAACTTTACAAAATTTTTGCTTTGGCTGCTATCATCACAGTGCTGAGAGGGATATGCTTCTGTGTCTGGTCTTCAATCCAGGTCGTTAGAAGTTTCTCCATATCTAACGACCCTTTTCAAATTTTTGTTAGTCTCATTGCCTTCAATGAAGCATATTCTTTAATGGCTTCCATCACTTTGTTCTTCAAGACCATAGCTATGGCGAAATGGGACATATCTGACTGATAAGCAATAACCATCACTGATTTTCTACCTTTATAGTCCTTAATCACTCTTAATTTCATTTCCACGTCAATCACTCAACATGGTCTCTTAAAGATACATTAGCAGTGTTAATTTTGTACACTTAGGGGCCATGATGACAAAATAACACATGGTTAAATCAAACATAAGTGGAATGATGCAATCAAGAGAAGTGTTAAACATTAAGGTTTTGAGGCTGCTGCAGGCACAATACGGTATACTGTTTTACTGCAAACATTTTTTTTATAAGTAGAAAGAGTATATTCTAAAACAATAAAAAGTACAATATAATAAGTATATAAACCAGTAAGTCATTTATTATCATTATCAAGTATTATATACTGTACATAATTGTATGTGCTATACTTTTATACAACTGGTAGCACAAGTTTACGACAGCATCACCATAAACCTAAGTTATGTGTTGCACTATAACATTATGACATCACTAGACAATAGGAATTTTTCAGCTCCATTATAATCTTACGGAATCACTGTTGTATACGTGGTCTATTGTTGACCGAAATGTAGTTATGCATGACTGTACAGCAGGTCTTCGAATAACATCATTTCATTCAATGTTATTTTGCTATAACATTGATGAGATGCCATAGGAATTTAACTTTTAAATCAATTAGCCTATGGTAAAAATGTCATTTCGCTTAAAGTCACAGAACCTATTAAAGACATTGTGAAGATTTGCTGTATATGAGAATAGTCACCACACACATCACAGGAGGATTATATGATATTCTATGCAAAGTTCGTGTCATATAGTAAACACTCAACAAGGTTAGCTACTAATGCCTTCATTACTAAATCCTTAGTAGTGTGTATCTGCAATTTGATATGGCATTCAAAGTTTTAGCATGTTTTAAGTGCTCATTCTACTTACCTTGCCAACAGGTTCACAGGAATTCGATTTATTATTTGTTATAACAAAAGCATTTTTATATTTGTTATTAAAACAAATTATATACAGGTGTTTAAAATGATTATTCACTATCTATCTTACATATTCCAAAATCTGAATTTTCCAATTCTCACATGGAAGAATAATTTCAAACTTTGGCAATCTGAACTAAAATTATTAATCATTCTATTTACTTCGGAATCAACTTATTTAAAGGTACATAAATTCTGAATAACAATTCCTTGCTGAATAAAGCTGAGATAAATTAGTTCTGTATTGACAGCACATTCAAAGGGGTTGGTTCACTCTTACTTGGACATCTATGTATTATATATGAAACAGTCCAAAAGAAGTTTAGGAACATAAAATTAAACCTTTAAAATATTATCTTCAGCAAGATGGAGTTCTGGAGTCCTAATCTCTGAATTTATAACTCTTCCTCACTGTTACTTTCCCATAACAATATGAGCAGAGGTGGACGTTTCTTCGATGGTCTTTCACCTGTCTCAAACAGACTAAGACCACTAATACTATATTGCAAAGATGGAACAGAATATTTTATCTTAATAGATTGATTATGTTGACAAATGTTCTAACTGGGCTTAAATTTAATAGCTTAGATTTTAATTACCATTTACAATTGCATCAATAATACCTACACCTCACATTTCCATATTTTAAAGTCTACACAAAGAATTTTATGAGATCATTCATAAAAGCTCTAAGGTTATCTATGTCCTTATACTTTCCCTTACTATCGATAATGTAGTGACTTTTCCTACAGTGCTTTGCCTTTGATGAGTGCTCAATAAATAGTTTGCTAACACAAATCTCTGAAAAAAGAAATCAACATGCTACAAAGAAAATATTAAGGCCCAAATCCTTTGTTCAAGAAGAAATAATCCTTATTTTATCAAATTTAAGACACTGATGCTGGCATTGAAAAAAAATACATTGGATTTAAATGTTCTCTCACAATTAGAATCCATTAAGTCTTACAACTGACACTGGTGAAAGTCTTTTCAGGCACCTGTTTCCAGAATAAGGAAGTTTCATGCATACGGAATATCTGCACTAGTGGCAACTATAAAACTTCGTAGATTCTAAGACACAGCTCAATTTCAGAGAAGTTAAAAACTAGATAAATATGCTTCTTGAAATCCATATGGTAAAAGCATATTCTATAAAATACTGAGGTGCTATATTTTCGGGGTAAGGGGACACTAAAACTACTTTTAGTGCCCCAAACCACTAGACATTAACTATGTTTCCATTTACAATGTTGCCTTAGTTCACCCAGCACTCAAGGCAACTTCAGCTTCCGGAAAAGATTATAGCTAAAAGCTCTAAGAGTTATTCTCAAAGTAAAAGAGGAAAAATTAAAAAATAAATTTCTAACTGACTGATTCATCATACAATTGTTTTTAAAAAATAGCATTACACTTATAATTTTAGAGTTGTTGTTTTTAGTTGCCTATCAAATCCCATAAAACAGGAAGTCTAAACTTGTCAGTTAACTCTCAGAAAATATATACTAACTAGTTTATTTGTCTATTTTTTTCCAGAGAAAAATCATTAATTTCTCAAAAAGATCGATATAGCAAAAAGACTAAGAATCACTTTCTTAAAACAATCCTTCAAACTACATATTAAGAATTACAGTCATAAAATAAAGTACACTATAATATGAAGGACACTGCCCTCCACAAAAGTTTTGTGGGGTTTTTTGGAGGGAGGGGCGGGGAGAGAGAAAATTCATTATTTCTAAAACCAATGAAAATAATATACATATTCTTTATTTTTAAAGACTATTATTAAAGAGTTTCTTTAACATAAACCAAAGTGTTAAATCTGATAAAGAAGCTCCTACCAAGGAAAACTTTGCGTGTGTAACAAATACTTTCTAAATAATCAGTTTGGTCTATGTCCATGCTACCCTGAACAAGCTCGATCCCGTCTGATTCCGGTAGCTAAGCAGGGTCAGGCCTGGTTAGTACTTGAATGGGAAACCACCTAGGAAGACCAGGTGCTATAAGAGTAAAAAATAAAAAAAATAAGGGATTGCAAGCTGACAAGGTCCTTGCAATCTGCAAGGTCAACCAAGGGCTGCCTCGCCTAAAAAAATAAAAATAAAATAAAATAAAATAATCAGTTTGGAGTTTCTGAAAATGGAACATACTTAATATTTTATTCCCTCAGATTATTGAATGAAATCAAAACTACAAAAAGGTAACTGCTATACTTAAGCTTTCTGTCTCATTTAAATTTTTATGTTATGCACATCATAAAAGAGCCACTCTCACTTTCTGATCTCTAGACTCACTATCATGCTTTTAGATAATTAATGCAGGAGTTGCAAGGAGGTTCTATATCAAAGCAGCTACATTAAGATCATTACCAAGAGTTATGTGAAAAGACAGTTCTTTTTAAAAGAATGGAGGTGAACTTGTTAAAAGTCATTATGAGCTGCTGACTCGATCAATAATTCATTCCTCCCATACCATTATAAAATTCCAACCTACTCCACAGTTTTAATGTTCTTGGTTTTCTAAGACAGCTATCCCCAACCTTTTTGGAACCAGAGACTGGTGCTCCTATGAGAATCTAAACCCTGATGATCTGAGGAGGAGCTGAAGCGGTGATGCTAGCTCTGGGGAGCAGCTGCAAATACAGATGAAGCTTCTTAGCTCACTAGCCTCCTGCACTGCAGTCAGGTTCCTAACAGGCCACGGACCAGTACTGGTTTGCAGCCCAGGAACTGGGGACCCCTATTCTAAGCCATCTCCTACTTTTTGTTTTGTAATGATTGACCCTTAGAACAAAAATTCAGAGCAGCAAAGAAATTCACTTGGTATGTCAATGAGATCAAGAAACTGGATAAAAAGCAAGGCCACAAAAAGATTTTACAATAAGCAAAAAAATAAACACAAGAAACTATCTTTTCCCATTATACATACATAATACTCTCCAAAGCTAATAATCACATGGATTCAAGATATTTTTTAAGAAACAAAAGCAAGATGAATCAGAAAATTTGAGATATATAGGTCTCACAAGTCTCTATAACAGACATCACAGTTGAACCAGACTGAAGCCAACTATTTCATGGTAAAAGGATCAATTAGGAGCCTATTTATTAATAGGTAAAAGTTTAAAAAGTCACATTATGAAAAATTTTAGCAAGTTGCACTGCCTTCAGGAACTATTATGCAAAATAGAGAAGAGTTTAACTAGAAAATAAATTATACTAAACACTGAAGGACTACGACTTGATAACGGAAAACAGTGGTAAAAAGTTGTGCCAACTTTTAACTGCAGCTGTAGCAGGACACACTAAAAGCCTTGTTTTAAGACAAAAGCACTGAAATAAAAAACAATGGTTTTAAATCTATCACCAGTGTTAACTGCTCAAGACCATAAATTTGCCTGTTTCCAATTAAGGATTTTGAGATAAAAGGCCAAATAATAAGGGGAAAATGAAATTGAATAGTCTCACACACACAAGACTAAAATATAAAATCAGAACTTTCATATATTTTAAATGTCACAATTAAAGGTAAAAACACTCAAAGATAAAAGAAACAACACAACAAAACTGGCGATTAAACCATTCTTTTAAATAGGACTGAAATTAATAAGCACAATGTAAATGAGTGTACGCTGCAGGGAATCCTCTTTACATATTACCTATTCCAAACTGAGGTCATCCACACTCCTTTCACAGTTACTTAAGCAAAAATAATAACAAACCGAAAACACAGTTTTTTAACAAACTCCACTGGAGTGATAATATTCTAACTAGTATCCATTTATCTTGACTATCAATTGTTCCAAACATCATTCTGGAAATTAAACTTTACTCCACTAAATTTAGCCAGTAAATTTTGCTCAATAATGCTTTGCTAGAAGTTATAACATAAATTCCATTTTGTGGAATTAATTTTCCGATATTTAAAAATATTTATAATTGACAAGAGAAGGTTCCTAAACTAATAACTTGTATGTTTACTTAATGATTTTAAATATCTGCATCTGAAAAGTACTGCGTATGGAGTCCACAAAAAAATGAGGCATTCCCCTATCAATTCTTCACATTATCTACAAACTTGACCCAATTCCAAGCCTGAAACAGGCTTCTCTACCTTTAGTAAGATAGAAAACAAAAACTGGGTAGTCCTAAAAATAAACATCGTAACTCCATGACTTAAGATACTCATTTAAACCTTTTGCCAAGATAGCCCCTCCCTTCAAAACAAACTACTCACTGTTCTATTTGACTTAACTTTGGAAATACAAAAATTAAATGGATTCCTAAGCACTCAATTCTCTGTCTCTGCACCATTTAAAACATTCAACCATCAATGTGTGATTTGTCCCTTCAAAAATGGTAAAAGATAAAACAGAAAATAAAAAAAATCCTTAATATCTCCAAGTTATTCTACCATAGGATTAAAAAAACCCACCAGACTGAAAAATAACCACTATTCTAAAGTCATGGGAAACAATGGAAACACTATCTATGGTCCCTGTCTACGGAGCCGTCCTACTCAGTGAAACCACTTCACCTCAAATGATACTTTTAATCTGTGAGACCACTCCATTTGCTAGAGTTAGCCACCTGAGCAAAGGGTTTCAATTTCGTCTCACTAAAGTGGGAAACTATCAATCTCTCTACATAACAAGTTCCACCCTCTGGCTATTTCTACATAAACAGCAGCAGCAACAACAACAAAGCCAGTAAAGTTGGTGGCAGGGTGAGGACAAAGGGCATTCTGAAACACCACAGAAGTAGACAGAGAATGAGGCCAGAAAGAGGGCTTAAAAGTTCCCTCAAATGGAAAAGGGTAGAAAATGCAGGTATCCTTGTTTACCGCCCCTAGGTTCCTATTCTTTATTACCGCCACTGAAACGCAAAGTTGGAACTACTACTCTGCCAGAAACCCATCAAATCCTCAAAATGTCAGGTCACCAGGCAGCCTATCGAATGGAATGACAGGCTAATACCCCTCCCCCACCCCCCAAAAAAGAAAGGTCCAATCCAATAAGTGCAGGTCACTCTGCCCTCTGGGGCAGTTCCAGCCTGCGCAGGGATGGTTCTGATGGGAGAACGAGAGGGGACAGACAGACCACCTTTCTTCCCATACACCTTCAGCTGAAGAAACAAAACAAAGACAGCCACCCTCCACCCCTGGTCGCCACTACCCTAGCCAGAGAGGCTTTCCTATTTCCCGGTGCAGTCTGGCCTCCCGCCCCCGCCCCTATGACAAAGAAAAGGCACTCGGTGAGCAAGGCCTTCCTGCCTCCCCGGGTGGGGGAAGGGGGCTGCCGAGGTGAGGAGGCCCCTCCGCTAACCCGCGCTCACACTCTTGGCCCCGAAAACAGCCGAGCGCGTCGGGGAGCAAAGGCCTCCGCCAGGGGAGCCTAGTGTGGGGGTGGGGGGAATACCTTGAAGTAGCCGCCTTCGTAGAGGGTGTTGGGGGGTCCGAAGATGGCAACCTCCCAGTTGTAGAGGTCGGACTCATCCACCAGGGTGATCCGGAAGCCCTCCACCGGTTCCTCCTGCAGGGATTTCAGCTCCAGCATCAGGGCCTTCTGAGAGCTGGTCATCTGCTGCTGGGCCATCGCGGCGGCGGCGGCGGCTGCGCGGGGGGAGGGGCGACGGCAGAGGAGGAGGAGAAGAGAGAGAGAGAGCGCCTCGCGCCGCGGGAGCGACGGAGCCGAGAAGGAGGGAGGAAGAGAAGGAGGAGGGGCGCGCGCCGGGAGGGGGGTGGCTCTCGGTGGCTGGCGGCCCGACGCGCTTGCGCGCGCCCCTCCCTCCCCCGCCCTCGTCGTCGTCCTCCTCCTCCTCCCACTTCCCCGCCTCCTCTCCACCGCCCAGCGCGGTGGCGGCGCTTTGTGACGCCGGCGCGTGTACCCCACCCTTAAAGGGCCAAGCAGTTGTGGAAGCCGAGGGTGGCCTCAGAGAGTGCCCTTGGCCCCAAAATGACGGTTATGCGGCTTGACGCCCTGGTTCCCAAGGTGCGCCACGGATGAGACCTTTGGTCCTAGGGTCATCAGCTCCCTCCTTCCCCTATGTGTATCTATAGTCCTCAGCCATCCTCCCAAGAGCCGTGGTCCTCTGCAGGCCCCTCCCCGCGACACACAGCACGTTGTCCCTGCACTCGGTAGATGCTTGACAAGGATGTGCTGAGAATGCGGGCCTTATCGGTGGAAACAGGCGTCCCGACAACTTTTCTGCAGGTTCAGCCCTCACGCCAGTGTGTCCTTGGAAGGCAGTATGTCACCCATTTGGGGGGCGGGGGGACAGTTTCTATCCAGAAACGGGGAAGGCAGGCCAGTTTCTACTTCCCTTCTTAACTACAAAGAGGAAGCTGTGGGAAATAGAGAAATAACAATACGGACTGAACCTGGGTTCCTGGCCCTTCTCTCTGTGATTTGAGACAAGTACTCTGGCTATCCTTCGGTTTACCCATTTGTAAAATGAAGTACTGTTGGTGAACTTTGACCCCGTTATAGATTCTTTGAGCTTGAAGGTCCAACCTGGAATCGAGGGACTTTTAAGATAATCATGCAGAAGTGAGATGTGGAGACAGTCTTCAGTCCTCATGATTTAGATAGAATACTCCTTTCTTCCAGAATGGCATATTCTATAATAACTGACTAAACGTTTCCTAGAAAATCCAAGATACTGTGAAAATTTCACACACTTAAAATTTTAGGATCGAAAAGATGCTAAACGTGCATCTTTTAAAACGTGCTCCTAAAACGTGCTCCACCATTTATATTATATTATTCCTTCTTCATAAGCTTCTGTAAAAGAAGGTAAATTATACCTATCATAAGCAGTTATAAAGATTAAATGAGATCATCTATATACAAGGTTTAACACTGGCACATGGTAAATTATCCATTAATAGGAACTTTAAAGGAAGAAAAAATACTTTAAAGGCAAAGCTGTATTCTGGATACAACCCCCTCCATAATTTAATAGACTTTTTTTCACAATAGTTTTAGACTTATAGAAAAATTGAGAAGATAGTACAGAGAGTTCCCATATTTTCCCATAGGCACCCATTTTCCCCAATTATTAGTATAGTACATACGTTACAATTAATGAACCAATATTTATATATTGGTTCACATTCCCTTAGTTTCCTTTTTCTGTTCTAGGATCCTATCCTGGACACCTCAGTATTTTTAGTTTTCAGGTTTTGTTAGATTCCTCTTGACTCTGAGTTTCTCAGACTTTCCTTGTTTTTGATGACCTTGAAAGTTTTGAAGAGTACTAGTCAAGTATGTTGTATAATGTTCCTCAAGTAGGATTTGAAATGTTTTTCTCATGATTAGAGCGGGGTCATGGGGAGAAGATCACAGGGGTAAAATAACATTTTCATCACATATTGAGGGCACATAATATTAACATGACATCAGTGTTGATATTGACTTCAGTCACCTGGCTGAGATAGTGTTTCAGGTTTCTCCACTGTAAAGTTACTCTTTTTATCTCTTTTCTATACTGTACTCGTCAGAAAGAAGTCTGTGCACAATCCATGCTGAAGGAGCCCCTTTATTGTTGTTGTTTTCTCAGAAATTAGGTCTCAGTATTTTAAAGAAGTCATTCCCTAGCTCCCAATTCTATAGGTCTTGAGGCCATACTCCACTGGACTTAGAGCTCGCTTCAGAGGAGGAGTGTTTCAGTCAATGCAGCCCTTGCTCCAAAAATGATGATATATGACTTATTCTGACTTCCTCTCCAGCACTCAATTTAGGGTCAAGAAGATTGCTGACCTGGAAACATGAGAGATGATGTTGACACCTTTAATAACAAGGTTGTGAGTAGACAAATAGAAAATTCATCTTCAAAGCATTTCACCCACATAAATTCGTCACAGCCCCACCCTGACCCAGAAGTTGGTAGATCTTTAGCCTAAACCACTGAAACATACACCTGGCACTCAGACCAGAAGTTGCTCCCTGGGCTCAAATCAACTCACAAACTCATACTAAATATCAACAGTGGCCATGGCCCTGTGCTGGGTGGCTAATTAAACATACACCTGTCTGGGAGGCTGACAGCCAAGTATGTTAATGAGTTGTGTGCTTAAGGTCCTTCATTCTTAGGTCAGAGGAACTAGAATTCCACAGAACTTGTCTCATGCCTTTTTATTTTAGCTGGTAAGATATTGTTTATTAGTAGTTTGCAACTGTGTCTTCTACATCCCTGGATCCTCAGTGACAGCACACTGTCTGACATAAAGTAGACACCAAGTAATTGTTCTCATGGGCTGGCAACTAAGGGCAAGAAGACAATCAGTAACAAAACAACAGTCATCACAAATTGAACCACACCCTTCACCTCCATGACTAATAGGAACTCTCAGACACTTAGTAGGTGCTCAAGATTATAAAGTCCATAAGGACAACAGGTCTTATTCATAAGCATACACAAGCTACTACAATGTTTGGCAAATAGTAGGTACTCAAAATGTATTTGTCAAAAGAATGAATGTCAGAAACAGCTTCCTAGAGCTTTCTCATAGTTTCATAATAAGAGATTGACTTGATTGATTGGTGCCCTCTGGTGGTAGAGAAAATAAGGATATTTCTTCTTGGTCTCTATGGCATCACCTGGTACTCTATAACCAGGGCTCTTCTGAAGAATCAGTTACCTTTCTTGCAAAGAGAAAAGATATGGAAATCTTGGCAAAATAAATGAGAGGGAGGGGGTCTTTGCTTTAAAAAAGACAATTCTGACCTTATAGAATGACTTTTTTTTAAGGGACCAACATTTTTTTTATTCTTCATATGTTAACGCATGTTAAGTATTGAATAGTGCTCTTAAGGAGCCATGATCTTCTTTAATAATAATAGTTAACATTTGCTGTGCATCAATATGTAACAGGCTCTTTATACATAGTATCTCATTTAATTTTTACAAAAATCCATGACATGGTGATTACTAGAATATCTATTTTGCTGATTATAATAAACTTAGAGAGGTTAATGTCACTCAGTGAGTAAATGGCAAAACCTGGAGTTGAACCTTGGCCATCCCACTTTAGTGTGGCTGCTCTCAACCATCATACTGTAATATTCCTAGTGTAGTGTGCCCACAGCAATGTGTGCATATCACCCCAATTCTATACTGCAATTATTTGTTTACATCTTTCTCCCAGCCTCCAAGGTGCTCTTAAGAAATAGACATTCATTCATTCAACAAATGTTTATTAAGTGCCTACTATGTGACAGGTCCTGTACCAAATGCCAAGGATATAGTAGTGAATGAGACAGAAATGATGGGTCTTGCCCTCATAGAGCTTACATTCTAGTGGCTGAGACAGAAACAGACAAAAACAAGTAATTTGTAGACAAATAATACCATTTCAAGCTTTGGTGAATACTAATGAAGATGATTAAAGGGGGCCTAAGACTGAAAATGTTGGGGTGGTTGCAGTTTTAGCTGGAGGCAAGGCAAGAGCAGAAGAAACCTCTGGGAGTTTATATTTAAATTAATAGAAGGACCAGTCTGTGAAATGTAAGGGCTAGAGCATTATTCTAGGTCTCTGGCTTGTGATCATCATGTCCTATTTATCTCTTTATCCTTGACATTGAACACAGGGCTTGACATTTCTTGTTATCCAATGTGGAATAAATGATTGACTTATCTCTCAGCTTTTTCTTCTTCCTCAGCCATTAGTGGTGCTACTTCCTCCTCTCAGTCAATTCAAACTCAATTCATACTTCAAGTCTTAGCAAAGCCCCATCTCCTCCAAGAAAGCTTCCTTAACAATCAAAACATTCTTCAGCCATAAAGAAGAAGGAAATCCTGCATTTGCGACAACATAGATGAATACTGAGAGCATTGTGCAAAGTGAAATAAGTCAGATAAAGAAAAGTACAAATACTGCATAATCTCACTTATTTGTGGAATCTCAAAAAGCCAAATTCATAGAAATAGAAAGACTGGTAGTTGCCAGGGGCTGGAGAGAGGGGCAAATTAGATGACATTGGTTAAAGGGTACAAACACAGCACAGCATGGTGACTATACTTGATATTATATACTTGAAAGTTGCTGAGTAGATTTTTCTTCTTTGGTTCTGTTTTATTGACCTCAGAGTACACTTTGGATACAATTAAAAAAACAAACACAATGGAAACAGAAACTGGATCCAGGATGGGTCCATAGAAGAATTTCCCCAACCAACATGGATTTATACAAAATGCCAGAAGAAAAAATGAGGCAATCTAGTGCTGAGGCCAGGGGTAGCCAGTTGGCAGAGGAGCAGTCAGTGAAGGGTAAGTGTGGATGCAAACTGCACTGCCATGGGTGTCAGGATTAGTTTTCCATCAACAAGCTCCTGCTCAAGTGTTGACTCTTGCCTGTCCCATTTCTGCATGTGGATAGTTTGCCTCCATCCAGTGTCACAATGGACTTGACCTTCCTGTCATCTGCTGTTGTCTCATCGAACTCCACCCCCAGCTTGAAGCTGATCTCCATATTCTTAAAGATGCTGTGTTTTTATGATGACAGTATCCTCATTTATTTTGATAATTGTGGTAGGCTTGGTCATGTTAGTCACCTGCCTGGTAGCAAAATCCACACCATGTAGTCATGTAGTCATCGAAATTCTTGCTGTCTGCTAGCTTCTAGGTGCCCGCAAAGGTGTCCACCATGGTGAAGTTGGGCTAGGCTGCCTGCCTGCTGTAGCTTCCACCTGCTGCCTTTTCTCTGACCTCAGGAGTAGATCTTAAATGTTACCACCCCCACCACCCCCACAACAACAACGAATGGTTATTACGTGGGATGAAGGATGTGTTAAATGTGTTAACCTTACTGTCGTAATCATTGTGCAATATATATGTGTAACAAATCATCACATTGTACATCTTAAACCTAAACAATGCTATATATCACTTATATCTCAATAAAGCTTGGGCAGGGGGGACAACACATTCTGAGCAAAGAGGGTAGCAAGTTCAAAGACCCGGAACAAGAAAGCACAATAGTCAAAAACTCCAAATAGTTTAATATGGCTGGGCATAAAATTTGACAGAAACAATGGTAAGAGACAAGGCTGGAAGGTTGACAGTTATATTCATTCATTCATTTATTCATTCATTCAGAAAACATTTATTGAGTATTTACAGTGTGCAAGGCACAGGCCATGTATATCTGGTTCTAGTTTCCATGGATTCAGTCAAGGGCAAATTGATGGATAACTGATAAACAATCAAAAGTAGTTTTTTAAAAAGTGCTAAAAAGGAAATAAATGGGAGTAATTGGATAAGGGAAAACATTTCAGATTTGGTGGTCAGTGAAGGCTTAACTAAAGAGGTGATATTTATTCTGGGAGCTGAAGGATGAAAAGGAAAAAGGCAAACAAAAAGCATTCCAGGCAGAGCAAATGGTTTGGCTCAAATCTCTGCGGTGGGGGAGAACTTGATACAACCAAGGAATTGAAAGAAGGCTGATGTTGCTGGAGCCAAGTGAGCAAGGGGTGGAGTTATTAAGAGAAAGGATGGGATAGAGAGGGACCACATTTATCGTGGTCTTGTAGAAGTTTGTATTTTATTCTAAAAACAATTGTGTTGACCTTAAAAATAAAATGGTTAAAAAGTAAATAAAACAGTTTACCAGCAAAAATGGGAAAAACAAAGAATTGCAATTCAGGACAGGCAAGCTATAGTAAAAGCCATAGACAAGCCCCACAAGCAAAGGAGAGGAGTGTTTTTTATGGAGAAAAAGGAGGAAGTTGAGAGGAACTGTTTTTGAATAAAAATCCGTTGGAGAAAAGCGAGAGTTCAAGGAGAAGATGGTTTCTTATTGGCCAAGTTACTGGGATAGTCGATTTCTTGTAGAAGATGCACTGTAGAATTTTCCTGTTCAGGCCTATAATTCATGATTCTTTTCTTTTGTCAATTCTTCTGTTGGGGTCTGTAACTGTCAATTCTTCCAGTGGTATTTTGTGAGAGCTTCCCCTTCTTATCTCCTGACTTCATTTTAGTGAGGTTTCCCTTTATTAATTTTTATAGGAGCCACTGAGGAATTTTTAAAAGGAGAGTAACATGATAGGATTTTAGTTTTGGAAAACTCATTCTGGAAACTATGTGTAAACAGATTGTGGAAGGACAAATCCACTTTTGTTAAAGTTCCTCTAAAAGCTATTGCATAAACTAATCTATGCCGTTAGAATTCAGGATAGTGGTTACTGTTGGGAAGGAGTAACCAGAAGGCAGCATGAGGGGAGTTTCTTTTCTAGGATCTGATTACATGAATGTTTGGTTTGTGAATATTAAAGCTGTACCCTATGTGATTTTTCTGTATGTATACTGTACTTAAATAAAAAAAATATTTAAAGAAAAAGCTATTAAATGAAACTGTTCTATATTCTTCAAAAAAGTTGTTATAAAAGACAAAAAAAAAAAAGCAAGATAGCATGCTCAAGAAATGTTCCAGATTAGGAGAAAAACATGACTAAATTGATGCATGATCTTGCATCAGGAAATAAAATGCTACTATGTAAAGGGTATTGGTGGGATAATTGGCAAAATTTGAATATGGACTTTATATAATATTGAATCAAGGTAAAATGTCCTGAAATTTATAATTGGACTACGATTACATGTGCATTCATTATATTAGTATCGCAACGTTTCAGTAGATTTAGAAATTTTACGAAGCTAGATAAAAGCCATTACAATAATCTAGGGACAAGATGATGTGACTTGGATTAAACTTGGCAGTAAAGACAGAGAAGTGTGAATACATTCAAGATATATTTTGGAGGGAGAACTTACAAGACTGGATAATTGCTAAGACGTGGTGGACAAACAAAAGGAGACGTCACTGGTGTAAATAAACCTTTCCCAGAGGGCCCAAGTTAGCTCCGCCCTTCCCCTCTGTACCCAAATGAAGGAAGTCAGGAAAAGGAAGCGACTGCCAAGCTACCCGCAAGCTTCCGGTGTAGTGTCGCAAAAAGACCGTAAATCGGTCTGTTTGGCCCCTCCCGACACAATGGGCGGTCCTGGAGAGTGACAGGAACCAATGGCGAGCAGCAGCTCGGGCACTCACCCAATGGCTCTGGAGCTGGGCGGAGTCCTGCGGCACGAGGCTTGATTGCGGCACCCTAGCGGTTCTCTGGGGCTGCTCTAGCAAGATCGCTTGGGGTACCTTAGCAGATCTTTAGGGTTGTGAAGCAGATCTCCTGAGGGGGCTCAGCTTCTGCGGAGAGGCTTCAGCAGTTCTGTCGCGGTGGGAAGAAATTGTGCCGCCGGCTTTAAACCCCAGGTGCTGGAGCGAGACCTGGACCTGGAGGGATGGGGCCAGCGCCTGCGAAAACGAAGCTTCGCGTAGCTGCTGGGGAGCTGGAGGTGAGTGAGCCATCTAGGAGGAAGGGATGCTCAACGTGCCAGAGGTGGGAGAGCCTGACTGCTCGCCAACAAGGAGCATGAAAGCAGTCCCTTCTGTAGGAGCTCCTTTCGCTCTCTGCTTTCAGCTTGGGGCATATGGTGGCGCTCCTGGAGTGGTCCAGTAAGGCTCTCCCGGGTGTGGGTCTGTGGATGGGGGCAGGGTCCAGGACTGGAAGGGAGAAGGAAGGTTTGGGATCCCGCAGACCAGGGTGTGAAGCCTGCTCACAGTATAGGCATATCAACTGTGGAACCTGGAGCTCATGGGACCTTTAAGTGTCTGTTTTCTTCTAGGATTATTGTAAGGATTGGGTGACTTACTATGTTCTCCAGAGCCAATAGGTTTTAGCTCTTCCCATCACTAATAGAGTATGAATGCATACAATCTATAGTCAGGGTTTGCCAGGGGAGGTGGGACCTGGCAAAATTTGAATAGAGCAAGAGTGGAGATGGCATTTGCAAAGTTCCAGAACTAACTCAGCAGAAGAGGAAGCGCCCTGATGCGTGGTACCTGGAAATACAAGGAGCTTAGGCATTACTTAGGGTAGGACTTAGTCAGCTATTACCCCTACCAACTCCAAGCAGAGCTCCGTGCTTGTGCTGTCAGTAACGATTAAATTGAGTTTTACACAATCTGACTCCCATTCAAAAGAGGAACCAGGAGCAGGCTTTTATCTACATCCTATCATGGTGACACTTCAGGCGATGGATTCTAGACACATGTGACCTCACACTGGCTTCTCCCTCTCACTACCCCCAGGTGATGGAGTCAGCTCTGAAAGTCACAGGCAAAGAGGGAAAAAAGCAATCCTCAAAGAGCCATACAGTGGCTGAGTCTCCAGTGGAGGGCCTCCTGAAGCCAGTGAAGCTCAGCCAGGCAGAACTGTACAAGGAGCCTACCAGTGAGGAGCTGAATCGCCTTCGGGAAACCGAGAGCCTATTTCATTCCAGCTTGCTTCGTTTACAGGTACTGTTGGGTGGCTGGGGCCTAGGTTAGAGGAGCAGGCTTGAGATCTTGAGGCTAAAGGACTCTCCCTCACCCCTTCTTACAGGTAGAGGAGCTATTGAAGGAAGTGAGGTTGTCAGAGAAGAAGAAGGAGCGAATTGATGCTTTTCTACAGGAGGTCAACCAGCGGATCATGAGGGTGCCCTCAACCCCTGAGACAGAGGTTAGGCTAGTGGTGTGGGTAATTGGAAAGCCTAGAAGAGGTCCTCAGTGGGGACGTCTGAAACAGGGGCCTTGCTATCTCTGGAGCTCATTCTCACTGCCAGGAGGCTCAGCTGGGAGTGTGGTCAATCACCTTCTCATTCATTTGACAAACATTTATGTGCTTTGCAGTAGTTTTGTTGTCAGGGATACATCAGTGAACAAAGCAGCCTATGTTCTAGTGTTGGGGTTATAAGCAATAGATACTAAGCATGTCAAGTAAACCATATGGCAACATTAGAAGGTGCTAAGCACTGTGAAAAGGGAAAAGTAGGACAAGTTAATCGATTGTGAGAATGTCAGAGGATGGGAATGGTTTGAAATTTTAAATAGGGTGGTTGAGGTAGGCCTTACTGAAGTGACATTTATGTAAGGTTTGGGGGGAAGTGAGGCAACCGTTAGATATCTAAGGGAGAAAGAGCATTCCAGGAAGGAGAAATAACCAACATAAAGGCTCAAAGGTAGGAGTAGGTCTGGTGCATTCCTTGGAATGAATGAGGGGAAGATAAAAGGAGATGAACTCAGAAAGGTAATGGAGGGGTCATTTCATTTAGGTTGTTGTGTACCAAAACCAGGACTTTGGCTGTCGCTCTGGGTGAAATGAGGGACTACTGCATGGTTCATTTGGAGAGAAGTGATGTGACCTAATTTTAGTTTAAAAAGTTCACTCAGGCTGTTGTGTTGAAAGTAGAATGGAGGGGGACAAAGGTGAAATCAAGAAGACTAGTTAGGAACCTCTCATGCAGTGATCCACTGAAAAATGGTAGTAGCTCAGACTAAGAGAAGTAGAGAAGTGGTCAGAGTCTGGTTGCCTTTTGAAGGTGAATTGGGTGCTCACTTCATCAGCACATATACTGAAAGTGAAATGGGTGTTCTTAACAAATCAGTCAAGATGTTTTTGGCTTGAGCAACTAGTATGGAATTGCCTTAATGGAGAAGATGTATTTATAGGAAGATCAGGAGTTCGGTTTTAAACACGTTGACCTGTTGAATTTGAGATCTATTAGACATCAAGGGGACATGTTTTGAAGGCAATCAGATCAATATCATTATCTCTGTCCCCGCAGCTGACTGACCAGGCATGGCTCCCGGCTGGAGTTCGAGTTCCCCTCCACCAAGTACCCTATACAGTGAAGGGCTGTTTCCGCTTCTTGCCCCCAGCCCAGGTCACTGTTGTGGGCAGCTACCTTCTGGGCACCTGCATCCGACCGGACATCAATGTGGATATTGCACTGACCATGCCCAGGGTGAGGTCCAGAGTTTGGAGGATGGAGAGGCCTGCTGCTGCACCATCTACAAATCCCTGGGTCATTCTCTCTTTCCCACCTGCCACTTGCCATTAGATTGAAATATGAATTCTAAATCAAAAGAGCAGACCACCACAATCATCTTGAGATGTGCCCTTGGGCCAATTACTGCTCCCTTAGCCCTTTGTGAACTGGGTGTTATGTTGCTAGCCCTGACTCAGGCACTCTGGCCAACAGAGAATCCCTGGGGTTGTTAAACTGTGACTCTTACCTTGGCTTCATCTTGCCCCCAAGCTCTCCAACAGCAAGTACTTAAGTGCCCAGCTATCTCTTTCTTCTCCTGACCCTCTCCAGGAGATCCTACAGGACAAGGATGGGCTGAACCAGCGCTACTTCCGCAAGCGTGCTCTCTACCTGGCCCACTTGGCTCATCACCTGGCTCAAGACCCCCTCTTTGGCAGTGTTCGCTTCTCCTACACCAATGGCTGCCACCTGAAACCCTCACTGCTGCTGCGGCCATATGGTGGGAGGCACACACTGGGCTGAGGGCATAGTATGGGTTGACACATCCAATGGTGGAAGGGCACAGGGGCCTTAAGTCCAAGATGAGAGGCTTGGGCTTCAAGTTTGAGAGAGACGGTATAGGGACCTCAAATTCTGAGGTGGGAGTGTGTGGGGCCCTCAAGTAGCTAGGGTGGTAATGTAGGGACCCCTCTGTTTCCAGGGGGCTACAGGGTCTCAGCACCCCGTTTCCCCCACCAGGGAAGGATGAGCGCCTGGTCACTGTACGTCTGCATCCATGCCCTCCACCTGACTTCTTCCGCCTATGCCGCTTGCTGCCATCCAAGAATAATGTGCGCTCTGCCTGGTACCGAGGGCACAGTCCTCCAGGGGATGGTGAGCAGACACTGGTGTCAAGGTGGAGCTGGATGGAAGGGTATTATGAGGACTTTTCTCATAGCTTTTCTTCTCCTCCCACAGGTAGTTCAGAGCCCCCAACCCCCCACTATAACACATGGATCCTGCAGGACACGGCCCTTGAGTCTCATGTGCAGCTGCTGTCAACCGTGCTGGGCTCAGCCTTGGGGCTGAAGGACGGTGTGGCACTTCTGAAGGTCTGGCTACGGCAGCGGGAACTGGATAAGGTGAGTTGGAAGTAGCCCAGCTTCTCCGCCTCATGGAGGGCGGGCTGGCTCTGAGCTTATGCCTCTTTCTCCATCTTTCTTTCAGGGCTTGGGAGGGTTTAGTGGGTTCCTTGTCTCCATGCTGGTTGCCTTCCTCGTGTCCACACGCAAGATCCACACCACCATGAGCGGCTACCAGGTTCTGAGAAGTGTCCTGCAGTTTCTGGGTGAGTGGCTAAGTTCAGAAAGGCAAAGGGTTCCACTCATCCAGAGAATCCTCTCATCTTGTCAGGGATCATTTGGTTTCTTGCCATTAGACAGATGAGCAAACTGAGTCCCAGAGGTACACAGTTGCAGCCACCTGGCTGGGAGGAGGGTGTCATTAGGGCTGGGTCCCCAGGGGAATAATTTCTGATACACCCACCTTCTCTGGTTCACTTCAGCCACCACAGATCTGACAGTCAACGGGATCAATTTATGTCTCAGCTCAGATCCCTCCTTGGTGAGTAGGGCAGGGCTGAGTCTGGGCAAGGATACCTGAAGGTAAGGCCCCAATCTTGACTGGCTTCTCTCTGCCCCTCTAAGCCGGCCCTGGCTGACTTCCACCAGACTTTCCCAGTTGTCTTCCTGGACTCCTCAGGCCATCTCAACCTCTGTGCTGATGTCACTGCCTCCACTTACCATCAGGTACCAATGGTCCCCCACTGGTTCAGGCCTGTGGTTCCTCAGCTGTTCCAGCCTAGACCTTGTCCTTTCTGCCACCATGAGAACCTAAGAAACTTCTCTCCAAAGAGTTTAGGTCAGGCATGTCTCTTGGTTTGAGCCCAGTGAAGGGAAGGGTACAGTGGTGGCAGTCTCACATCTGAGTCCCTGTGGCTCCAGGTGCAACACGAGGCACGGCTGTCTATGATGTTGCTGGATAGCAAAGCTGAGGATGGATTCCAGCTGCTGCTGATGACTCCCAAACCCATGATCCGGGCTTTTGACCACATCCTGCAGTAAGTTTAGAGGTGACAGGGTATGTCAGTGGATCCTGTTTCTCTGGGGCTACAGTGATGGTGCGGAGGTCCTCAGGCAGGTGCTCAGATCTTCCTGGTTGTGGCGGGGTTGAGGAGATACTTGAGGCCAGCAATACCTGATTATCCTTCTGTCCCTCTATGCCCCACCCCCAGTCTCTGTCCACTGAGTCGTCTGCAGGCAGCATGTCACCGGCTGAAGCTATGGCCAGAGCTGCAGGACAATGGTGGAGATTATGTCTCAGCTGCCTTGGGTCCACTAACTACCCTCCTGGAGCAGGGCCTTGGGTCCCGGCTGCAACTGCTGGCCCACTCTAGGCCCCCAGTCTCGGAGGTGAGGTGGTTTGGGTCAGGGAGTTTGTGGGTATGAGGGAGGTTTGATCTAGGGTCCCAGGAGATACAAAAGACACACCATCCCTCTAGCTAGAAGGCAGATTTCCGGATTAAGTTGGGAGAATCTTGGGCTGAGCTCAGCCTTTCTGTTCCCCTACAGTGGGCCATTAGTCAAGATCCACCGAAGCACAGGGAATCTGGGACCCTGACGCTGGGATTGCTTCTCCGGCCTGAGGGGCTGACCAGTGTCCTTGAACTGGGTCCAGAGGCCGACCAGCCTGAGGTGAGGAGCACTGGGGTTTACGGGGTGATTTGGCCCTGTCTTGGGAAGCCCAGCATGGGCACTGGAAGGAGTGGTGTGGATTATCCTCTTGCCACCTGTATTGAGACCCATTAGGGAGATTCCTGACAGAGCTTTGTTGATCTCTCCCATCACATCACCCCTTTCTTCTTCTCAGGCTGCTGACTTCCGCCAGTTCTGGGGATCTCGCTCGGAGCTCCGGCGTTTCCAGGATGGAGCCATTCGGGAAGCTGTGGTCTGGGAGGCAGTCTCTATGTCCCAGAAGCGCCTTATTCCCCACCAGGTTGTCACCCACCTCTTGTCAATGTAAGTGTTAGCATATGAATGCCAGGAGGCAACCTTGGGTTGCAGAGCCTTTTAGGAGGGTCTGGCTCAGGCTTTTGGGATGAGCAGCTCACATCCAGCAGCTGACTCCTAGCCCCAATGCCCACACTGTGTCTGTACCCCTTTTCTAGCCATGCTGACATCCCTGATACCTGCGTCCACTATATGGGGGGCCTCCTGGATGCACTGATCCAAGGCCTGAAAGAGGTAAGGGTACTGGTTCAGGGCTGTGGTCAATGGTAGGGATTGCAGAGTAGCCTGCGTGGCTGGATTGGGTAGTTGATAAAGAGCCCTTATCTCAGTCAGGCTGCACTTTCTGGAGTGTCCAGCAGAGGGGGCGCTGGCTCTGCAGCAGCCAGAGCCTTGGCAGAATCCCAGGGGGTGGTTGGTTCTGTGGGACCTGGCCTCCTGACTGTCTTCTCCCTCTCAGACCTCCAGCACAGGTGAGGAGGCCCTGGCAGCTGTGGTGCGTTGCTACGATGACCTCAGCCGCTTGCTCTGGGGGCTGGAAGGTCTCCCACTGACTGTGTCTGCTGTGCAGGGAGCTCACCCAGCGCTGCGCTACACTGAGGTGAGGTTCAAGAGGGCAGAGAGCCCCACCTCTACTCCACTCACCCAGTATTCTCCCTTCCAACTCCTGATTCTGGGTACTCCTCCTCCCCGCTCCAATCCCAGACCCTTTCCTCAGTCTTTATTTCATAGGTGTTCCCACCAACTCCAGTCTGGCCAGCCTACTCTTTCCATGAACACCTGCGAGAGCGGGCCTCGCTGTTGCCCCGGCCTGACAAGCCCTGTCCGGCCTACGTGGAGCCCATGACTGGTGAGGGGGCTATGGGGTGGGGGTGAGAGGGACTGTCCTCACCCCAGACTGCAGTTCAAGACCTCTCACTTTTCTCCCCAGTGGTATGTCACTTGGAGGGCAGTGGTCAGTGGCCACAGGATGCTGAGGCTATAAGGCGGGTCCGAGCTGCCTTCCAGCTGCGCCTGGCAGAGCTGCTGACGCAACAGCATGGGCTACAGTGCCGGGCCACAGCCACACATACTGATGTCCTTAAGGTTGGGCTGGTGCAGGGTGGGGGTTCCCCTAGGGAGGGAGGGGACAACGGGTGTCAGAGTGCCCCAGGCCAACGTATACCTCCCACCCCATACCCTCTTCCAATAGGATGGGTTTGTGTTCCGGATTCGTGTGGCCTACCAGCGGGAGCCCCAGATCCTGAAGGAGATGCGGAGCCCTGAGGGAATGATCTCACTGAGGGACACACCTGCCTCCTTCCGCCTTGAGAAGGACACAAGGCATTTACCCCTGCTCACCAGTGCCTTACATGGGTATGGCCACCTGCACAGGCTCTTCTCTTCATAGATGCTTTTCTGCCCCCATTCTGCTCTCCTGGCCACCTGTTTCTTTGGGAGGTCAGCTGGTTAATAAGGATATGAGTTCTGGAGTCAGGCAAGTTCTAGAATCCTGGCCCTGCCATCTCATTGGCTAAATCCCTCTGGACAGGATTTCCCCCTGGAACTTAACGTTTCTCATCTGTAAAACGGGAATAATGCTAGGACTGACCTCTTGGGTTGTTAGTTAGGGAGACATGAGTTTACACATGTAATGCATTAGCACAGAGGCCAGTGTTGGGTAAAGTTTGAATAAATAGTGGTGCTAGGGCTGAAACACTGTTCTTGGGCCCTGAGTGCCCAAGTCTTATTGCCACTGCCACCTTCCCTCCCACCCCGTAGACTCCAACAGCAGCACCCAGCCTTCTCAGGTGTGGCTCGGCTGACCAAGCGGTGGGTACGCGCCCAGCTTCTGGGTGAGGGGTTCACTGACGAGAGCCTGGACCTGGTGGCTGCTGCCCTTTTCCTGCACCCTGAGCCCTTCACCCCTCCCAGGTAATTCCTTCCTTCTTTTCCTTAGCCAGTAAATTCCCCTTGGGACTTTCATCCCTCATGCTATACCTTCAATCCAAATGAGAGAAGCAAGTGACAGAGGAGTTCTAAGACATCCCTCCCAAGCATGCCAATGGGTCCAGGCTCCCTAGACTGTGTGGGAAGCCTGGGGAATGTGTGGCTGGACCCCACTTCGCTTACTCCTTCCCCTCAGCTCTCCCCAGGTGGGCTTCCTTCGGTTCCTTTTCCTGGTATCAACCTTTGATTGGAAGAACAACCCCCTTATCGTCAACCTCAACAATGAACTCACTGGTAAGTGGTCGCACTAGGGTCAGAGGACTGGAAGAACTATGCTTTGTGGGTTGCAGTATATGGCAGGCAAGGGTTTTCCCTGTCAGTCTGTTAGGTTTTCTCTGTGCCTCCCCCATTCCAGATATCTACACTTGATCTTGACTGCCTTGGGGTGGGGAATTAGGAGGAGGAAGAGGCCCAGATCAAGCCTTTAGTGAGTTCTGAGACTGTAGAGATGTGGTTTGCCCATGTGATGACCAAAAACAGAGTAGACTGGGCGTGGTAAGCAGGCCACCTGGGGGACTGTGAAGGGGAGAAGAGAAGGGCGACTGAACACCAGGTGAGAAGTCTTGTGGGGAACAGGGAAAGGTCCAGATTAGAATAGTTGCCCAGACCTCTTGGGGGGTGGAAGTGATGATTTCTGGTTGTAACATGAGGAGTTCCTGATCCCAGTAGAGAGGAAGGTGTCAGCTTTCTAATTCCCCAGGTGTGTGGGAACATAGGGTGGGAGGGGGCCAGGGGCAGGCCTCAGCTTGTATAGGCCCGGAAACCAGATGGATGCCAGGGAGTGGAAAATTTTGCCTCTGGGCTGAGGCTGGGAGTTTAACTCCCCACCCAGTTGAGGCAAATATAGTGTCCCTTTCATTACCTTTGCCACCTGGGAGAGGGGCATTGGAAAATCCCTGTGATGGGTAGCTGCTGGGTGTATAGGAAGAGGTCCTGGGGCAGTAAAGGATATTTGGGGGAGAAGGGCAAGCTGAGCCAGGATCCCATCTTGTCTACAGTGGAGGAGCAGGTGGAGATCCGCAGTGGCTTCCTGGCAACTCGGGTACAACTCCCTGTCATGGTCATCATTACCCCCCAGGATCGCAAAAGCTCTGTATGGACACAGGATGGACCCTCACCCCAGGTTCAGTCCCATCTCTGCTCCCAAATGTGTAATTTTCTCCCTTAAGGAAAAAGCAGGCCCAGCCTGGGCTAAGATGTGTGGTCAGGTCTGACCTGTCTGATGTCTGTGTACCCCCAGATTCTACAGCAGCTCGTCGTCCTAGCAGCTGAGGCCTTACCTGTCCTAGAAAAGCAGTTAATGGATCCCCGGGGGCCTGGGGACATCAGGGTAAGCCCTTGACTAAGACTGACTCCAGGGGCTCTGGAGATTAGACCTGTGAACTGTGGAAGTCCAGGGCTCGAGGGGCCCTCATAGGATGCCCAGTCTCTTTGTTTGGTGAGACTGAATCCGGAGAAGGAATTGAAGCTGCCCACAGTGCCTGGCAGTGGTGGAACCTGGAGTAGAACCAAGGCCCCAGCTCCATTTATGCCTCATGCTCCCAGCTTGTGCTCCTCCTGCTGGACCCCTTGCTGGCACCAACTGGGCCTTGGTGTTCCTGCCTTCAGATGAGCATTCAGACTCATAATGGGTGGTCACACAAAGGGGAAGGGAGGAATCAAGGTGGGCATGTGGAGGGATTTGTAGTCCAGCTCCCAACTCCAAATGGCGCTGCTGACCCTCCTTGTCTTTCCTCAGACAGTGTTCCGGCCACCCTTGGACATGTACGATGTGCTGATCCGCCTGTCTCCCCGCCACATACCCCGGCACCGCCAGGCTGTGGACTCACCGGCTGCCTCCTTCTGCCGTGGTCTACTCAGTGAGCCAGGGCCCTCATCACTAATGCCTGTGCTGGGCTATGATCCTCCTCAGCTCTATCTGGCCCAGCTCAGGGTAGGTCCTAAAGGGCTGACTGACCCTGGCAAGGCGAAGCTGGGGCCTTTGGAGGTAGCTCTCAGGTGCCCACCTATAATCTTGTCTCTGTCCTGCCATTTCCTAGAAGGCCTTCGGGGAGCTGGCCCTTTTCTTCTACGACCAGCATGGTGGAGAGGTGATTGGTGTCCTCTGGAATCCCACCAGTTTCCGGCCTCAGCCCTTCAAGGTATACTGGCTGGTGACCGCCATCCATTACTGAGTGTGCACATGTGGTTCCACATGGGCATGCACGTTTGTGTGTGGCCTGCTCCATGAGTGACCCTGTGTCGGGTATGAAGTATGTGTGTCTTGTTGTCTGGGCATTCCTTTGTGACACCTCGTTTCTCTGATTCTCCTAGGCCTCCAACACAAAAGGGCATATGGTAGTGTCTCAAGGTGGGGAGTCTGTGATGGTGCCCAATATCGAAGCGATCCTAGAGGATTTTGCCATCCTAGGCGAAGGCCTGGTACAGGCTGTGGAGGCCCGAAGTGAGAGGTGGACTGTATAATCTCCAGCCTCAGGAGCAAGCTGTAGATGGACAGCAGGACTTCAGACCTCTGGAACAAGATGTCAGTGGTGTGACCTCCACCCTTGTTGTATATGGACCCTTCACGGAGAGCCTGCTGACCTGAACACACTGAATCATCATCCCAAAAAGTCCTGCCCCAATTTTCTGTCCGATGCCCCAGCTTTGGGGCAGGGGCCATGATGTCCTACACAGTTTCCTGGACCCGACTGAACTCCCAGAAGTTCAGTTCACGTCTTAGTCATGTGCGGTGCCATGAACCCTTCTGTTGTCTTAAACTCCGATTTAAAATTAAATCACTTTATTTTCTCATTTTCTTGGCTTGTCTCCCCTTTTCACATAGTTTGTTTTTAATATTAAAAATTATTGGGGTGTTTTTCACATAGTTTTAACTTTGTCTTCTATATGGAAGCTCTTTTGGGTCATGTTTGAACATAGATTTGTGGCATTTAGTACAATGTGCTCTACTCAAGTAGGGTACTATTATGTCTAGGAAGGGCACCTTGCTGAGGCAGGTGGAGGTGGGAAGGCCACCAGAAGACTTCAAGGAGAAGGGAATCAGTTTGTGATTTCTGTCTAGAATGGTTGGGGTGGTGATGGTGAGAAATAAAGCCTGAGGTAATAAATTGACATTTATTGAGTGCCTAATAAATTCTGGGCATTATTTTGCATATCTTGTATATGGGAATTTGATCATACAATCATACCAGCCCTATGAAGGACATACTTTTAATTATCTTAAATTTTTTGAATGAGGGAACAGGTTCAGCTGCTGGCAGAGTCCTGTTTTGGGAGGGAATTTAATGCCTGGCTATCAGGCTTCATCTTCAAGATGATAAGCCACATATGGGAACTCCGGTGTTCAATTTTGTCCTAATTCTGTTAGTCTTTATGAACCTATGCCAGTCCTTATCTGTCACTGTCATGAAAGAGCTAGTCCTAGGGTTGAAATTAACATAGTGAATACATTGACTGGCTGTGTGAGCTAGGTCTACATTTCCCTGTGCTGTTCACTCATGAACTCCAGACTGCGGGCCAAGCTTTATTTCCTGTGAAAGTCGACTTCAAGCCTGCAGCTTCCGGCCCTTTTACAAACCCAGTTTTGGCTTATTCTAGTGCAGGCAGAGGGCGGAATCTGCCTCCAGGCAAAACTATGCAGCAGGTGGCTCGAAGAGGTTCAGACACCAGTCCCACTCAGGGGAAATGAGCCCCGTCTCTGTTACCTCCCCATGTGGTCCTGGGCAAGTCACTTCACCTTGCTTGGCCTCCTCACCTTTAAAATAGGCATCATGATGATGGCTTTGTCAGGTGCCCTATGTGGCAAGAGAAGAAGGTGAAGAGCTCAAACTCAAGGAGCTTTACCATCCTTTCTGTGGGGCTTAGGGGGTGGGGTGCAGGGGAAACAGGAAGCCTAGGCTCCAATTTCAGTCCCTCACATTGTGCTATAACCTGTTTTCCTAAGATTTTCTTGGGGAAGTAGGTGAGGGAGGCTGGTGTGATCTAAGGTGACTTTTCAGGAGGGGCATGGGGGTATGGAGCTGGAACCTTAGGGGAAGGGAAAGAGAAAAGCCTAGAACCCCAGTGTGAGCAAGGGTGTGCAGGGCCATGTCGATTATGAATCTCCATGGGAGTGTCTACCTCTGGGCCTTTGCATTTACCTTTGCGGGTATATGTGGATGGGCTGGGGATCTCTCTGACGTATGGAATGATTCGTCTGCTCTGTATGTTGGCGGGGGGTGGAAAGCATACATCTGTGTGCACTAGTCTGTGCAGGTTTTTACCTACAGCTCTGTGTTGCTGTAAAAGAAATCTCTGTTTTTGAAGAGCAAGTCAGGAGGAAAAGCTTTCAGGAGGAGGCAGGAACTCTGGATTCCTTCTTGTGGCTTTAAATGGCTTTAAATAAGTTGCATTTAGTGAATTCTCAATCGGTCCTCCCTTCTGGCTGTGGTATCTGGCAACTTTCTCTAAACCAGAATCCTTCTAACTGAAAACCTTATATTATTCTTCTGCCCAGCTCCTTACTTTGGAGAAAAAGAGCAAGACCCAGAAGCCTAGGAGTTCCTTGCAGCAGGTGACATTCAGTGAAGTCCTAAGGGCAGCTCAGTCCCTGACCTATTAAATCAGATTAGGGCTAGTCTGAGACTCCCCCGCCTCCCCCGCCATAAATATACATGTAACCCCCCAACATCCGGTTGCTTTGTGAGTCAGAGATTAATATAGGTGAGCCATAAAGGGGAGGAGAAGCCTGGGGCACGTGAGTCACCCCTGCCCTCCTCAGGAAAGCCAGCCTGCCTACCCACCCCTACTGCAGAGGAAGACAGAGGAGGAGCATCTTAGAAACTAAGGGGTACTGACACGTTCCAAACCTAGAGAAGACTTACTTTTTTCTCCTGCTTCACTTTCTGGAAGGAGGATAGGGAGGATAAATTTTCCACTTTGCATGAAGCCCAGAGAGATGTAAGAATTTCTCCAGGATCACACAGGGAGTTGGGAGTGGAGCTACAGAGAATCTAGGTGTCTAGGCTCCAGGTCTTGCTTCTGAACCTGGGCTTTCCTGCAGCTAAGGCGGTGGGGGGCGGGGGGGGGTGAGGAGGAATAAAGGGGCAGAGAGGCCTGAGCTCCAGATCTCTCTAATGGAGCAGGGAAGAGTGAAAAGCTTGTTCCCCTTCCCTGTCCTGGGCCGCCTGCCAGTCTTGCCCTGCTCTGTGTGCCCAAGGCAGTTGAATGAAGTTACCAGCCAGACTCAGAGAAGCGGGGTCAAGGATAGGGGTGGGAGCATGAACACACTGGTCCTCCTTACCTTGAGCCTGAATTGCCTCTGTTCCCCAGGCTGGGAGCTCCTCAAAAGCAGGACCCAGCTCTCCTCTATTCTCCCGGAGTAGAAACCTCCACAGGACAGAGCTGGGGTCTCTTAAAGATCTAGAACACCAAGACTGGGCCCTGACTAAGGGAGTCAGGGAGCATGAAGATCCAGCCCCTGTTCCACTTGATGATCAACAGTTTGGATGAAAAGGATAGATATGGCATCCTAGCCTTTCCCAGTCTCTCTCCACAACACCCCCGTCTTTAGCTTTCAACCAATGAGGACTCGCTGGAGCCTAGTTCCCATTGACTCCAGGTCTGGAGACCCTCAGGAGATCATTCCTGAAGTCCGACTGCAAAATCTCCTGCTGCAGCCTGTCTCCTCTCCTGTGACTCTTCTCACCTTGGGCAGGCAGCTGGTGGCTGCTCTGTAATTAGCATCCAGACTGGGCTGAAATGCAGGGAGAGTATACTGGGGCTCACACACACCCATCACCTTTCTGGAATGCCAGATGCAAACCCTCCTTTTACTACCTGTCCCCCACCCCTACCCGCTTGAGACCACAGGCCTCTCAGACAGCAGTTGTCCTGGGCCCCATCTCAGCTTTAGGTTCCTGCCTACCCAATTCTGCCCACCTCCAACTTCAACTTTTTGCCCATCTGCCCTGCCTACTCTGCCTCCTAAATTACAAATCAAAACCTTCTTTCCTTCCTACAGTCATTGCCCTGCATCTAGCCTCTTTCTCTCCTCCGTGGCCTCCTTCCAGGCCTCCTGGCCTTAGTCTCTCCCCTTCTAACTCATCCTCCACTCAGCAGCTGGAGGGATCCTTCTAAACGGCCAGTGGAGACTGTATCACCCCCCTAATTAAAACCTTCAGGTCTCCCATTAGCTACTTTCCTTAGCCGTGGAACATTTGTCAATTGAAATCTTGTTCAGAACCCTGATATAAAATGGTTAAAATGCTGTGGTTAGAGCAGGAAGTGGGACCAGGGCTCTGCCTCTTGGCTTCCTTCTCCCTGCCTCCAGCTGCAGCAATCTCTGTGAGAGCTTCCTTAGAGCCCTTGGGGCTTAAAGAATCACAGCTTGAATATTTCTGGCCCCTGGGTAGTAAGGTCCAGGCCTTTAGTATAGAACCCAAGGCCCTTCCCAGGTTACCTGTGTCACTCTGGCCTCACTACGGCTGCTCTCATCACGTACCCAGCCAGCAGCCATTCCTACCAGGGCCTGGCTCAGCCTTCTCTAAACCGCAAGACTCTCCACAAAATCCCCACCCAGATGTTTCTTCCTCCAAGAAGCCCTTTGACTGCCTCAGCCCAGAGGATCCTCCATGCTACCTTCCTGGCTTCAGACACTAAGCAAATGCTAGGCCTTGGTTCAGACTCCATAGGAAGCCTGTCAGCTTTCCTTCTTCATTGATCTCTGGTCCTGACTCTTCATCCTCTGAAGCAACCCCATCTTCATTGCAAGGAGCTTTACTGCTAGTGAGGAGGGAGATGAGAAATCAGAAAGCCCAGGGGCTCCAGGGGTCTGTCCCTGAGGTATGAAACAGAGCCCTCCAGACACCCGAGGCCTGTTCTCAGTGACAGCCTGGTCTGTGTCAGCTCCATGTCACTGACACCCTTCCCCCAGGCTGGCATGGGGTAGGCCCAAATGTCTTCAGACTGTGTCTTCAGACTCCTCAACAGATCCCTATCTCTCCTATCTATGGTTTTTATAAACACTGGATCCAGATCCACATCTAGGCCCAGACAAGGACACACAGGTATGCACACAGACTCCATTAGACATACACATGCACACACAGGCCCTCATGGATACACACATATGTGGACCCCATGGCTGCCCACATATACACACAGACCTCCATGGATACATGCACATACATAGCCAAAAATGCACATGGATATTCACACATGAGGAAATGTGGCTCTGATTAAGGAGGCAGCTTCTGGAATGAACCTTCCTTCTGCGTTGATCCTATAATGCAGTTTTTAAAGCCTGAAACATCCATAATCTTGTTTCAGAGACCATGGGTTGAAAGAGGACTTCACCTGAAACCTCCAGGTGTCTGATGAAGGCACTCAGACTCTGAGGGGTGGGGAAGAGAGCTGTTTAGGTTACCTGACTGGTCAGTGGCCAAGCCAGGCTTGAACTGAAATTCTGAGTCTGCAAGAGGGCTCTACCCCCATCAGCCTGATCCTAGGACTCTGGGCCCTTCCTCAGCAAAGGGTCTAGGCCTCAATCCCATTTCTCTGCCTCTTCTCTATGACCTGCTGCTGTCCTCAAAAGGTGTCAAGGGCAGCTCAGAGACACCAGAAGGTGAACCCAGAGTCCCCAGGATTTGAGTCAAAAGGCAGATTTTCTCAAGGTCAAGCTGGACATCTGGCCAGAGGTACCTGAAGGGGCAGTTTGTGTTCACAGGCTCCCTACCATCTTATCTGTCTGGAGACAGGGAGTGACCATTGGTGCAGTAGGAGGAGCTACTCGCCTGCCCCTCAGTCTGGGGACGCTCATAATAGTGTGATTCATCTCAGTTTTCCACTCCCCATGCCAGTCCAGAGTCACCCCTCAACTCCTAAGGCTCAGAAGCAGGAATGGTGTTCAGCAGTGGCCCAAGAGTGGAGGACACTGTAGAAAGGGAGCTCAAGTTTGGAGAGACTGAGTGGGTTGCTATGCCCTGGCTCCTGCTCCCCTGTGTCTCAGCCTGGGCCTGTGGCTCCCTGTCCTTTCTGCCCTTTTCACTTCTCTTCCCGATTCCCATGGGGTTTGAATCCCGGCTCAACACTCAGTGGCCGAGTGAGACTTCCTTCCAAATCTCAGTTTTGTCATCTGTGAAAGCAGTGACATACACCCACTTCTGGGAGTTATTTTGCATATGGGAGGAAGTGCCTCTTAAACTTGAAAATGTCTGTGTCATAGAGACAGAGACAAACTGATGGTTGCCAGGTGAGGAGAGGTTTGAGGGGCTGGATGAAAAAGGTGAAGGGATTCAGAAATACAAATTAGCAGTTACAAAATAGTCGCAGGGATGTAAAGTATAGCAGAGGGAATATAGTCAATAATATTGTAGTAACTATGTATAGTGCCAGGTGGGTACTAGACTAATTGGGGGGATCACTTCATAAATTATATAAATGTCTAACCACTATGCTGAAACTAACATAAAATAATATTGAATGTCAACTGTAATTGAATAAAATAAAGAAAAAGAAAAGAAAATGTCTATGTTTGGTCTGCTCCTCCCCTACCCTGTTCCAGTTCTCTGGAGGAGGTTAGGGGGCTCAGGGAGGCTGGAGGGGACCGTAGTGATTCCCTATCTATGTCTACACTCTTCTCCACCCCATTTTCTGAACAGCAAAGCCCATGTCTACTTTGCTGGTTCAGACTACTCCCATTCAGGCAAAAGAGTTTGGGGGGCAGGAAGTGAAGGGTGTGCCACCTCCACCCCTTACAGGGCACCAGCCAGCCCCTCTGGTTCAGCAAGCTGGGACTTGCATCTGTCTTCAGCCCTTCCCTTTGCTGGGAACCCACTCCCCCAGCTCTGACCTCAAGGAGTCATGGCCTCCAACAGGGTGGATGGGCCTTAAAGGCTCCTTCCTGAACTCAGCCTCCCGCCCAGGTGAGACACAGACCTTGCTCAAGATGCCCTGGGAGAAGATGAAGCCTCCTCCTGGAGCTCCCAGGTGGGCTGGCTTCCAGCCTGCACTCAGCCCTGGCTTTCCTTCCCAAAACACAAGAGGGAGCCCAGAAGGCTCTGGGTAAGCTGTGTGACTCAGAGTCAGGGCCTCACCAAAATCGTTCTCTATTCTGTGGAACCATGCTTCCTTCTGCCTTTTCCTCCAATGGTGCCATTCACATTGATTACAATGAGAATGATGCCCCAAGTGTGCAGTTCTGCAATGAGGTCTTGCTTCTGCCCGCCAAACTAAGGTCAGCCTGGTGCTTCTGGACAAGCATCCTCAGGCCCTGACTCCTCTTAATCTCAGATGACCCAAGGTGGGCTGACAAGAACAAGGAAAATTTGGAAGGCATTGCATTCTCCCCTCCTCCAGATCTTTCAGGCCCACTAAGAAAACTACCCATACCTTCTCAGCTCCAACCCTAACCCATTTCAATGTGCATGTGTACATCCATGAATGAAGATGTGTGTACATATTAGTTATAAATAGGAATGAGTTTGGTGGGAGTATATGGAATCACGATCCCGAAGGTTGGGCCCTGATTTGGGGCTATAGAGCATTGAGAGCCAGCTCTTGCTCCACTTGCCAAGCTATGGGCCTTGGCAGGGAGTCGAAAAGATGCTCTGTGGTAAGTTGTAGCCCCAGGATTATAGGTAGGCATATACATGCATGCAAATATGTGTGAATAAATGTAGGTACACATGTGTTAATAAATGCCGCTTAATGTGAAGAAGATACACAAATGCACAATGGTGCATATGACCTGTTCCTCCCAATGGAGCACATATGAACACCTATGTGAGTTGAGTGCAAACACGTGTGTGTACAGGAGCCTTGCGTGTGCCTGCTGGTGGCAGAGCTGTCCCTGTTTTTCTCCCTTGCTCTGGGTTCCAGGCTAGGCTTGACTGCTGGCAGGCCCAGGATGGGGCAGGGTGAGGATGGGGTGCTGTGATCTGGGGTTCCCTACTTTCTTTTGGTGTTGAGGAGCCCCTTGCCAGTTCCCACCCTGTGCTGCTTTTGCAGCACCACCTTGAGACAGCGAGGAGCTGATAAGCACACCATGGGGCAGGGAGAAGAGAGGGCAGCATGTTCCCTCATTCGCAGTCTGGGCTCTGGCACCAGGAGTCTAGGGTTCCATCCTGAGTCACAGACTGGCAGTGGGGCTACGGGCAGGCACTCGGTGATAGCTCCCTGATTCACCATGGGGCCTCCCAGCCCGTGAGGGCCCAGAGGGTGGGGTGCATCTCTCTAGACCAAGGGCCATGAAGGACATTGTTTGTGGGTTGCATGTGCGTGTGAGCCTATGGCCAGGCTCTCATGTAAATGGGACCCCATGAGCATGTGAGCAAAGCTCAGTGCCTATAAGTGTCTTTAGAATGTATGTGGGTACACGTGGGTACATGAGTATGAATCTACCCAATGTGTGTTGTTAAACCCCATCTCTTCGGTTATGAGTCACTTCTGGAGCCCTCATTTCTGACAGCCATTCCTCAAGAGACAAGTCCCTAGAGCCCTTAGCCCATCTGGATTAAGTCCATCTAGAAAATGTGGTTTCTTCAGTCTCCCCTGACAATGCTACCATAAGGGACTGTGGTGAGGGCATATTTGCTCCCAGTCCTGTGGGAGTTGGGCCCAGGCCACCAAACCTATTTCCTAATTACTGAATGCAGCATAGGGAGCAAGGTGGCCCCAGGAGCCCCCTTGGATAGAGCTGACATTCCCATAGTTTAGCCAGCTTAATGTCTGAAGGAAACAGATTCTCCCCTGGCAGGGGATCAGCCAGAGTGGGAGAGCAGAGGGTTAAAAACAACTGGGACTCACCCTGCTGGCAAGCATGTGGCATGTGGCATGTTAGGACAACTGCAGCTTAGTCTCTGGAGCCATGTGCAAAACTCATGCAGCTACACGTGTGACAATCTCAGTTAACCCAGCTATGTTTGACAATCTCGTGCCCAGCCATGAGAAATGCTCAGCAAGTATGATCAGGCACATGGGACAGATGTCATGTATGGACATGACTGTGGACAGAGCTGGTCAGGAAATGCAATATGTGACATGTACTCACAGCACAAGGAGCAAGGGCCCATGAATTCTGGCTGGAACTCAACACGTGTTCTGTGTGTCCACCTGGGTCTGGTCTACTAGAGGGTCTCTTCTCCCTTGGGGCCCACAGCCTCCACCCTCCAGCCCCCTGACTAAGGACATGCTGGGTCCAACCATCCTGTAGATCTGGGACCAGTTCCTTTATTTTCCTCCATCTCCTCTCACCCCCACCGTGGTAAGGATGCCTGCAAGTCTCACTGTCATGGGCCAATGAGGTCTCTGTGGCAGCTCATTCTCCCCGGCCACGCTCTTCCACATGCCCATACCCCGCTACTGGTTCTCAGCCCCCTCAATCCCCTCTCAGCCACCAAGATACCTCCTCCCCTAAGTGCCCTCCTGGGCCAAACTCACCCCTAAGGCACTTCACACCTCATGCTCCTCCACCTTCCTCATTAGCTCCCCTAACCCAGCGTCCCCCCAGCGTCCCCCCAGCCTCCCCTGGCAAGGTGTAGCGGTGGCCGCCCACTCCAGCGGCCGGCCAAGGGCTAAGCGGACTCTAAGCGGGGCCGAGCGGGCGGGGCAGCGGAGCGGGTGGGGCAGCGGAGCGGGTGGGGCCCTTGCCTCCCGCGCTCCTATAAAGGGCGCCTCCCGGTGCTCACCGCCACTGCAGCTTTGTCCGCCGCCCTCCCGCCGTGCTCGCCGTCCCTCCCGCCCGACAGCGCCGCCGCCTGCCCCGCCATGGGTCGACAGAAGGAGCTTGTGTCCCGCTGCGGGGAGATGCTCCACATCCGCTACCGGCTGCTTCGCCAGGCGCTGGCTGAGTGCCTGGGAACCCTCATCCTCGTGGTGAGTGGAGGGACCCAGAGAAGCCCTTCTGTCTCCAGCCCCTACATTCCCTAATCCCTCTGTTCAGCGAAGGGCTGTGCTTTTCAAGACAGCCCTGACCCCTCTCCTAGCTCTGACCTCCCCTCATCTTCGACCCTTTTCAAAATGCTCTTCCCCCATAGCTTTTACCCCATCTATGACAGCTATCACTCCCAAGCGACAGCTCTGATCCTTTTTAACCTCCTGCCAGTGACCCGGCCCACAGGCTGAGGGCAGTGGTCACCACTGCAGTCTGAGACCTTAAGTCCCTTCTCAAGGCTCCCACAGATCCCCATTTTCTGAGAGTCCTCCAGGGAGGCAGAGGCAAATGGGCTTCTCATTAGGTTATTTGGCGCCTTATGTCTGATCCCTAATAAATAATTAAGCCTCAGAAAGTCCAAAAGTTCTTGTGACATGAGGACAGTTTGCTACAGGTGGGGGCAGAGGGCAGAGGCTGAACAGGGTGCAAATAGCTGAGTGAGAAGAAAGGAGGATCCTGAAGATAGGAGGCTGTGGAAGGCTGCCAAGGCTGCTGGGCCCTAGGCACAGAGGAAGTGGTGTCACTAAAGTCGCTCCCCTCCTGCTGAGCGATGCCCAGACCTTGTCAGTTACCCAGGCAGATGTTGTCAGCTTCTGTGCAGAAGCATTCTGAGTTACTCTATGAGTTCTCTGAGTGGGAGACTTCTCCTGTTGGGGTTACTTCCCAGTCTCAGTTACTCTCTGGTTACTCTAGTTTTGTCCCTGGGTTGTTCCCAGGTAACTCTGTTTGCACTTCTTGGTTCTGGCAGTCACACCACTTATAGTCTCTATTTCCTGTCTCAGTTACTCTGATTTTTCAGCCTCTCATGTGGTTACACCTGTTTTCTTCCTGGGTTACTTCTGGGTTCAGTTGCTCCTTTGCAGTGGGTGGGTTACTCCTTTCCTGACCCAGCCCCAACCTAGGTAATACAGACGCAACAGCCAGCTGTGCATTTGGAAACTTAACTAGAGGCAAGTAGGGCTGGGTGGCCCTACTGGGGCATCTTAATTATCCTTCAGAAAGACCAAGAGATAGTGGGGAAACCAGCAAATGGTTTGTGGTGGTGGAGAAGTCTCCGTGGGGAGAGGAGGGCTGAGACTCACCTCCGGCTTCCAGAAATGGAAGGGAGAAGCTGGTGGGGCACTTTATCCACAGCCCCTCACAAGACTAATAGCCCTACCAGTCATCTCCATCCCTTTTCTCCCCTGTTTCAAGAAGGGAAGAAGAGAGTATGGCAAATGCTTATTATCCTCCTGTCCCAGAGTCTTGTGTCCCCAATGCCTGATTTATGGGTCCAGCCCTCTATTTGAGAGCAGCCAGTCCAGGGAAAGCTGTTTTCCACATTCACAGAGTGGCTTCCCTGTCCCCTCCCAAGTCTCAGTTTGCCTCCCCAACAAAAGAGCAATCAGACCTAGCACTGAGCCCAGGAAGGAGAGTTTCAAGCTCAGGTGGGTGTGAGGCATCAGGTGTCACTGAAAAGCAGAATCTCAAGGGCAACCGGAAGAGGAAGGGCCAAGCCTGGGAGTCCCCTGAGTGGTGGGTGAGGGCTTGCCTGCATACCTCTGTGGGTTGGGGACTTAGAGCCTGCAGTGGCAGAATCAGGGCTGGCTTTGGGGTGAAGGAAGCCCCTTTCTCTGAGGTATCTCGTAAGAGGAGGGCACAGGAGAGAAGGAAGGGGAAGAGGAAGATTAGCCCCAAGGACTGGCTCTGACAACTTCTCCCTCCAAGGCTTCCTGGGATGGAGCCAGGTTTGGGCCTCAGGCAGGGAAGGAAGTGAGCCCAGGGTTTGCCAAGCCCAGCAGGATGCTCCAGACCCACACGTGCCCCTTCATCCCCGACATCCCCTCCCCGGGCATACTCATGATCTCTGATCTTTGCTCTCGCCTCCTGTACACTGTTGCCCTGCATCATTGCAGCTGGTTTCCCCACTATCTCTTGGTCTTTCTGAAGGATAATTAAGATGCCTATCAACCCAGTACAACAGGACACTAACCCATCAGAATGGACAAGGGCCCTTAGCATGGGGTCTTGGAGACGGCCTGCTGGGTCAGCATCTGTGAAGAAATTTTAGCTAAGGGGAGGCAATAAAACCTTTCAGGGGAAGGTGGAAGAGGAGACCTGGGCAGGGGCTGGCACAGCTTTGGGGATTACTCCCAGGGCTCAGAGCAACAACTCTTTACAACTGGTACAGGAGCATTTTTATATTTGAATGAGGGGAATAGACATACAGCACATTCTATCCTTGTAGGATATCAGAGACCTTAGTTCTTTTGAATCTCCCGATCCCTGGCAGAAAGCTTAAAACCAATCTCCCCATTTCCTCTGCTCTGGGGCCTGGATTGAGAAGAGCCACTCAGATCATTGTCTTCAGGACCGCCAAATCTGAGTGGGAACCCTGGACCCCTGAGGGCAGAGAGGTCAGGCTGGATGGAAAGAGGAGGCTCTGGGACAGGGATAGGTCAAGGATGGTGAGGGTACTACAAAAGGCTCTGGGGAGAGCCAGGGGCTCTGACACTCCAGATTCAGAAGTGGATTCAACCTAACTTCTGGCCTCTTCCCTATTTCTTTGTCCACTCTCCCATATCACCGCCACCACCACCTGAGCTTGACTTTGGGGCAAAGAGGGATGCAACTGCAGGTGGGGGATGAGTGAGAACCTTCCTACCTCTGTGGGCCAGTCCTGAAGGGTTGGGGGCAAAACTGCTGAGGTGAAAGCTGTTCCCCTCAACCCCACTCCTGTTGAGATTCGACAAGAATTAGTGAAGATGGTTCAGCCATCTTCTGGGCTCCCAGTTGCAGACTCTGCTTCCTGCTCCTTCCATAAGGCCCTGTTATGTTAGAGTTGGGACATTGGGAGTGGGAGGGCATATCTGCTTCTTCCCAGGGTGCAGTTGCAGAAGGAGGGATTTTGGTTGAATTCCAGGACGGGCCTTCTGTGCTCCTAATGGGGACAGGCAGAGGTTATCGGCTTCATCTTTTCCTCTGGAGTGAGAGTTGCTGGGCCTCAGCTGGGCCTCACCCTCTTTGCCTTGTTTTGTTTCCTGACACAGATGTTTGGCTGTGGCTCAGTGGCCCAGGTCGTGCTCAGCCGGGGCACCCATGGTGGTTTCCTTACCATTAACCTGGCCTTTGGCTTTGCTGTCACCCTGGGCATCCTCATTGCTGGCCAGGTCTCCGGTAAGACCTTACCCACCCTCATTCATTTACCCTGAACAGCATTCCCACAAAGGGTCCCACTGGGGAATGGGGTGGCAGAGTATTCCCAAGGGCAGTGCATAGCTGCGGCCTGAGTTCTGAGCCTTTGGAAGAGGAGAATGGAGAAGGAACTTGATAGAACTTTTGACTCTCACCTTGGAATCAGAGGTTAGCAGAGTTGGTCGGTTACATCAGGGGTCCCCAATCCCTGGGCCGCAGCCTACTACTGGTCCGGTCCGCGGCCTGTTAGGCTACACAGTAGGCAAGTGAGTAAAGATTCATCTGTATTTGCAGCTACTCCCCAGCGCTAGCATCACCGCCTCAGCTCCACCTCAGATCATCAGTCATTAGATTCTTACAGGAGCATCCGTCTCTGGTGCCAAAAAGCTTGGGGACCGCTGTCAGTAACACAGTCCAACCCCCTATCCGGTACAAGAAACTCTTTTCTGCACCTCTGCTTCCCTAGGCCAGAGATGGGGAATATGAAAGTGGTGCGGAATCCTGGCCTCCCCACTGTGGCAGGCTATGGCTAATAGGTCCCATCTCCTCTCTGGCCAGGGGCTCACCTGAACCCTGCTGTGACCTTTGCCATGTGCTTCCTGGCACGTGAGCCATGGATCAAGCTGCCCATCTACACTTTGGCCCAGACGCTGGGAGCCTTCCTGGGCGCTGGGATCGTTTTCGGGCTGTATTATGGTAAGCATTACCCTCCTCCACTCCCTTTCTCTCTACTTGGGACCTGCTGGCACCAGGTCTTCTGATGACAGACATCTGAGGCCTGCCCAGGCCCCAGGCTCATGACTCACTCATTCACGCACAGACTTAAGGTGGGGGGCACGAGGGGAAAGAAACAAGTTGGGCAACAATAGCATCTCAGGCCCTCACCCCACCCACCCCACTGCCTTCAACTGCAGCATAATATAGCAGTGATTCAACTCACCTATGACCCCTGGGAGGGTGGGCCCAACCTGAGTTGGGCAACTGGACTCAGGCCTCTGCCCTCACTCACCTGGGGTCTAATCTGTCACCAGATGCAATCTTGGCCTTCGCCAACAACGAGTTTGTAGTCTCGGGTCCCAATGGCACAGCTGGCATCTTTGCCACCTATCCCTCTGGACACTTGGACATGGTCAATGGCTTCTTCGACCAGGTATGGGTTGGGGACTGTGAGGGGAACACAGGGAGGGGGACCAGATTGCCCTGGGTTGCTGATGGGCTGGCGGGGGGTCAGGACTCCTTATCTAGAGCAGGGTTTCTCAATATGTTGGGCTACCTACCTCGGAATTAGGGTAGCAGGTACTTATATTTAACCAGTACCCTGGGGGATCCTTGTGCCCACAGAAATTCTAGCACCACTGCCCTAGAAAGCAGAATGCAGGAGGTGACAAGACTCTAAGAGCTTGAGGGAAGCCAGAGGCCAGAAGGAGGGACCAGAAGGTAGGGTGGGGGCTACTCTTCACTCTGTTCTCCCTACTTGTTAGTTCATCGGCACGGCTTCTCTCATTGTGTGTGTGCTGGCCATTGTGGACCCCTACAACAACCCTGTCCCCCGAGGCCTGGAGGCCTTCACCGTGGGCCTGGTGGTCTTGGTCATTGGCACTTCCATGGGCTTCAACTCCGGCTATGCCGTCAACCCTGCCCGAGACTTCGGCCCCCGTCTCTTCACCGCCATCGCAGGCTGGGGCTCTGAAGTCTTCACGTGAGTGCTGCCCCAACCCAGCCTGCCCTGGCTTGCCTCCTCTCTGCTTGTCCCACCCTCCCCTAACGAAATATTTTGTCCCTCAGGACGGGCCGCCACTGGTGGTGGGTGCCCATCATCTCCCCACTCCTGGGCTCCATCGCGGGAGTCTTTGTGTACCAGATCATGATCGGCTGCCACTTGGAGCAGCCTCCACCCTCCACTGAGCAAGAGAATGTGAAGCTGGCTCACGTGAAGCACAAGGAGCAAGTCTGAGTGGACGGGGGCCATCCCCCTTGCCCCTCTTCCTGGAGTATCCACTGACTGTGCAAGGGCTGCTCCCTAGAAGCCCCCTTCAGGATCCCCCTCCCAGGCTAAGAAACTCCTTGTTTGCCCCCACCCTGTGGGACAGCCCCCTCCAGGATTTTCCACCAGATCCCAACCAAATAGGACTTTAGACCACTGCCCTTAAACTGTGGTGGATCAGGGAGTAGGGCCAACATAATACTTTGTCTCTCAAAGGGAAGGAATGGACGGTGAATGTGTGAATGTGTGTGAATGTGTGTATGCATGTTATCCCAGATATTCAGGACAAAGGACCAAGTGGAAAGGATTCTAGCCATGGGGGGAGCTGTGATGTGTTTACCTATGAATGAGGAAAGTGCCTGGGGTCTGCTGGTTTCGGGGGCTCCATATGGAGCCAGATATATGGAGGAGGGTCCAGATATATGTGTGTGTCTGCCCTGTTTTCCAAGCAGGGGCTTAGGGGAGGCTTTGGGGAAGGTAGGGTGGGATATGGGTGGGCTTGGAGGAGGGGGCCACAGCCTAAATGTAGACCTCTGGCTGTATGTAAGTAACAGCCAAATATGTTTCTGTCATAATATAGGCATGAGGGGATAGGGCGAAGTCCAGGTCATAAGTTTCATGTTTGCTCTTTTTTTGTTGTTTTTTTCGTTTTTGTTTTTTAAAAATAATAGCGGACGTTATAGTTTTACGAGTGGGGATTGGAGACCCTACTCTAACTAGGGTCTTCATTTCTTTAATCCTCCACTCCACACGTGTACTCTTTTGCTTTTTATATATATATTATTAAAAAAAAAAACACAATAAAATGTATGCCTAAAACTGCCAGTTATGTATGTATTTTTCTGCTTACTCTACTGTTTTTCTGAAACCAGTTAAGGAGCTTCAGTGTGTCTGGCTACAAATACCCAGGGTGCCCACCTGGGTATTTAACCTGGCCAGGGTACCCTGGGGGACGGGGGGCAGTCACACAGACAGGTCACAGAGCCTCTGCATCTCAGCTTGAACTCAGTGGTCCCATACTTTTCCCCAAGCTTCCATCTTCCTGGGACCCCCAGCACAATGAACGACATCTCCTTCCTGATCCTTGCACCCACCCATCACCCCAGGAAGACAGACTTGAGCCTGGGCCTAGGGAAGAACTTTCTCCTAGGGGAGGACTGCTGCCCAAGAATAATGAGCTCCCTGTTGCTAGATGAGACCGATCAGATTGGGAACCTATATTGTCTTCTACAGCTCGCACCTATTCAGGCTGCATCTCCTTCACTCAGACCTTGGTCACAGCCCCCTTAGCAGCGTCCCCGCCTCTACGCCTGTCCCAGTCAGTCCACATAGCAACCAGGGGGATCTTTCTGAAACTCCTGCGGAAAGTGGGCCTCTTTCTGCGGCTGCCATCCGGAGACAATCCCAAACCGCCATTCTATATTCAGGCCCTCCAGGACCTAGTCCCTGTCCCAACTCATCCCCTCACAATGCTCCATCCATCCTAGACTACTCTGTGTGCTCCTGTGCCTTCCTACGTTTGGACCTTTACTCCAAAGTGCCCACTCACTAAAATCCTCCCGATCTTCTCTAATACCTCCTCCTTTAGGAAGTCATCCTGCTCTTCCCCACTTTTCCACCATCTTCTATGGTCAGTTGTCAGAGCCCAGAGACCACAGCTGCATTTATTCCTATCTTCCTCTCTGCTTCAGTTCTTCAGTCCGAGGCACATCTGTGTCCTGTAAGGCTGGGGTTGGACTGGCTCTTGCACTCTGACTGCCTAGGGAGGCAAGGGGTTCATGACACCTGAGCCCAGGAAGCTGTGCCAGGAGATCACGTGCCCCTTCTCACCTCCTTCCTTTCCCAATCCTCCTCAGATTTCGCTGGGAATAAAAGGGAAGGCAGCCCCAACCCAAGCCCTCCTGCAGAGTTAACCCTATGGGAGCCAGAGGATCTCTGAGTCCTGCAGGAGAACTGTGGGTTTTAGAGGTTAAACCAGCTCTTACTCCCCAGCCTTTCTACAGACGAGGAGACTATGGGCCAGAGAGGGTGGGTGGCAAATGCAGGGTCACACAGCTAGGACTCTGGGGAAGTGGGAGTGGGAGAAGGCAGTTCCATCTCAGGTGTCCACCCATTCCTTGTCCCCAGCTCCCAAGAGGTGTGTATGGAATGTTGGAGGGAAGTATGCCAGAGGGAGTGTCCCCCTCCCAGGCCCTGGGAGAAGAAGGGCAAACCTTAGCGGAGGGGGGCGGGGGGGGGCGAATGTCGCTTCGGAGTTTCATTCCAGCCACACAGGTCCCACCTTCGGTGCCCCACCCTGCTGTCCTCCCTAGCATGCCTCATGCCCTCCTGTCATCCCTTCCTATCAAATCCTGCAGTTGACCCTGGCCAGTCAGCCTAGGGGGTGGTTGGAAGCCTTCTGGTGCTGTGGTCAAGTAAAAAAGTCAAACTTAGATTCCAGGACCAGCTTGGCCTTTCTCTAGCGATGTGACCATAGAGTGGTCATTTTCTTTTCCTGAGCCTTAGTTTCCTCATCTGTGAATTGGGAGATATTGAGAGGAGGAGGTAATGGAAGATAATTCATGAAAAGGACTTAGCACAGTGACCAGTGGATGGTAAATTGTCAGTAAATATCACCTCATGAATTTTCCCGAGGAGGGTTTGTGGAGGTGGCGGAGAGATGCTGAAGACTGTTTTTTAAGGGTCATTAAATTCAACATCCTCTTCGGCTTCAGATTCCTTCCAATAATTCCGAATTTCCTGGGGGGTCGGGGGAGAGGGGTTAAGAGGAGGGGAGGGATAGCTTGCTGTGCCCTGACTAGAGGAGGCTTTGAGGTGAGATAGAAGGGAGGCACGAGAGGGGCCACACGCCCAGGTGTGGAGGGCAGAGGAGCACGCAGCCAAGGGAATGTGTCGGATGGAGGGGCAGTCATCATGAGAAAGAGTAAAGCCTGGCTGGGGCCAGGAGCAGTGAGGTGGGGCAGGGGCTGGTGGGGACCTGAGCCAAGTAGCAGCGTGTGACCCCTCCAGGGGCAGGAGGAAAGCTTCCCAACCTCCCCACTCACTTCCAGGCAGGCTGTGCCTCTAATCAGCCTTTCTGGATGACAGCAAGTTCTAGAAAAAAACCTCTTCATCTTCTTTAGGCAAAGTGTCTTAATCCATTTTTCAAGGTGGAATGGGAGGGAGGATCACCCAGTGGAAGGGTAAATAGACCCAACACCTCATCTCTGTGCCTTCTTCCCGAGTCGCTTTCTTTCCACAGCCCTCTTTGAAGGAGCCCATGTTTCCTTAAAGTTCTGACTTGTTTAGATTGAAATCAGCCTCCCTGAAACCTGAGCTTGGTTCCTATTCCCTTGGCTGCTCCCGTGTGTGCGCACACGTGCAAGTGTGCCCTTCTCAGTGTTTTTGAGTATGCTTGTCTTTCTTCTCAGTATGTCTGGTTACATCTCTGTGGGTCTGTGCCTCTGGCCCACTATGTCTCTGTCTCTTTCTATGTCTGTCACCACCTCACTCTTTGTGTCTGGGTCTTTCTTTGTACTTCTAAGTGAACATCTTGTGAACCTCAGAGCCCATCTCCATGCATACCTAGGAGTGACTCTCCTGCCAGCCCAGCCCCGCTTGTCTACCCCAGGGCATGCCTCCTTCTTAATTCCTGGTAATGAGCTCCCTCCTTCTTGCTCTTTCCCCTTGATTTTGTTTGTCTGAAAACCTGGGTGGGGCACCCCCCAGGCTTGAGGAAGCAGGGTGGAGTAGAGTTGGGTGGGGTGGGAAGGGGAGAGGAGGGACTACTCTATCCGTTCAGAGACCCCGGTAGTCAGAGACGCCCTTGATCCCCCAAGGAAGGGTCTGTGAAGGTGCTGGCCTAGGCAGGGCCCTGTACCTCCTCACTGGAAGGAGGGAGCCCGTCTTGGGGTGGAGGTCCTGGGTTGTGGACCAGGGAAGAGAGACTGAGGCACTGGGGCCTTCAGGGAGGGGGCTCACCCAGAACACCTCAAGTCCATAGGGGCAGAGGAGTGGGTACATATGCCCAACAGTTGGGGGTGGCTTCCTCCAGGCCTCTGTGTCTCCATGCTGGGGCTTCGACCTTTGGTGCCATGTTTATTTGAGGTAAGGGTGGCAGTGGGAACAGAGGCTCTGTCTTGTCTGGGCACCTTGGCTGTCCAAGAGTGGCACTCACTTCTTCTTTGTGTAAAGTAGAAACTGAGGCTCAGACCCTCAGTCAGGGTCACAGAGCAGTGCAGCAGAGCCTGGACTATAGAATCCAGTCTTCTGTCCCCAACCTGGCTCCTGTAAACCCTGTTCTCACACAGCACTTTGCAGCATCTCAGGGACACAGGGCTCTGGGTCCAGATCGCCTACATTCCACACCAGTTCTTCGCAGCCATGGGACCTTGGAGATACAGAGTCTCCATTTCCTCCCTATCCACTCTCCAGCTTGCTCTGTGCTCGAGGAGGCTAATATCTATGGGCTGCATTGCCTGGGCCTCTTGCCCTCTGGCTTCCAGTTGGGTTTAGCAAGTGGCTCGCGCAGCTAGGAAATAGGGCAGGGAGTGGGGGTATGGTTGGGGTGGGGGGGAAGGTCAGGTTATTGATGCCTTTTCCAGGACTTCCACTGAGTTCCAGTAACACTGCTCTCTCCTCTGGCCTCCTCTGGCTGAGAGGGAAGTGGCTGCCTACTGTTAGTTCCCAGGCCATCCCTTGCCGGTCCCGTGATTCTGCCCACCCGCCCCCGCTTGTAAATAGTCCCTTTATAAACTCTCTTCAGTAAATCCCAGGATATACTGTTTCTGCTGGATCCCTGACAGAGTCTACCTCTCTGCCCTTTAGTTTCTTCATCTGTAAAATGGGAATAATAACAGTAGTTATTTTATTAGGTTGCACAAGGTAAAGATTAAATGAGATAACACATATAGAATGATGCCAGATGTAGCAGTAAGAGCTATAGAAGATAAAATATTATTATTATGCTTCCTTGTGAGCTCCTGTGTAGGTTGAGGGTGGTCATGGTCATGAATTAGGGGTTTAGAGGGTACTGCACAGGGAATCAGGGGAGAGAGTCAATCCCAGGGAGTTTGAAGGCAGAAGCACAATCCCAATCTGTGTTTTCTAATCTTGTTTCACAGGCTTACCAGGAAGGCCTTCCTCAGGTTTCACTGTCATCCTGCTTCAGCTCCTCAAGAATGGGGCAGAAACCAAGATAATTATGACGACTCTGGGAGCCTTTTCTAGCTTTCACCATCACACTGAGAGTTCCAACATCTCTGTGTATGGCCAAAGCATAGGAGGCCTGGATAGAGGGGAAGCACTAATGGGAGAGTCTTATGGAACAGACGAGATTGCTGAAGGTGAGGTTATGAGTGGGCTGAAAACTGACTGACCTAGTGTGGAGAAGGGGTGGGTGTTACCTTTCCCCATCTCTAGAGCTCTCTGGGGATAAAGCCTTAAACCAGATTCGGTCACCTCAACCAGCTTCTCCGAAGCCCCTGGGAAGAGTGGTGGGCTTTTGTCAGGCTTCCTCACTGGACTCAGAGCCAGGGAGGCCTGGCTAGGCGGGGGGTGGGAGAACTCTGGGAGCCCCGATAGTCATCTGGACATGGTCCAGTGCTCATCTCCATGGAGATGCCCCCCCCCCATAGCTGAGGAAGTACCTGGAATGTCCTGTCCACCACCCTCATTCTTTACCACTCTGCTCAGGGTCATTGACAGGGCCTGGCCGGAAACAAGTTGAGGGAGGGGAGAAGGTGGCCTGGCCTAAGGGGGAGGTAGGCAGCAGGCTCGGTCTGAGGGAGCTCTTTCCTGGTGGAAGTAGCCTTTAGCTGGGGGATGCCCAGTTCCATGTCAGGGGTGGAGAGGGGAGATTGACCCCGGCCTGTGGACAAAGTCTTCCTTTTATCAGACTAAAGGTTTACACCTTGAGTCACCTTCATTCTTGGAGGTGCATATGTGCCCACACACACGTGAGGGTGTGACTGATGAAGGATGGGTGTATGGGTGTCTGTGCACTCACAAAAACACATTTACACTTTCACTCATTCACCTCTGACACACTCACATACACTCACTCCACACTCACTCCACACTCATACAGGCACACTCATACTCTGGCATCAACTCACACTCGCCTACACACCCAGATGTTCAAGCACACTTAGACACACCCAGATGTTCAAGCACACTTAGATACACTTAAGTGTACTCCCACTCTTACACACACACCTGCACTCCATGTCTTTACACTGACACACACACTCTTACAGTCATGCATGCTCAAGCACACATCAACACTGCACTCACACTTATCTGGTACTCACACTTGAATACACTGCGACTTGTGAGTCTTCAGAAGCCACACATCTATGCAATGAGTCTGACAGGCTAGGATTGTGTGTGTGGGTTAGTGCAGAGATAGGGGATAAAAAAAACCGGGGCCACGAGGTTCAGAATGTGGGATTGGGAAGCCTTTAGGTTTTGAGGTCACAAACCAGATTTTCAGAGTGGGGAGTCAGGAATCAGGAAGTTTGAAGAATGTGACTGAGAGTCCCAATGTCTGGGCAAGGGATGTAGAAGCTGCTGAAAGAGAGAACAGAATTGACTAAAACTCCCCATTTCTGATCGGCAGTGCTGTCTTTCTCACAGAAGTTTAGAATCCCAGGCAACCAGAGAGTCAGGGCCGCCTCACCTTCTCAAGTCAATGGGTCCACATTCTCTCTGACATTCTACAGAGTCTCACCCACAAAGTTGCATGAAGCTGCTGGGTAAGGCAGTGGCCAGTGCACACCTGGGTTCTCTCAGGGGACAGCTTCTAAGCCCACTGATACCTGATTGCGGAGTGAAGCCACAACAGGCCCAGCTGCCAGGGAATGAGCAGAAAGTGACTAAGCTGTTGACTGTTCCAGGATTTGGGCCATAGCTAGGAAAAAGGGGGACCCGCAGGAGTCCCTTGAGGTAAGTAAGATCAATGAGACCAGCAGAAACTCTGCAGAAGGGCTCCTAGAAGGCTTTTATGGGCAAAATAGTACCTCTAGCTGATCTGCCTGAGGGCCTGGGTTTAATTCATTTATTTGCTTGCTTATTATTTCATCAAGTATTTATTGGAGATATTTTTTATGCCAGGTTGTGGTAGGTACCAGGAATACTGTAATGAACAAGATATATTCAATATCAGGTAGGAAGCATCTAGATGCAAAAAAGAGGAAATATGACTCATAGTGGCTTGGGCAGCAACCGTAACTCATTGGCTCACATAACTGAAAAATCAGAGGAAAACTTCAGGTGAGGCTTGATCCAGCACCAATGTCCTTTCTGTTTCTTCTCTCTTTTTTTCCATGGTGTCAGCCTTGTCCTAAGCCTGGATCCTCTTGTGTTTTTAAGACACCTGGCAGTAGCTCCAGGCTACACGTTTCTTATTAACGTATGGCAGGGAAAAGAGAGAATCTTTGTCACAGCAGTCCCAAAGATATGTTCTGATTGGACCAGCTTGGTCACATGCCCATCTCTGTGTCACAAGAATAGCCTGGCATGATTAGATTAGCCTAAGTCACAGGTTCCATCTCTGGTCCCAGGACAGAAGTTAGTTTCACATGAACAAAATGGATTCTCAAATGGAAACTGAAGACTGTCAAGAAAAGGGAAACCAAAGCCTATTGAATGGTTCTTGTCTTCATGGAACTTAAAGCCTAATTAGTGGAGGAGACTACAAATACAATCAGTCGAAGGAAATTAAGAATTGGGTGGTCATGCATTAGAGGGAGGAGTCTGAACAGGGGCATTTCAAAAGTGTGTTAACCTAGATTCACAGAAACAATGGACACAGCTTGCTTAAGGTGAAGATAAAACTTTTCTAAACCAAGTGTGACTACCCACCATGACCTGCCCAGTTAGGAATTTATGATCAGATCACCCTGAGGACACTTTCCATAGAACCCCTTTTTCATTCACAGCACTCTAAGCTTCTGGCATCTCGCTGGTTTCCTTTCTCTTCTCATTGCCCTTCCTCACTTTCTCTCTCACGATACTCTAAATCAGGGGTCCTCGACCTTGATTTAGAGTATCGTGAGCAACGAGGAGAGAGAAAGTGACCTGTTAGGAACCGGGCCACACAGCAGGAGGTGAGCAACAGATAAGTGAGCGAAGCTTCATCCATATGTGCAGCAGCTCCCCCAGCACTAGCATCACCGCCTCAGCTCCACCTCAGATCGTCAGGCATTAGATTCTCACAGGAGCACCCGTCCCTGGTGCCAAAAAGGTTAGGGACCCACTCTCCTCAGGTTTTAAAAAGCAGTTTGCCTCCCTCTATTACAAGAGAATAGCACTCTCCCCAGTGGTGCTATTTGCTCTCCCTGCCATTTACATGTCTGTTCCCCAGCCTGAGCTTCATGGAGACAGGGAGACACAGGTCCAATTGTACAAGCCAGGCCCTTATACTTTGCAAAGGGCCCGGTAATTATTTGTGGGGTGAATGGATGGGATTAACCCCCCACTCCCACCTGCCTTGAAGCCTACCTTCTTTTTTCTCTCATCCCAGGAAATGGTTATGACAAAGCATTAGAAGGCTCAGAAACTTCTAAATGGGGTCAGTTGTGGAAGAAGCTGGTGGAATAGACAAAGCCCTGGCTAGGACAGTTGAGATCCCCAAGGAAGGGGAGGTTATGGGTTCCTGGTGGACCTCACATTAGGGTGGATGTGGACCCAGGAAGGAGGAGGCAGAGATGACACTCAGGTTCCATGCCTGGCTACCTTGATGGGCCTGGGCACAGCCTGGAGAGGCACCTGGCCAGCCCCCTTGGCTGTGGCTGCGCCTGGAGATCTTATCTGGGGCTTGGCTGATGCTTGATTCTGAGTCATGGGACCTGAGGCCTAGGAAACAGTTCTGATGTTGAAACACAGGGGAGGGGCCAGAGTGGTGTTTCTAGTTCGCCACCAGCACAGACATCATCACTACCCACACTTCTTGTCACCCTTGGGTCACCTTCATGATCACAATTCATCTCCGACCCTGTCACTCATTTGTCACCCTCACCATCATCCCTGCATCACAACCACTGCCCCTTTCTTAATTGTGCTGTCACCTGACCCAGTTCCCATCACTGCGTTACTTTCCCCAGCATTGTTGCCATCCTAGTCCCAGCCCCATGACCAAGGCTGTTGCTGTCTGAACCAACCGTCTTTATCAACTGCCTTTACCCCAACCCTAATCACTGCCTAGTTCCATTCCCATCTCCCCATCACCTTGATTGTCACCACCTGTACCAGTCTTCATCACCTCTAAGTCCTCTGAACTGTCACCACCTTTCTCCATCCCTTCTGTTAGTTCACCAGCCTTGCCCATCTCTGCCTCCTCCCCTGTCACCATCATCAACATCCTCCTTATCTTCAGTGCCTCAATTAGGTCCTGAGATGAGCGTTCCCCTCTGGTGTAGACATATGCCCACCTATGAGCCTTTGCCCCTGCCTTTCCAGCCTCTGGCTTCATCTGGGCTTCCCTACCTGGAATTGTCACACTCCTTACCATTGATCTCTGCTCTGGCAGGGCTTCATTTCAGTCCTATGTAGGCTGTACTCTGAGGCCAGCCTAGACCAAAAATCTTCATTTATTAAATTGACTATTATTTCCCTTTTTAGAATTCCCTTATGTCCCCTCAGCTATTGCCTTCCCCTCCCTATGATATACTCTCATATCCCCCAGTAACTTGACACATAATACTTATGGTCAACTATTCATTCATATAATTGTGTGTTTAAGGCCTTCTTGCCCACCAGACAGGACACTCTGGGAGGGCAGTAACTGTGTCCATCTGTGTTATTGCCGGGTCCCCAGAGTCTAGCACAGTGCCTGGCTTCTGGTAGGGGCTCAGTAATGTCTGTTGCGTGAACAAACACTATTTATAGAGCACCGAACAGTGCCAGGCACTGTGCTAGGTGCTGTATGCATACTAACTTGTTCATTCCCTGTCGTATTTTTGGTGTCTCTTTTATTTATTTTTGAGTACTTTTGAGTATTTTGAGTATTTCAAGGGCTTTTTAGCTGGTTTGAATAAGCACTTGAAAACAAACTAAATACCCAATGATAGAGATAGATTAAATAAAGTATGGTTTGTCTCTTAGTTATGAAAAGCATGATTCTGAAGAGCTGATAATTATTCTACAATCACGGCATTACGTGAAAAGGGCATTATACAAACAAGCTTATACAGAATTATTCAATTGTGTCAACAGAGTACTTAGAAAGATTAAAAGATGAAACAGTGAAAGAATAATAGGCATTGTGTTGTTTCTGAATTGTGAGCAATTTATTTTTATTTCTTATTTTTTCATATTCTTTAATGGGCATTACTATTTTTATAATAAAAGCTATGCATTTGTAAAAAATAACAATGACAACAAAGAGGCAAAAATAATGTTTTCTGTGTAAGTGTCAGTGTTTTATAATCTTATATTACTTTTTTATTTGATTTCTGGGGCCAGGCTTCTTGTCTACCTCCCAAACACTCGGCCTGAATGAATGATAAGTAAAGTGTGGTGGAGTTAATTAAATGTACCCTTTTTTGCTGCATTTCTCACTAATTTTCACTTTAATTCTTCAGAGTAACCCCTCTTTATGCAGAGTGTTTTGAGGGCTGCCTTGATCTACAAAACCAAAAAGTCCCACTTACGTGATGCACATATAAGAAATGATGTGAATTTGAAAAATTCTTATCAGAAATAGGAAAATAAGACCCAGTTATGCTCTAAGTCTACTCCTCCTCCTTTGTTCCTATCTCAGAGAGGGGAACCATCCCAGCCAGACACCTGGGAGTCACTCTATGCTTCCTGCTCCAGCATCCCGATAGTCAATCATTTCTCAGCACTGTGCTCCAACCTAACCCCTTTTTCCATTCCTAATGCTACTCCCTTTGTTCTGGCTACCACCATCTCTTGCCTTCCTGTAACCGCCTCCTAACCAGTTTCTCTGCTCTACTCTTGCTCCCCCCACCCCAAATTCATGCCTTCTGAGCTACAGCCAAGCTGAGCTTTCTAATACACGAATTCACTCCTGCCACTCCAGTTTACAGCCTTTCAATGATGCTCATCACTCTTAGGAGCAAGTATAAGACAGTTCATGATCTGTCCCATGCTGACCTCTATCATCACCGGGCTCCCGCCCTACTCCAGCCACACGGAATTTTGCTATTGGCATTTCCCAGGCTTCCTCTAGGCCTTTATATGTCCTCCAGGGGAAAACATCTATTCATCCCACACACCTTTGCTTGGCTAACTTCTTCTCAGTTGTTCAAATGGATGTCCCTTCTTCCAAGAAGGCGTCCTGATTGCCATGCCCTACCCCACTGTCACAGGCCCTTGTGCTTATTACCTCTGATACCCGCACTGTAACTTCTTATTTACTCATTAGCTTCCCTACTGCCTTGTAAACCCTCCAGTACTGCGACTGTGACTTGTTTTCCATTTGGACATTCAGTATCTATCACTTGGTAGGGCTTCCATGGCTGTTGAATGAATGAATGAATGAAAGAATGAATGAATAAAGAATAAACCAAGTACCCTTGTAGAGACTGATTCATACTTTTTTAAGAAGCTCAGAAGTAGACATTCGGAAAAAGATGTCCCTAAAGAACCCATAAATTCTCTGAAAGAGATGAAATTGTCTTATAATCTAATAATTTGGATTTGATAGGCAGAATTTGAGGGTGAATATGTAGTTAGGAATAGTGGTGCACCAAGCGGGGCAGTGGGAATGGTCTACCCCATCTGAGAGAAGTATTTTATTACTGACTTATTTAGAATTGCTGCTGATGGTGATAACAAGAAGCAGACTTTTAGTCAGTTTTATTGTTTTTAAGTTCTTTGCCAATGATGCACCCACTATTCCTTGTCTCCAACAATTGCTTGCTTCCACCCCCACTTCCATTTAGTATGCCACTGGTAAGGAACCCTGATTACTGGCTGAGCTGGTCTGTTTCCTCTCTTTAGCACTGAGCTAGGAGTGATTTGAGAGGTGTCCAATCTCTCAAAATTCTGCAGAACAAGGTTATCCTCTGCCAGAGCTGGAACCCACCTATGACTCCTCTGGCATCCCCAGTTTCCTCAGGGGACTCCTCTGACTCTCCTTGCTGGTGGCAGTATGCAGCAAGGAGGCCACCCTGTGCAGGGATGGGAGGCTATGCATAGGATCCTGTCCCTGCCACTAACTTACCCTGAGGCCTTGGGTCAGCTCTCATGCCCACACTCTCGAGTTCCTGTTGGGACCTCACTTTGTTCACCCGTAAAACTGGGGCATTTGGAGACCTGGGCCTTGGGGTTTTTAATGGAATTTCCCAATCTGAGGAAGGGATGTCGGCCATGGGCATGACAGGAAGTTGACCCCTCAGACTCCCTCTTTCTACTCCTCTCTCTGATCTGAGTGAGATATTCTACCAAAGGGTATTGGCTGGGTTGGGTGTGTGAGCCAGCAGGACAGAAGGCAAGTCTGGACAGGCGGACAGTGGAGCCTGGGCCCCAGGATGGGGTGTGTGTGTATGTATTGTAGAGAGGGGGTAGACGAGGGTGGATGTCAGGCAAAGGTCAAGGATGGGAGAGGTGGCTCCAGCAAGCCGGCTGCCCTTGCTTGATGACTGCCTACAGGAACTGTGAAAACATGCTGGGTTGGGCTATGGGTCCTGATTCTACTGTGAGGCTGGGGAGGGGCTCAAGGGTGGAGAACAGCCCCTTGGTGAGGTCACTTCTAGGATGAGAGCCAAGGTCCCATTCTGGGAAGGCAAGGCAGAGTCATCAAAGCAGAAGGGATTCAGGTTAGACTACAGGTGGGGCATGTGATGGTGGATCAGGGAAGATGAAGTGCCTCTTGATTTGGGCTGCTTCCCAGGAGGAAAGAGAAAATCTATACCACCCAGCCCCTCCCTGGGAGAGAGGGCTGTCTTGTTAGAAAGAATAAGATAACTTGGGGAACAAGTTAGCCTGAAGCCCTCAGACAGGGTTTGGGGAATTCACAGCTAAAGAAGCAGCCCTGGGACATCTAAGTTTGGGTCAGTCACCTCTCAGCCCTGGACTTCAGGTGTTCCTCTGTATAATGGGGAGAATCTCCTTGGTCTTTGCCCACTAAAGACCAAGCACTCCTTGACATGCCACCAAAGATGAGGGAGTCCTCCTTGTAAGTTCCTCCTGAAGTCCTGGGGAGCTAAGAGAACACAGCTAAAATTTGAGCTGAGTAGGGTAGAGATGGGGGAGCCTGGACTTGTTGGGGGCAGAGTAGAGCTTTGGGATGCAAGTATCCTGATCAGACATCCCTACCTGAAGGCCCCTATGACAACTAGGGAATATTCCGATCCTGCCTTCCCAGACATTATGAGCCCTGGTTTAAGCTCCTCTCATCAGACTCCCACTTCCCTAATCCTGTCTCCTTGCCCCACGTACCTCCACAAGGCTTTTCGGTCTATTTTATAACACAAATATTCATGGAGTTCCTTCTATCTGCCAGGCATTTTCTAAGCCCTGGGGATGGAGAGATGAACAAGATTGTTGGTCTTTGTGTTTCCTCTGAGGGAAAACAGTCAAGCAAATAAGTGAGGTAGCTTAATCCTTACTGGCTCTGAAAGAGAAAAGCCCAAACAGCTATGGGAACCTGGAGAAAGTGCCACATCCAGCCTAGGAAAGGTCAGGGCAGAGATAATGCGGACTCTGAGTCTGGAAGAGCCAGTTGGCATTGGCCAGAGAGGCTTTGAGGGATGACAGAGGCTCTGGAGCCACCCCAACAGGCTTGCAAGAGCCAATTAAGTTTCAAAAATTTTCCAAACTGTTTATTAAACACAACCATTATTAAGCATTGACTTATATAAATGTGTAATTATATACATTATTTTTAAAACAAAGTTCATAAATAATCAAACTCATCACTTCTTATTTGTTATTACATTTTATTATTATCTATGCTCTTAAAGTTACTTACATCTATTGAGCCTTTAAGGTGGAGAAACTGTTTAATGGTGTGCTGTTGCTCATTGCTTCCCAACTCCCTGTTCAGTGACATCACATTGGTAGTTTGAAATAGGCCATCGTGGCGGTATTTACATTGTTGAAATTGACCAACACTACGAGTCAGGGCTTAATTTATTGTTTTGATTGATTTCATGAACCAAGTGTTGACAAACGATAGCCTGCAGGCCAAAGCCAGCTTGTGAGCTAAAAATGGTTTTTATATTTTTTAATAGTTGAAAAAAAGCATTCTACAGAACAATTATTTCATGAATATTTCATGACATGTGGAAATGATATGAAATTTGAATTTTAGTGTCCATAAATAAAGTTGTGTTGGAATAGGGCCACGTGTTTACATATTGCCTACAGCTGCTCTCATGCTACAGTGGCAGAGCTCAGTACTTGCGACAGAGACTGTATGGCCTGCAAAACCTAAAATATTTACTAATATTTGACCCATCACAAAAAAGTTTATTGACCCTTGCTCTAGACTTAAGAAAGTGATGGAGAAAATGTTAATAATGCAGATTAAACTTAAAAGTTTGTCATGTCTGTAGCCATTACATTGTGAATAGCACAAAACCTTGAGGAAACATTCTTTCAATATTTGGAATCTATCAACAAATTCAGCAAAATAGGTCACATATCGCTGATGAATGAGTGAGGTTTCAACTCATGTCTTCATTCTTTTACTTTTATCTTACTCTTTAAAGTAAATGAAAATATCAACAAACATTTATGTTGGAACTATACTTGTTAGTCAATGATGTGAATGACTTTTTGTGGAATTGGATAGTAACCAAGAATTTATTCATAGTCTGATTTTGTCAAGTCCTGAATGCATTGCAACCACAGGTTGGCTACAGATATAAGGATTGGCAAAGATCAAAGAAAGCATACTACAGAACAATTTATGCTGCAGAATTTACAATTAAAGAGCACAGCACATTTTAGTATTAATATATGTAAATATGTATTTAAATATGTATATTTAGTATTGGTAAGTTGTGTGCTATTTTACAACTTTATATCAGTAAAATTTAGAATAAACTTATGTATGTATATAGATATATACTCATTTTTTCCAGAGAGCAATTGTTAAGCATTTACCAGTACATGGGATAGAGGGTTCTAGGTGAAGAGGGTCCAGGGGGTTCTGGGGGTTCAAGGAAAAATGAGAGGAGAAGTAGTGAGGCTGGAGCACTGGGGCAGATGTGAGGGGCCGTGTGAGCAGGCATAGGGAGCCAGACACCATCCTGAGGGCCATCAGAAACCATGGAAGGATTCTGAATACTGGAGGGACCCCGTCAGATTTGTGTTTAGAAGACCACGTTGACAGATGTGCAAAGATTAGATTGTTAGGGACAGATTATAAGGCACTGAATTAGTGGAGGGAAGGGGAACAGTAGTAGCACTTACCGTAGAGCACTTACCGTAGGCCAGGGCCACTCTTAAGCACTCCGTGTGTGTTATTAGCTGACTTAATATTCACAAGAACTTCATGAGGTACATAGATACTCGTATATCCTTTTTCCAGATAAAGAAACTGAGGCACAGAGAGATTAAATTGTGAGTAAGCAGTAGAGCTTGGATTTGAACCTAACAATCTGGCTTCAGAGGCCACACTCTTAACTGCTTTATGTTATATTTTCAGACTAGAAAGATGATGAGACTTTGAGTGTTGTTTCTTAATTTTAATGCATGTACAACTTGATCGTGTATTGACAGATATGCCTGGCATATAGTAGAAGTTTTAGGTCATTCTTCAGACCCAGCAGGACTTGACTCAGTGATGATGGGGTATGAGGAGCCAGGGGTAGGTGGGCTTTACCAGCTTCCTTCATCAAGTGGATAACACACTCACCTGACCACTCTGGCCTCCTAGCTCTTTGTTTGTAGACTGCCCCTCCATTCTTAGGGAGCTCCCAGTCTTGGGTACAAACTCCTAAGCAGGAATACACTGTTGGGAGAAGAAGACAAGAGGGGACAGAGCCTGTCTGGGCCCAGAGTGCAGCTCTCGGCTAAGTGTATGCAAGCTAAGAAAGGGGAGAAGTGTGAATTATTGTTGATAGAAGGGCTTCCATGGAGGGGTTATAGATAGGAGGCATAGAGTTTGGACAGGGGAGAGGGGAGAGGATGGGTCATGCTTGCCATCCCAGTTTTTCCCCTAGGGCATCTGTTTTTAACAGCAAAAGTTTGATGGCAGCCCTCAAGGTAGAGTGACAGACAACAGCTCAGCTGAATATATACATATGTATGTGTGTATATATATGTGTGTATATATATGTGTGTATATATGTTTATGTATGTGTATGTATATATGAAGTTGAAAAGAATAGAGGTGCCTTTCTGTCATCAGTCCTGGGTGAGGGTATGCGCAGGAGGTAATAGGATTGAAGGGGAGGGTTGGGGTGTGCTGGAAGATGGTGGCAGGGCGGGCCCCACGCAGGGTGTTGGTCCCCTGAGGCCACAGCTGTCAGCTTGGGGCTTCCCATTGTTCTGGCTCAGCAAGTCCCATGGGTTAGCAGGTGAGTCACCCCTCATATGGCCTTGGTAGAATGGAGAACCTGTGTGTTCATCTATATGGGGTATGTGTATATGCTGTGTTACATGCCTGAGTCTGAGATGCGTGCCCATGTCTGACTGTGCATACAGGCTGAGAAAGTCCCTGTGCACACAGCCCATGTGGGATGTGCAAAGACATGGGCCCCAGATTTGGAAGGTGTGTGTGGTATGAGGTGGAGGTAGTATGGGTGAATACACAGCTCTTCCCAAGGCACACGTGCATGAGTGCAGGTGTCTCCCTGAAAGAGGGATGCAGCTTTGGAGATGGCTGAGCCAAGAGAGGCGGAGGCCTGGGTGGGTGGCATATGAAGAGGGCTCCCTGATGACAGCTCATCCTCCCCAACGAGGGCTTGGCTGGACCAGCTGGCAGAGTCAGGCGCTCTAAGCCCATAGTGATGGCAGCGGTTTCTCTAAGCTTATCCTTTAAGCTTCTGGCTGCAGGCCAAGGTGGCTCCCCCATCTTAACCCTGAGAAGGCATACACACCCACAGGACACACAGGCAGGCCAAGAGCAGTGAGTGTGGAGGGTTGGCATCGAGCCAGAGCTTTCTCTTACTCTCTCTGCAGGTGGGAAGGACATTAGAGTCCAGGTGGTGTCTGGCCTAGTAGGATATGAGGAGAGCACATCAGCTCCAGGTTGCCCATTCCCCTGCTTTGTGTGGCAGTGTGCACTGGCACGCTGTGTGCGTGCACACCCATGTCTGGGTGTGCCGGCCCCTGCCATAGCACCCAGGGCCTGTGGCAGGGCCTTCCCATCATGCTCCAAGATCCGAGAGATGCTTAAAGTGGGGCACAGAGCCTGGGTTAGGGGCCAGCAAGACTGGATTCTACTCCAGGCTCTCACTTAGTGACTTTGGAGATGTTCCTTTACCTTCTCTGGGGCTCGACTGTCCCACTGTAAAATGTGAAGGGGCCAATAATTCCTGGAGGGCCACCTCCAAGGCTTTTGGAGAACAGATTCTCATGGGGGTGTTGGGAAAGGCAGGCGGTTTGGTGCTAGGGGCCTCACATGAGGAATGGCAGTGTCCCAAGTTGCTCAGCTGGACCAGGGGTTAAAAGCAGGTAACAATCTCCAGAGAACTTGCACTCTGACCTACAAGGGGTGTTCGAGTTTCCTGAAGAAGTTAGGCATTTAGAGTTCTGGGGCTGAGCTTCAAAACAAATTAACGTTACAGGCCAAGACCTGCCTGAAGTGAGGCTCAGAAAGTCTGTCCACCCATCCCTGCCTCCTCCCAACTGTGCTTGCCTGCTGGGGGTGAACAGCAGTGTCCCCCAGACTGAGGTTGGGAACCAGCTCACAGCTTTCCTGGTCTCTCATTCCAAACCCCTGCCCCTGCCTCCACAACCCCAGCTTGCTGTCTCTCAGATTCACACTTTTCCAGGTTCAGAGTTTTCATCCTGGGGGCTGTAGGCTTAGCCTGAGCAAACAAACAGCACCAAAGTCAACAAAACAAGAAAGGAAAGCAGCACAGGTGACATGAAAAGAAAACTTGGAAGCCACAATGAAGGTGTGTGGGCTGGGCTACATAAAGCCTCGTGTCTCCCCTCAGAGAAGGACCCTGCGCCAGTCTCTTGTGGGGAATCAGGAGGAGGGGGCTCATGAGTGGTGCCTCTAGTGGGCTCAGGCCAAAGGAGTCAGGTTAGACCGCCAACAGGGGGCGCTAGTGCCCAGTCGTTTGAGTGCTGTTAAAAGGATGTGGTTGGGACGGGGCAGGGGAGGTGTTTGGACACCCTCACCCCATCTCACTGAAGCCCGAGGCTGGTTGCCTCAGCTGCTGTGGTAAGCAAGTGAGAGGCTAACTGGAGTCCAGGGTTGTGGGTGGGAGCAGGCAAGGCAGGAGTAAACAGGCTGGAACAAGAGCAGGAGTGAAGAGCTCTGGGTTCTCTGCTAGGCCCTGGCTGTTCACCTCAGGGCTCCGGGGCATGGGGCCACGAATTCCGAGGTTGCCCAAATCCCCATTCCATCTCACACACAGGCATAGTCGCCATCCCTGATAACCTAGTTCTCTTCCACTCAGGGAAGTGGGAGCTCAATTCTCTCAATTGACATTATTTTTTAACACCTACAGCACCTGGTCTTCCTAGGTGGTCTCCCATCCAAGTACTAACCAGGCCTGACCCTGCTTAGCTTCTGAGATCAGACGAGATCCGGCATGTTCAGGGTGGCATGGCCATAGACCTCTCGATGTACATTTATTGTGCATCTGCTATGCATAATATACTATATAGGCCAGGACGTCCCCAGGAGACTGCCTGTCCGACGCCTTGTCACAGATGGATCACTCAGTCACTAGGTGAGCCTGCTGCTTGTTGGCTGAGCTGGCGATTGCAGCTGCCTGGGGCAGCCCCGCCCCCAGGCCGGAACCAACAAGAGTCAAGACCCGTTAGCTGAGTGGCCAGTTTGCAATGGGAAGGGCTAGAAGATCAGACTCACCCGGCTGGAGTGGCTCAAGGTCTGAGTGGAAGTCCATGGGCTTTGGTCTTGTTGTCTGTGGAATGAGCATACACTCCACCTCCAGCCCTTCTATTTGGCCCTGGCGTCAGGCAAGAGTTGGTTAGGGCAGGAGGGTTGAGGTACAGGGTCCCCTTCCTCAAATACCACAGTGTTTACTCTCCACCAGGCACTCCCTACGCCCCTTACCAACTCACTCTATTCTCTCAACAATCCTTCCAGGTGAGGATTAGCATCTCCACCTCACAGTTGAAGACACCCAGTTAAATATCTTGCTCAAAGTTACCCAACGCCAATTAAGAGGCTGAATTGGATTCAAGCTCAGGTCTGCCTGGCTATAAAGCCTGAGCTATGAACCATAGCTCACCACCTGAATGGGGGAGTCCTCCCTGAATAGTCAAACCCCAAACAAGACCCAGGTTCAGACTTCCAGCCACCACCTCACGCTTTCATCCTCCTGCGAAGCCTCCCTGATCCTGACTCCCTTTTTGTTCTGATTAACCCGGTACTGGTTTGGGCGTGGAAAGACCCTCCACTGACACTGGAGAGACTCCACTATTATCAGACCTTTCTTTTCTGTGGGTTAAGAAATTGTTGCTCAGAGCGTCTCCTTTAAAATGCTTTAGTGCGAAAGGATTTTGAAATTGATTTAGGCAAAAATCAAAAGATGGAACCAGAAGGTGAATGGCTGATGGCAAACTTGACAATGGAGGGATCAGGCTGCCACCCTCTGAAGCACTGATTGGCTGGCATCACTAAGCATGGGCCAACTCGACATTATGTGCCTCTGGATGAGATGCAAGAGGAAGCACACAGCACTATTCACAAAAGATTCCCCCTCCCCCCACCAAAATTGAACCTAAATAAAATCATACCATTAGAGCTAACTTCCTGTATATTCTAAGAAATGCAAGGGATGGAGGAAAAGTTAAATGACACCATAAGGAAGCAAACAGACAAATCCAGAACATAGACTCCTATAGAACGACATTTACTCAAGTCAGTGACATGAACAAATAAGAGAGAGAAAAGGGAACTAACTGCTCGTGTTTAAGAGAACATTTAACCCAATGTAATGTGTGAACTTGTTTGGATCCTGACTCAAACCAACCAACAAATTAATGCAAAAAGACATTTTGAAACAATTGTGGATACTCAATAATTCCACGGGAGTGCATCGTGATTACGTAAGAAATTGTTCATATATTTTAGAGAATATTGAAGAATGTAGGCGTGAAATGACATAATGGCTGAAATTTAAAATACTTCATAAAAAAAAAAAAAAAGAAAAAAGACTGATGAAACCAGAGTGGATAGATTTGGGAGAAGACTGGATAAAGTTGGATTGGAGCAGGTGAAGGTAGATATGTCCATTAAACTTATGAGAAAGAACAGAAGTGATGTTGGATCGTTTGCTCTGGAACAGTGGAGGGAGATCTGGGCTGGTAATAGGACTGGAGAGATGACAGTGTTTGTGTAGTCAGAGAGGACGTCAGGGATGTGCAGGGCCAACTTCTCTAGATATAGTGCTCTCTAAGATGTTCTATTTAAAGGCCCACAAAAAATGTTTTGTCTTAAAAGAAGAAAAAAATGAACTTATAGGTTCAAGAAAATGTTTTAATATACAGTGTTAATATATTGGTCTTTATATTAACACGGTTGTAATATATAATTTTTATTTAAATTTTTTAAGGAGGAGGGGGCCCATAAAGGCAAAAGTGGCAAGGGCCGTGAAAGTCAGCAGCAGCCTTAGGGTGGGAGGAGACTGCCCAGACATGAAGTGTGAGGGAGGCTAGAAGCCACTAAGCCTGCACCATGGGGAACAGCCTCACTGCTGGTCGTCATCCTCCCTCCATGCTCCACCTTTGTCCCGTACAGAGATGCATTAGGTTATCCTCAATTGACTCACCGTAGACCTCGGGCTGTGCTCAGAGCAGAAGAGACTGTGTCTGCCTGCCAAGCCCAATCCGGCCCAGCCTGCACCCAGGTACTGGTTTGGGCATGGAAAGACCCTCCACTGACACTGGAGAGGCTCAGGAACCGGGAAGGCCCCGCCCTACTCAGGGTCCCAGTGTTCCACCTAGCCTTCCTGGCTGAGGCTCAACGCCTGTGGGTGCCCATGCCCTAGTCCTTGCCCACACAGACCTCTGTACAGGCCCTTTGTGCAATCACTATGTTTCTGGAAAGCTGTAAATAAAATCCCACCCTCCCACAGGGTAGCATGCTTTCCTACTGAAGTGGGCATACTGTTTCCTCCAGGTCTCTACTTCGTGTTTACTTGATGGAACATCTGTGTTTGGAGAGGCCTTGAGATTTGGGCAAAAACAAGGGACCGGGGAGGTATCTCAGGGAGTCACTGGCCTTGTCCATATGCAGGGAGGAAGGGAGGCTGCCCCACTCGGGGAGCCCTCAGTGTGAGTATGGAGTCAGGGCAATCACATCACATTGGGGCTGCTGGGCCACTGGACCTGCCTACTTTCTCAGGCTGAGCGAGAGAGTGGAGAGAGAGTAGTTTGCCCTGGGGTTGCTGAAATGGGCTCCTTGCCCACTCCAAGCCCCCTGTTGCAGGCCCATAGAACCTGACCAGATCAGATAGGGCACGTTCCTGCAGTGAGCTGCCCACTGACTGGGACCATGCTGACGCAGGCAGGAAAATATTAACCCAGTGGAATGGGCACATACTCATATGTGGAAGACTCTGTGTGTGTATGTGTGTGTGAAAGAGAGAGAGACAGAAGAGAGAGCAAGAGCCTGCAGAGAGGTTTTCACATGTAAGAACAGATGCATATACACACATGCACACACACACCTACCCATTCACACATATACATGTTTACATACAGAAATATACAAAGACATAAATGCTTCTCCCACATGCAAATTCTTTCAGTGTCATCTCCCAACTCTGTTGATGAGACCGCCTCCTCTAGGAAGTCTTCCCTGACAGTTCCAGCTCATACTAGAAAGGGACAGGCCTGATTTCTAATGCCAAATTAGGCAGCCTGACATGAGCTTTAGAGTGGAGCAAGGCTGTGGTTCCTTACACACAGGATATTTGCTCTTGGGAAACTGGCTGTGCCTCCTGACTCTGTCTGCTCTAGTATCTGTCCACTCTGTCCTGGAGGTCCAGGCATGACTCTGAGAATGAAGGATAAGAGCCTGGGCTGAGGGGAGAGAGGGATCTGGGCATTGCAGAGCATCAGAGTTAAAGATCATCCTGGGTCCTGTCTTTGCCCCCCACTCATCCCCAGTCTAGCTTCTTAGCCCCCAATTCTCTTACCTGGGGGGACCTGGCCTCCCAGGGTAAGGGACAGAGCCCTGATCTGGATGTTCAGATTCTGGGTGATCTTGGGCAAGTTGCTACCTTGCTCCTGAGTTATATGAAGGATTCCAGGTCACAAAAAAGTCTGAAAAACCTCAAGTCTAATAAAATAATTTGATTGAAAGCCATTTACATGATAGATAAGTTAATTAAACAGCATGTTAGTTGAAACAAATTAGCTGAAATGATTAGCTTTTTATACATCACCACTTTGGGTGGGGGGCATTTTGGGAAAGTTCAGATTAGTTTTAACATCTTTGAATATTTTTCTTCAGTTTGATTTTTTAAAATTTCTATTTGCATGTTCATTCCTAACTGGGTTTCAGCCAACTGTGTCGGTCCTGTGATGTTCATAATAGAGGAGTTGAAAAACTTTAAATTGAAAGCAATTCTGTGCTGTACAGCCACATACATGATGCGGATGTGAACTTATTGGCATGAAAAGATGCTCTCGGTAAATGTTTGCGTGAACAAAGTACTATACAAAACTTTACAAAACTTTTATTCTACTTATTGTTGACAAAATGAGGAAAGACATGTATATGTGTGTACAGGAAAAAAGGATTAGAAGGAAACCTACTAAAATGTAAGTAGTAGTTGTCATGGAGTCAAGACTTGTCATGTCTTTTAAGGTTCTTTTGACTTGTTTGTATTTAGGTAATAAATGAATAAAAGGATCTGAGATTTTAAAATTTGTTTTCTATTTAAAAAATTTCCACTTCAATGATAGACAGTTATATCTGCTTGACTTGCTTGGCTATGTGTTCATAAATATTTAAATTTTCAGTTAGGTCGAACATTAATATCCCCATTCACCAGTTCATATTGTAAGATTTTTAGCGTAGTGAGTAAGAAATGCGAGATTGATGAGCACTGGGTCATTTCGAAACTTTCAGTAGCAAAAATAGTGTACTACAGAGAAAATTAGAATTGAAAAATTGAATAACTTCTGAAAGAGGGATTAACTGCCTAAAGAAACATGAAAGTTTGCAAAAACTGCCCCGGTAGCACACTAAAATTACCATTTCACTTTCAACCTATTTATCATTTCAACTAAATTAGTCTTTGACTTAATGGACTGTTGCTGCCTTCATAAACCTTTCCCTGGGCCCTGTCTGGATACCAAAAGTAGTTGAGTGGGAGGACCACACATCTGCCAACACCTTTCACACACTAGGAAACAGGCTCAGGGGCAGGCCTGAGCCAAGGTTATGCAGTGAATTTGATGCCCAGCCAGGTCTCAAACCCAGGTCAGTGTGCAAGGTGTCTAGAGGGGACTTCATTCACTGCGGCTCAGAGCTAGGACACCCAGTTAAATTTGAATTTCAGAGAAAAGATGGATAGTGTTTTAGTATAAATATGTTCCAAATATTGCAAATAATTGTTTCTCTGAAATTCAAGTTTAATTGAGCCTCTTGTATTTTATCTGGTGACTCTATTCAGACCCTACCCTGTGAAAACAGGACCCCAGGTATCCCCTCCCTGCCCTCCATCATCCCCATTGGCCCTGGATATCCCCCCAGGCTCTGTCTAGACCCAACTCTGACGCAAACGCCCAGCCTCATGGCCCTTTTAGCTGCCTCTCCTCGCTCCTCAGTTGAACTTTCTGTCTCCTCAGCCACCACTTCTTTAGTGCTGTGGCTACCCTCCATCTTATCAGCTCTTCAAGGCTGGCCCCACCTCACACCCAACTCTGGGCCCACAGACCCTCCAAGCTCCTGATAGTCTGTTGGCAGCCCAGTGTCTGGGTTTCCATCTCCCTCGTCAGCTGCTACTCTCCAGTCACCCTTCTGTCCCCAGAATCCTGCCCCTCTCCTTTGCCTCACTCACTCGTGCTTCCTGGCAATTTCATTGACTCCCAGGTGAATGCACAGGTACTGATATCTCTTGTTCTCTTTCTCTAGGTGGACTTCTCTCCCAAGCCCAGGCCCAGTTGTGCCTCTGCCTACTAGATGCTCCAGGGCTTCAAAGACCCCAAATGGTCTACTTCACTCTCCTTTTTGCTTAAAACCCTTCAAGGGCTCCTCAGGCGCTTTGGGATAAAGTCTGATACTGTGTCCTGGCAGACAAAGTCCTTCACGGTCTGCCCCCGCCCACTTCTCCAACCCTCTGCAAGCCACTTAGAGGTCCCAGAATTCATTAGGTTTTCTCACAATCCCACTGGGCTCCAAATGGCTTCAAATTGCCAGCCCCGCCCCACCCTCCCCTGCTCACCTCAGTGGACTCAGCTCGCATGTCATCTCTTCTGAAAGATTCTTACTCCCCTCCAGGATGGCTTAGCTGCTGCCTGTATTCCCTTCACTTTATCACAGTGTATCTTAAGTTACCTGCCAGTTATCTATCTCTCCCAAGAAAGGACGGGACTGTGTCTTCTCCACCTCTGGTCCCCAGCACCCCGCCCAGTGAATGAGTCCCGGGCTTAACCTCTAACTTGCACATGGATCCCAATTTCCTCACTCACCAACATGATCCCAGCCCAATCCAACTCTGCTCAAGCTCTGACCTCATCCTAGATCCCACCTCCACTTTTGACCCTTACCTTACCCTTATCCCAACAGCATACACAGGAAAGGAATAAAGGCAGGTGTCTTCCATGTCTAGGGTACGTCTCCCCTATACTGAAGGAAGGACTTAGCATTTTGAGCCCACTGGAGTCTGCAGAGGTGAGTGAGGGGTGAAGCCTCAGCCTGCGGGGCTGAAGTGGAAGTTTGTTCCTTAAGGACGGCTTCTGAATAAGAAGCCCTAGGACTGCAGCTGACCCCTGTCTCCCTGCAGAGTGACCTGCAGGGCAACTTGGGGTGGGGACCTGAGCAACGAGGCTTCTAGACCTGGCCTGGTCTGTTGGCACCCTCTAGAGGACAGTTCTATTACCAGAGATGGCTTTGGGCAACTAAATCTTATACTGCCTCCCCACGACGAAGGACTGCTGGCCTCAGAAGCTCCCTGGACTTCCTGTTCCCATCCACCACTCCACCTGGCAAGTCTATTTATTCATTCATTCATTTATTTGTTTGTTTACTTACTTATGTGACACTGGTTATTGAAATCTAATAAGTTTCAGCTGTACATTTTAACAGTAAGGCATATATATATTTAGACTGTGTGTTCACCTCCCATAGTTAGATTTCTAAGTCTCTTCACAGTGTGCAGATCAGCAACCATTCTTCTTTATCTCATCACTGGGTGACCTGCTCAGATCTCACACTGCTCTATCCTTGGATGACCAACCATACCTGAGCTCCAGAAGTCCTCTCAGACAGCAGCTGGTCCCCTGGCTTGCTCCTGACCCCATCTCAGTCACTGAGTTCCTGCAGCTCTGGGTCAGAGCCCCACACTCTGGTTGGCTTCGGTTCCTTCACAGAGGTCTCCATTGCCTCTCTGGAGGGAAGTGTTTTTGAGGGCAGGGCCTAGGCTTCCCCCTGCCCTGCTCGGATGCAGGCTCCCAGAGGAGGAGACCCAGGCTTCTTCTTCTCCACCCCAGACTAGGGACCCGCAGAAGACCAGGCTTGGCTTTTCTACCTTTCCTCTCAGACAAGGGTTTCACTGCAACTATGGCTGATGTGTCCTTCTTCCCCTCAGACCAGGGAAGTCCAGGGCCTAAGTTTCTCCTTCCTCCTTCAGAATGAAGGCTCCCTGAAGACTGACCCAGGATCCTCTTTCCAATTCCTCCACCTGATTGTTGATCTCCAGAGAACTTTCCAGTTCCCATTCTGTGCAGCTCTCCCCACAGCTGGGGGCTCGGGAGCCTCTGGAGCCTCCCCTGGACCTGGGGCCTGGGAGGCTTCCTCTCGCTCTGGGCTGGATGCCTGGCTTAGAAGGGAAGCCTTTCCTCTGGGACCATGAGGCCCAGAGTCCACTCAGAGCTCCACCTCTGACATCATAAGGACTCTGCCTTAGAACCTAGTCTCCATGGCGCTGCTGGCAGGAGAAAGGATGCTATTTTGGGTAGTGCATCTGGACTTGGCTCAAGTGGCACCGGCCAAACCCCTGCCCCACTGACCTCTCCCCTGGAGCAGCAAAACAGCACTTGGAGCCACCCCAAGGAGGCGGGCTCTAGACTAGGGACACAGAGACAGCGGAGCCCCACCTGGGGGAACAGCCAGAGCCTGAGACAGTCATAGAGGAGCAAAACCATGAGCTGCTGTAACTGAGAAGCCCCCAAAGCAGACTCTGAGAAACGTAAGATGCTTCAGCAGAGTGAGTCTGGCTCTAGGCAGGGGCCTAGACTTGGGGTGCCACTCCCTTTGGGACCATATGGGGAGAAGGTGACCATGGGACTGTTTTGGAAAGAAACCCCAGCTGGGAGGTGAAGGCCTGGATGTCTGTTCTGGTTTAGTCCTGAGGTGCTGTGCGACACTCCAGGTTTCAGTTTCCTTACCTGTAAATTGGCCGTTGGGAGGACCAGCGGTGGAGCAGAGATCGGGAAGGTATGTTGTGCTGGGCCTTCAGCGAGCATGGGGGTGGGACCAGAGAATGGAGACCAGTGACTCTGGATCAAGGCAGAAGGGACGCAGATCAGAGAGTGGGTCGATTGCTGGCTTTGCTGGAGTGGTTTCTCTACCCCTGGAGTTCTCCTACCGTCACCCCCAGAGGGTTTCTGCAATCAGGGCTAAGGATGTGAACTTGTGCTGCAGTTAGAGGGAATCGGGCTAGAACACAAAGGGGACGTACAGGATGGAGATACTCAAGGGTTACGTTCGTGATGTCGTTTGTGGGGAAAATGGAAATATGAGGGAGAATTTTCGGAAACAGTGAGAAGAGTAGACTTTGCTCTGAGGCGAGAGTACGGGCTAAATGAATTTTTAGGACCTCATCCTGTGTGTATGTGTGGGTGCGTGCGTGCATGTGTGTACGTGTGTGTGCATGCGCATGTGCAAAGAAGCAGCTCTGGAAAGTCACAGTTTAAGTCAGCAGCAAGAGGGCTTGAGGTTAGACCAAAGTCAATAATAGTCATATATGTGAGGGTAAAGCCACTGAGGGGAGTCTGTGGGTATCTCCACTGTCCAAAGCTGGGTTGCAGACTTGGGAAGTTCAGGAGGATCTCTGAAGGGCCTGGTCCAGAGGTCAGGGGTCCTGAGGACAGCATGGGTAGAGGAGGTGGAACTCCAGGGCCTCTTCCCATTGGCTGAAGTATGTCCACCCCTCCCACCCCCTTCCAGCTTGGCTGGGTTGAGGGATTGGAACTGATAGGAGCTGTCCATGTGGCTTCTCCCCTGGGGGGCGAGGGGCGGGGGCGCTGAGGTCTGATGAGAATGTGGGGCCAAATTCTGTGTCTCCCAGCCCTAGCAACCTCTCTTTGGCTCCACAGCATTCAAAAATTTCAGACAGAATATGGCTCAAGAAAACAAGAAGAAGCGGTAAGCACCACTCTCCTATGTCAGCCTCCCACCCTTCACCCAGCACACTCAGTACCCTCCCTGCCCCACTCAGCCTCTCCTACATGACAGCTGATCCCCCCAGACACCCTCCTCCCCATCCCCCCACTAGCTTATGGGCCCCTCTCTCCTGTGCCCATGGCCAAGCACAGGCCGGGCCTTGGGATGAGGGGAGGGAGGCTCAGAAAGACCCAAATGAGGGTCAAGGGGGAGGTCATCAGGTTCCTACTGCCCCTGTGTTGGTAGTGCTCAATTGAACTGAACTCACTACCTCTCACCCTCTCAGGCTTAGGTTTCTTGGGGTGAAATAAAAGCCAAAGTCCTTTCAGTGCCAGGGCCCTGCCTAACTAGTCTGTTTCCTTTCTGACCTCCCCCACACTACCCTCATTCTTCCCACTCCAATCACACTGACCTCCCTTCCTTTCCTTCAAACGTTCTCAGAGTCCTTCAGTGACTGTTCCCTCTGCCTGAAACACTTTTCCTGCAGTTATTCACATGGCTCACTCCCTCACCTCCTTCATGTCTTTTCTCAAATGCTACCTTCTTAATGAGGCTTACCCTGTCTGCCCTATTTAAAATCATACCCCACCTACTTTTCCTTGCTCAATCTTTCCCCATTAGGACGTACTACCTTCTAACACACAAATGTACCTTCTAACATACAAATGTACTTGCCTGTTCCATTATTGCTCATTACATCGCCGCCTGTCACCTCCACATGAGCGGGGGTATTTGTTTGTGCACTCCTGGATAGCGAGAACAAATGGTTCCCGCTCTGTGCTGATGGCATTGCTGTCTTCAACCCAGGACTCTCTCCTGGGCTTTAGACCCTGTTTCTAAAGAGTCACTGGTGTCCCACAGACAACTCGATCCCAGCTGAAAATAGCTTCCTATACTCCCCCCAAACCCACTCCTCTTCCTATACTCTCAGCTCAGTCTAGGGTCTCCTTCTCCTCTGTTGCTCAAGCCAGAGGTAAAGATCTTGTCCTTGACACTCCTGTCTCCCCCATGCCTCACATCTAGTCTCCTAAAATACCTAGAATGTGCTCACTCTCACCATTCTCTCTACTACTACCCTACTCCCCTGTGGCCACTTTAGGCCACCGTCTGCTCATTCTTCAAAAGTTTCTTCGGGTCTCGCCTCCTACCCGGGGGCTTATCACTTCTGACAGTGTTGCCATGATCCATTTTGCCCACGAGTTGGAGCAACCTGAGGGTGGAGACTGAGTTTTTACTTTGTATCACAGGTGCCTGACTAACTCATAAGTAGATGCTCGATAAACGTGTTGAATGAATGAATGTTGGTTAGCAGTTCAATGGTTGGCTTGAGGTTAGTTGGGTAGTTTACTGTTGGTTTATTGATTAGATAATTAAATGAACTAGCTAATAGGAAAGTCAGTTAGTCGTTAAGTTGTCAAATTGATTAGTCAGCCAAAGAGTTGGTTGGTGAGTTGTTAGGTATTTAGTTTCTTGGTTAGCATATATTACTTAGGTTGGCTAATTTTTTTAGATACTTTTTTCTCATTCTACACCCTCTCCTTGAGCTATCTTGTCTATGTCCATGGGTCAAATGGCCACCTATGATTCAGTGACCTCCAAATGTGTGTCTCTAAATGATACCACATGACCAGCTGCCTCCTTACTGGTCATCTCCTCAAACTCAACACACCTAGAAGAGGACTCCTCTCTGCCTAAGCCTGCAGTTTCCCTCCTGTGCCACACATGTCATTCTGCTACTCTAGCCAAAATCTAGGGTCATCACTGACTCTTCCCTTTCCATTTTCCTCTTTTATCAAACACCAAGGTCTGTTGGTTTGACTGTCTTCTAGCCATCTCCATGGCACCTTTTTGGCTCTGACTGCCATCACCTCTGTCTGTGTGGGACAGAAGCTTCCTGATTTCTCACCATTCCTCCACACCTGCTCCCTCGTCTCAGCCTCCATAGAGGAGGCAGTCCTGCTTAAATCTTCCACTGAGCCCCCTGGCCCTCTGGATTAAGTTAAGACTCCCTAACATGGGCCATGATGCCTTCTGCCATCTGGCCCTGCACTCCTCTCTGCCCATGCCATTCCAAAGCCTAGAACTTTCCCCGCCTCCCCTGATGGGACCAGCCTTCACCTGGCCAGTCTTCTATTCTTGACCTAAATTTTTATTCCTCTTGGAGAGCCTCCTACTCCCACCTCTAGAACATTTGCTTCCTCCTTACAATCCCTCAGTGCTCACTCTTCACCTGTGGGCAACACTCCTCATACTTTATAGTAATCGCTTAGTTAATGAGGTTTCTTCCCAAGAGGTAGGGGTCATGCCAGTGGTCTTTACTACAGAGCTTAAACATAGCAGGCATTTGAAAAATTTGTGGTTCAGTGGCTAGTAGGTGGTTATTTGTTGCTTACTTTGTACTGCCTGCCATGTGGCAAGGAGGAAGGGGCCAGGGTTCCAGACTCTCTCGATGTCTTTGACTTTCTGCTCCTCTGGCACTTTCTCAGGACTGTTCTTGAGTTCCTACCTGCCTCAGTCTGCTCTTAGGCTCTTCTTCAGGGTTGGAGAGGCCGATTATAGGGATCAAGGACCCCTACCTGATGCTACATGGGAGCTGGAGTTGGATGGGAGTCAGTGCATCATCCAGGCAATTCCACATCCCCTCCACATGGACAGGCCTGTTTGTTTCCCTGGGGTAAGGACAGAACAAAGACTGGGCTGGATGAGATATGAACATGGAGTCTCAGCCAGAAAATGTATGCCTGGCTTACATTTCCCACTCTCTCTGCTTATTCTTTGCTTCTGTGAGACTGGGGAAAGCCTGGGGTGGGGTTGGGGGGCTGATGTTGCTATCCCGAGCAGGGTAAGGTAGTGAGTGTTTGGTGTCAACTTCAGGCATTCAGCAGGGGGTAGGGTCACCAGTCTTAACAGGCACTAAGGCTATACTTAAGAGTTGTCAGTACCTGTTTCTTCTCTTTAGCCTCTAGACCTCATCTCCTTCTCTAAATTCAAGCTCTATACACCAACCCCAAGAGATGTTGGAGCCTATAACTCACTTTTTCATCTGTCTATCCAATCAAGTGTTTATTAAATAAATATTTATCAAACATCTACCATGTGTCAGGTACTGTAGAAAGTCCTGGGGATCTAGTAGAAAGAAAGACAAATAAATTTCCCAGTTTCCACCCATTTAACAATATATATTGCACACCTACTATGTGCCTGGCACTGTGCTAGGCACTGAGAATACGCCAGGGAGTAAGATCCAGTCCCTCCTTTCCTCTCTCTCTCTCTCTCTCTCATTTGTTTGTTCATTTGTTTACTCACTCACAAACATCTCTCTGTGTTGACCTGGTTGCAGAGCCTGGCGTACTTTGCAGACCCCTTCACCTTCGGCAGAACCTGGTACATACTTCAGGCCTGAGTTCTGTTTATAGAGCCCAGGAGCAGACTTTGCCCCACTCTGTGCTGTTTGCAGAGTATCTGGTGGTTGCCAGGTCCTCCTGCCTGATATCTTGACTGTGTCTCCAGAGATCTGGTTCCTACAGATAGGCAGGCAGGCAGACAGACAGATAACTGAGCTCCACTTTCCTGCCTGCTCTCTTCCAAGGCTCATTGGCACCACAGGTGGCATTCATCAGATCCTCTACTGCCCCCTCTGCAAAGTGGCCTCATTGGCGTGCCCTTCTCACTGGTCCAGTCCCCAGCAGAAGGAAGAAGGGGCATGGCCTGGCTATCTACCCCCTGTCCCTTTCCATGTCCCTGTGGCTCTCAGATGTCTCTGATTCCAGCTCCTCCAGCAGCTCTGGGCAAGAGGAGGTGTGTGTAGAGAGGCCACTGGGTTGCCCATTAACTCAGCCATGCGTTGAAGGGCCGATGGGCAGCAAGTGCACTTGAGTCTCATTTCTGCCCATGGGCTCGGGCTGCTGCTTCAGGTCCACCCACAACTCCAGGATGGTCTCGTCGCCTAGGACAATACTGCAGAAGGAGATGGTGCGAGAGTTCCTGGCCGAGCTCATAAGCACATATGTCATGATGGTGAGTGAATGGATGGCACAGGGTGGTGAGCTCTGAGGAAGGAGCATGAACCCTAGGACTTCAGGTGGGTGGAGCTCACTCAATAAGGGCGATCTGTGTGTGACCCCCTCCCCACTGCTGACCCCCCGGGTCGCAGTGGCCATTTCCTGGCCTCTGAGCTGGGATCCTGAGGGGGAAGCATAGGAAAGTAAGGAGAGAGCTCCGTCTTCCTCACCAAGTCTTTCTGGGAGAGAAAGGTCTCATAATATGTGGGGGCGTAACAAAGCCATGGGCTGGAGGGAGTCAGGGGGCATGGCTGGAAGTGAGGAGAAAGGAAACTACGGGGAAAGAGATTAGAGAGAACATTGAATCAGGCTTCGAGAATTAATTCTGAGGGCAATACAAAGACACTGAAGGCTTTCAAGCAGGGGAACGTTGTGGTCAGATTTGGATTTTAGAAGGATATTCTGGGTGTGGTGTGGAACCCCAGCAGAATGGGCAAGGCTGGAGGGAGGGGAATCAGTTAAGAGACTGTCACAATGAC
>NW_011889217.1:626535-651359 GCF_000151845.1 Pteropus vampyrus | reverse complement strand
GACCCCCTCCCCACTGCTGACCCCCCGGGTCGCAGTGGCCATTTCCTGGCCTCTGAGCTGGGATCCTGAGGGGGAAGCATAGGAAAGTAAGGAGAGAGCTCCGTCTTCCTCACCAAGTCTTTCTGGGAGAGAAAGGTCTCATAATATGTGGGGGCGTAACAAAGCCATGGGCTGGAGGGAGTCAGGGGGCATGGCTGGAAGTGAGGAGAAAGGAAACTACAGGGAAAGAGATTAGAGAGAACATTGAATCAGGCTTCGAGAATTAATTCTGAGGGCAATACAAAGACACTGAAGGCTTTCAAGCAGGGGAACGTTGTGGTCAGATTTGGATTTTAGAAGGATATTCTGGGTGTGGTGTGGAACCCCAGCAGAATGGGCAAGGCTGGAGGGAGGGGAATCAGTTAAGAGACTGTCACAATGACCTAAGATAGAGAGAGAATGGTAACTGGTCTAGGGATGGAGAAGAAGGCACATGTTTGAGGCCATCAGAGAAGATGGAATCAAGGAGACTTCGCAAGCCAGAGACGTGGGGTAAGTGCTGAAGGAGCTGTTCTGAACCCAGGGCCCAGAGCAGGGCAAAAGGTGAGGTCAGTTTGGATGTAATCAGGTGAGGTGCGGGGTGAGAAACCTGGGGGTGGTTGGATTTAGAGGTCTAGAGCTCCAGGTCGTGGTTTGGGCTGGAAGTAAAGAGTTACGGTTCATCAGAATATGGATGATGGTTATAAAAACTGTCCAGTGAGAGTATATAGGAAGAGAAAACAAGTTAAGTACAGAGCTCTGAAGAATGAAGAGGAGCACACAAAGAGGCCTGAGAAGTATTGGCCAGAAAGGTGGGAGGAAAAGGTAGGGGGAGACCAGGTTACAGAAGTGTGGGTTGGGGGTGGTCCACAGCAGGGAGTGGTCAGCCGTGTGGGAGGCTGCGGACAGGTCGGAGAAGGTGAGCACCGACAAAGGCCTGTAGGGTTTGGCAACACGGAGGTCACTGGGGACCTCGGCAAGGGATCTTTTAGTGGATGATGGGACAGAAACCACTGTTCCAAGCGGGAGGTGAGTTTTCTTAGAAGTTCCCTCTCTCTCCACCTGCTTCAGCCCTGCCATCTACCCCAGCCAGCCCCTGCCCTTCAGCTGTAGCCATGCCTGTTTGCACCTTACAGAGGGCCCTGGTCCGTGGAAAGATGGGGCAGCCTCTGGGAAGGGAAGCAAAGATGGCAAGGAACATGCCGAGGAAGTCGGGAGAGAGAAGAAGTGTCTGTGAGAATGTGAGTGTCCCTGTGGTTGTGTGTGTGTGTGAGTGCACGTGCATTGAGTCACATGGTAGGAGATGATGGGGCTCATGGAGCCCAGGGGACTCTGGACACCTGGGTTCTTATCCTGATCCTCCACCGAGTCACTAGCTAGCTGGCCTTGGGCAGATCTCTCTGTGGCTCAGAGTCTGTCTTCTCGGTTTTGAAGGGTGTTGAATGGGGCCTTCATGGGCTTTGGAGCTGGGTTTGAATTCTGGCTCTGGCTCTGTTATCTTCTAGCTGTGTGATCTTCCACAACATCTTAACTGTTCAGGACATTAGCTTCCTCATTGGTAAACAAAACATTAATATCGAGCTGGCAAACTTGTGTAAAGAAAGCCAAGAGCCCACATGTGTTGGTCTCTGGTCATTATGACAAGTGCTCTCAGCTGCTCTCTTCTCCCTGCCTCCCACCCTCCCCTCTCCCCCATTACCCATCCTCCTGCTTGGCTCCTGAGCTGTGATGGCAGCACTGGATTTTGTCCCACCTTAATTCAGAGCAAAGTAATTCATTTATGACAAAACATTCCAGTCCCATGAGGGCAGTTAAACCTTGGAACTGTAGAGGCAAGAGGGTGCTTCCTGAGAAAACTCATAGAGGAAAGAGGTACCACCCACAAAGAATGATGCCTGCACATGTCTGTGTTTCTCTTCCTTTTATTGAGATTATTATTGAGCACCTACTACATGCCAGGCAGTGATGTTAAGCTCCGTACATGTAACACCTTCCAAAATCCTTGCAATAATCCTGTGAGAGAGGGTCTATTATTATCCCCAATTTCTCAGATGGAGAAACTGAGGCTCCACAAGACTGTCACTTGCCCAAGATCACAGTTTAAGTTAAGAGTAAATCCAGCCCAGCCTAATATCAGAGTCTTGACTCTTAATCTCTATGCTCTGCCCCTTAGTGTAGCTATGGCAGGATTTCTAACATCCTGGCCTGTTAACTCTCCCCCAGCTGAAGTAAGGCCCTCGCTTTCAGGCTTTGGGTAGTTCAAGAACTCTCTCTGGGCCTTGGTTTCCCCATTTGTAGAGTGAAAGCAGAAACATTTGCTATTCAGATTTGCTGTGAGGATTGAAGGGAAGTAACACTTATAAAAGAACTTTGGGAGGTTTAAACTTATATAGGACATTGTGTTGTTATTTTTAGTTGTTGGACCTGTACCAAGTTGATAGAAAGCTCAGTGAGTCATCACGGTGAAGGTTTTACAGAAAAGCAAGTGTGACCTTGGGTCCTATTTACTGCAGCCTGGATGAGGGAAATGGACTGTTCTACTCAATTCTCTGGGGGCGTTGTCCTCAGGGCTGGCCTCGTGGCTGTTGGAGGGACTTGGACAGTCTGGGCCATATTCACTGACCAGGGAGGGGAGGGGCTGGGCCATCAGGGCTCTGGAAAACCAGCTGTAGATATAAACCATGGGCAAGGGTTGCAAACTCACACATTCCAGGGGCCAGAGAGAGCAACTCAGAGTGGTGGGGTCTGTGGCTAACTGCAGAGTGCTGACCTGCGTAAGTACATAGCTGCCACTACTCTGGCTGACTGTGGCCATGCAGGGCAGAATGCAGGCAAGCATTACTGGGCTTCTGAGTTCTAGCAAGAAGCTGATACTTCTGGTCATAAATACCAAGTTATCCAAACAGAACATATGTGCTGAATGGATTAGGTCCACGGGCTGCCAACGGTAACCGTGACACAGATCGTGTGGAGTTCATTCATTCATTACTTTTAGCAAACAGTTCTGAGCTCCTACTTGGAAATGGGGACCCTGGGCCTTTAGACCCTCCATGCGGCTCCATTCCCTATACCTCCTGACCCCCCAAGCCTGTCAGACTATCCTGGCCTCACTCCCAACCTCCACGCCCCATCTCTTCCTGTCCTCTCCTGCCTCATCCTACCCTTGGCCCTAAGCCAGCCCATCCCTGGGCCCCTCCGCATGTGCCCTGGGGGTCTTGAGGAAGCCGGTGGGCTCTGCTCACTGCCTTTCCCATACTCTATCCAGGCTATTTCATCTTTTTCTCAGACTTCTCCAAAGATGCTCTGTACTTTGCCTTTTTTTTTTTTTTTTAAATCAGCAAATGGCTTGCTCTCCAGCTTGACAGTGAAAACCATCAGGTAGACTTCCAGTGTCTGCCACCTCACTCACCTGTCCCTCTTACCACCAGACCTCACCTACCTGTGCATCTATATATCTTCCCCTCTTCTAGGGTGGGCCAATCTCCTTCATGGAGGAGCCCCGCCTCCCAGTCTACTAAGGTACTTGTTTCTGTCCTTTTCTCTCTCCTTTATCTTCAGCCTCTCCCTTCCTTCTCAGGCAAGTTCTCAAAGAGATGTCTACATTGATCCCTTCAACTCTTCCTTACTACTTACTCACCTCTCAGTCTCTGGGACCTCACTTCTGTCCCCATGGCCTGATGGTACAGTGCTCACCACATTACTAATGGCTGCTGGATTGTCACATCCAAAGGGATGCTTTCCAGACCTTCATGTACTTGACCTGGAGGCTGCAGGTGACTGTGTGAACCATACTCTCCTTGGGACACTGCTTCTCCCTGGTGTCCAGGACGCATTCTCTTTTTGTTCTTTTCTCATTTCTACACCTGCTCCAGCTGGGGCTTCTAACACCCACCCGTGAGGGCTGGCGTGTGGCTCTAGGTTCAGCCCTCAGGTGCCGTCCCACTCTGTGTCCTCTTCCAGGAGGCCTCTTGCTCCCCAATGGCTTCGGCAGTAGCCTCCATGTCCACAATTCTCCAGGTTTTCTTTTTCAAAAACTCTAGAACAGACTTGCCAAGGGAAATACCATATAGGCCACATTTGTAATTTCAATTTTTCTAGTAGCCATATTTAAAAAAAGATGACAGGTAAAATTTTAATAATTACTAATATTTAACCTACATATCCAAAATATTACCAGTTCAACATGTAATTAAGATAAAGTTATGAATAAGATTCTACATTCTCCTTTTCCTACTAAGTCTTTGAAATTTGTACTTTACACTTACAGCAGATCTCAATTTGGACTCGCCACATTTCAAGTACGTAATGGCCACATGTGGCTAGTGCCATCATATCATATTGGATGACACAGATCTAGATTCTGATTTCCAGCAGTCTGGAATCTAGAGGTCCCTCAGAGAGAATATGTCCAAAACACAGAACTTTTCAAAGGTGGTGCCATCTGAGTGTGGCTTTAAAGAACAGTATTAATTTTTCAGGATCTAGGGTCAGCTATTCCATACAGAGGGAAAAGCATGTGCAAAAACACAGAGGAATAAGAAAGCAAGGCACAAAGGGTGTAGCGTGGTGGTTTTGTTTGAGGCTGTCTGGCACAGGTGACTGCCTAGTTTCAAATCCTGACTCACTACGTGCAGGCTGTGTACTTTGGACAAGCTAACTCAACTTCTCCAAGCCTCAGATTGCCCATCTGTCAAATGGGGAGACTAACAATAACCAATGCATATGTTGGTGTAAGAGTTAAAGGCGACGGTAGATATAACTTGCTTACCAGTACCTGGCACATAGTAAATGCTCAATAAATGGTTATTATTATTTAGTAATAATACTGTTGCTGAACATAGAGAACACTGGAGCAGATATGAAATTGAGAGGCAGAAATTATAAAGTTCTTAAGTGGTGGCCTACTGGGTTTGAACTTTATCTTAGAAATGGAGAGGAGCCAGAGAATGTTCGAATGAAGGGCATGATCAGATTTTTGTGTTAGATCACTCTGGCTGCAAGGAGGAGGCAAAGATCTGGGGAGAATGTAAGCAGAGCTGATTAGGTCTCTGGGGGAAGAGGGAGAGGAAGCTCTCATTTGTGACATCCAAGTTTCTGGCTTGGCTAAGTGGGATGGAGAACATAGGATGAGGGTCACATTTTCTGAGACGGTGGGCTTTCAACACAGAGCCTGAAATGCCTATAACATCCAGACTTCCAGTGGGTATTTGGAAATATGGATCTGGCTCCCAGACGAAGGTTTTGAGAATTTAGTACGGCAGGCATATCTGAAGCCATAGACTTGGTAAAAAGACCCAAGAAGAGTGACTGGGGTGAGACATGAAAGGGGCCAGGGATGGTGCTCTGGGATCATCTATGTTTATGAGGCAGATGAATGAAAAAGAGGGAACAGTAGAGAGGGAGAGGCTATGTAGGTAAGAGGAGAACCTGGAGAGAGAGATGTCATGGAGGCTAAGAGGAGGGACTTTCCAGGAGCTCAGAGTGGTTAAGAGGGTCAAAGTTAGTAATGTCAAGTAAGACAACGTCTGAAGGGACCTTTGAGAAATCAAGAGGCTGGAGCCCTCAGAAAGAGCTTAGGTGTCCCTGACATGTGGAAGCCAGATTAAGGAGGGGAGAGCAAGGGAAGGGATAAAGGAGCCAGACAGTGGGTTCTTTCCTGAAGTCTGACTGACACAGGGAGGGGGCATCCAGAAGTCCACAACTGGACAGGGAAGCTGAGCTGAGGTGGCAAGGTTTACATTTAGGAAGGGAGAGACCCGAGTCTATGGGAGCCAGTCAAGGGGAGGCTGGAAGATACCAGCAAGAGGGAGGCCTCTGCAGAGGGAGGGAGGGACTGGGTGCAGGTACCAGGGCTAAAGGGATAGGCAGATATAGATTCAGGTGGGCGGCTGAAGGAAGTTGAGTGAGGGCCTAGCTTCAGGACTCTAATCTCCCTAGGAAAGGGAAAGGGATCACTGAGGAGATCCAGCAGTTAGGGATGGGCAAGAGCTAGAAGTTCAGGAATGACACCTGAGGGCGAATGTTGCTGAGCTAAGAGAGTTAGAACCCCACTGGCTTCCAGGGCTGACGTGTGTGGGGGCAGGGTGGGTGGTGGGTGGGTGAAGGTTGGAGGTGTGGGTTAGTGGCAGAGTCTATGAAGTTTGATCCCTTGAAGAAACTTCCTTAAGGCTAGGCTCAAATGTCAGATGCTCTGAGGGGTTCAATCCATACCAGCCATGCCCTCCTCGAAGCCTTGTCCCCTCCACTGAACTTCAGATAAGCTTGCAGTCCAGGGGCCTGGAGGTGTCTGGAAGAGCCCCTGACTCTACTGCCCCACTCCGGTTCCTCTAATGCCCCCCGCACAGCTCTCACTGGTCAGATCTTAGAGACCTATTTGACAGGGGCCAGGGGTCATGAAGAAGGAAGTCTCTGGAGGAAGAGGGCATGGCAGAGGGTCTCTAAGGGTAATGCAGGGAGGCTCAGGGTGTGAGGGCGAGGAGCCCAAACTGAGCTCTGAGCCCTCCTCTGAGGTCCGAGCTTCTGGGCAGGCAGTCCCCTCAGAGGCCCCTCCCTCGCAGGTGTTTGGCCTTGGTTCCGTGGCCCATATGGTTCTAGGAGGAAGCCTCGGGAGCTACCTCAGTGTCAACCTAAGTTTTGGCTTTGGAGTCACCATGGGCGTGCACGTGGCAGGGAAAATCTCTGGTGAGTGAGCCTGGGCCCTGCCTGGGAATCCCTTCCTTGCAGGCTCTTCCTGCCCATCTCTAGCCAGCACTTGCTCCGAGTCAGCCAGCACCTCACCCTCACTGGCTACTTGGAGGGATAATACCCTAAACTCCTTTCCTCTGTCTTATCCAGACTCTTAATGAGCCCCCTTGACACATCATTTTTATTAGCTGGGTCAACTTAGGCAAGCTTTTTCCTTAATGGTGAAATGAAGATGGTAGTCCCTGCCTTGTTGGGTCCTCATGAGAATTAAATGAGTGTATTCCATAAATGCTTGCCTTATTATATTGTTGTTGCTCTCAATATTATTTATTATTGTTGTTGGTTTCTGCTCTCACTCTCACGACACATTTGCCCATCCTTCAGGGGCCCACATGAATGCAGCTGTGACCTTCACCAGCTGTGCACTAGGCCACATGTCCTGGAAGAAATTTCCTGTGTACGTACTGGGTCAGTTCCTGGGTTCCTTCCTGGCTGCTGCCACCATCTACTGCCTCTTCTACAGTGAGTGTCCTTCCCTGAGTTGTTTGTTTCTGGCCTCAGCCTCCTTCTCTGAAATATGGACAGATTCAACCTCTGTGTCCTGGACTGAAAATGTCTGGGAGAGAGAACCCTTGGAAGCACTCTCTGCCCCTCCATCCTACAACCTTATTTCTAGGCTCCAGTGGGGTTGAGCTAGGGATAGGTTCACACTCCATCTGTGTCTCCACAGCAGCCATAATCAACTACTCAGGAGGACATCTGACAGTGACTGGTCCTGTAGCCACCGCTAACATTTTTGCTACCTACCTTCCTGATCACATGACACTGTGGAGGGGCTTTCTGGATGAGGTCAGTGGTCCAGGGTGGGTGAACCTCCTCAGGCCCTCCCCACCTCAGGAAGAGGCCAGTAGGCAGCCCCTCACCATAGAGAGGACAAGAACTCTGGATGGGAACTGTACCAAGACATGTCCCTGCCAGCGGGTTTGGGCTAGTGGCCCCGGGTGGCTGCCACGGCATCTGTTCCCCAGGTGATAGTTACAGGGATGCTCCAGTTGTGTCTCTCTGCCATCACGGATGAGGAGAACAACCCAGCACTGCAAGGGACACAGGCTCTGGTGATTGGCATCCTTGTTGTCATCATTGGATCATCCCTGGGCATGAACTCAGGCTATGCCATCAATCCATCCCGGGACCTGCCTCCTCGCTTCTTCACCTTTATTGCTGGTTGGGGCACACAGGTCTTCAGGTACTGCCCTGCCCAGCACATTCCTGTGAGCTTTCTGTGGGTTCTTTGCATGCAGGGTGTGGGGAGAGGGGAGTGGAGATGATGTGAGGAGCAGCACAGGAGAGTTCTGCAGAGCTGCCAGGTGGCCTGGGGAGGCAGGAGTGGGTCCTGACCTTCCCCCAGACCAGCACTAATGCAGATCCTGCTGCTGGACTGAATGTAAATCCTGCCCCCAGATAAGTCCCTGTTCCTGAATCAGGGCGAAGCTGACCAGGGCCCCAGACTCAGAGGTGACTCTTGGGCTAGGATAGGGGTCACTCGTCTACTCTCAGGCCCTACTCCCCGTCTCGGCCTGGGTGGATGTAGGCGATATTCCAGGCCTTGGTCCCTTCAATAGGCCTCTGCCTCTTGCCTGCAGGGCCAAAAACTGGTGGTGGGTGCCAGTGGTGGCACCACCCCTGGGTGCCTACTTAGGTGGCATCATCTACTTGGTCTTCGTTAGCTCCACCATCCCACGGAAGCCCCAGACACTGGAGAACCCCGTGGAATATGAAGACCACAAAATACGCACGTTGCCCAAGACTATGGCTCCTCAAACCATGACCTCTGCCCTTACCCATGTCTCCGTGTCCCCCCACAACAGACCTTCAATCCAGCCTGGCCCACCCTTAAGTGACTCCATCTACATAGAGCGATTCTAAGTAATATTCTGACCTGATTCTCACTTCAATAAAGCAAGCCTTGTCCCAAAGTAGCACCCTCGCTTCCTGGGTGCCTCCTGTGGTTGGGTTTCCCTCCTGGATTCTCCCAAGAAGTCTAAGGTTATGCAGTAGCCCAAGGCTGGAGCATGGAGCTAAGAGGCTTCCAACTCCTTCCAGCCCTGGGAGCCAGGGTGCCTCCTGGAGGAGAATGGGGAAGGGCCCACCCGCCCCCTCAGGAGGGACAGGATGAGATTAAAAGCTGCCAGACACAGAACAGTGAACTTTAGGCATAGGGCAGGAGAGGGATGGTTTTGGGAAAAGGACAATAGCTTGCTGGTTGGGGGGTCAGCTCTGGGGATGCCTTGAGCTGTCCTAGGAAAGGGCTCGAGACTCTTCCTCAGTTTTGTCCAGGCCTTGGACCAAACAAAACAAGGCCCAAGTGTGTAGGTCAGAGTTTCTCAACCTTTTTTCTGAGGGGCATCTCCTCAGAAGTCTTTTAGATATTTTTTCTTAATTATGTGATATTTTGACACCACATATATACTGTGTATCTATTTATATACTTTATGTATATCTGTACTTTATACAAAAATAGTAAGATTTTTTTCATCTCCCTCTTCCAAGAATCAATTTTCTCTCCCTTGGGGGCAAAATTACCCCCCACTCTTGAAAATGCCTGATGTTGACTGAAAGTAGGTAAAGGGTTAGACTCCTCTTCCTTCTTCCTTGTGCCAGAGCTCTCCCACATTAAGGAATTCCAGAATTTGAAAGATGCGGAGATGGAAATCCTTCCAAAAGGTGTAAAGACAGGAAACGAGCTCATGCCATTCGGGGGACAGTCCCAGAGGTTGGGCGGCAGTGGAGCAGCCAGGATCCACCGGCTCTGGGGTCAGGCAGAATCATCCTGCTTTCTGGGATTCAGAAGGCAGCATCACCCATGGTTCCTGTCATTGCTTGTTCACTTATCCTTTCAAAATTATTGAGCACCTCCCATGTGCAGGCCTTGCCTGGGCACTAAAGCTGCTGCAGTGCATGAGTCTGGGTCTCTGCCTTTGAGGAGTGCAGTCTAATGGGGACAGGAGAAAAGAACTAAGTGGTAGAGAGGGGGCTGTACAGAGGCTGTGGAGCTCAGAGGGGGTTCATAGCCCCCCTCGAAGCTGAGGCCAGGGATGGCTTCCCAGAGGAGGAGACAGAGCAGAGCGGAGGCTGGAAGGTATCCTTTCTGGGGATAGTTGCTGTACTTTAGAGTTTGAGGGAACGGGGCAGAGAAGGCTGAGTTTTCTTCTGGAGGTGGGGCCATGGTGATATGAGATTTAGAAAGCCCTCCTGAGCTGCAGTGTGCAGGTTGCTGGAAGAGAGAAAGATTGGGGCCTGCAAGGGAGTGTGGTGAGAGGCAATGATCCAAGAGGAGCAGTGGGGCACCTGGTAGGTGTGGAGAGAAGGGATTCACTCAGTAGCACCCAGAAGGTAAAACCCACAGGACTTGGGCTCGAATTGGATGAAGGAGTGGGTAAAAACAAGGCAGGAGTCAGGGCTGACTTTCAGTTTCTAGCTTGGGCATAGGGAATTGGAGATGTCTCCACTGAGAGTGGAGCACGAGAGAGAAACTTGTCTATGGGACTAGAAGAGTAAGAGATATGTAGTCTTGGGCAAATTACTCAATCTCTCTGGGCCTTAGTTTTCTCATCTGTAGAATGGGTCTAATAATATTGCCTACCATTTATGTTGCTGTGATATTCAATGAAATAAAACATATACAATGCTGAGAATAGTGCTTGGCACAGAGTAAGTGTTCTAAACAGTTTTGCCTTTTGTAGAGTCTGGAGCTGAGAAGAGAGTCAAAGACAGTGATTGGGGAAGCCATGGTTGTGTGGATATAGCTGAGGCCATGGAACAGTGAGAGGAGGGTCAGTGAGCAGGATCTTGGGAGCTTAGCTAGGAGGTGGCTATGAGGTGTGGACTGGGTACCTCGAGATGTCTGGTGGAGGAGGAGGTGCAAAGTGGATGGTCAGGGGGCACTAGAAACAACCCAAATGTCCATCAGCAGGGGAATAGATACTTACATTGCAGTACAGTCACATACAACAGTGAAAACTAAGGCATAACAGCTACCTGCAACAATATGGAACAATTTGGGAGGCCTAAAAAAGCAATGCAGTAGACTATATACAGTATGACATCAGTTTATACCATTGACAAACAAGCAAAAGTTAATATATTCTTTGGGCATACACATCTGATAAATTTTTTTTTTAAAAAAGGAAGAAATGGTTCCTCTGAGGATATAGGAATGGGAGATGAGATGAGTAAGAGCATGGGGTAGTGCGAGCTATTAATAATTTTCTAGTTCTGGAGTTGGGGAAGAATTTATGGGTTATATGATTGTGCTTTATAACATATAACTGTGATATACACTTGTTTGTGGGTATCGCATATTTTAAAAGATGAAGAAATAGCTATAGCATGAGAATAGGTGATGAGAAGTGATAGGCTGGAGCCTGCTGAGATTACAGGGGGTCCAGGGAAAAAGGGAAGGGGCTTGAGTATGTTTGACATCCTACACTGGGAGAAGCTGAGCCAGGAGAACCAAGCCTGGGAGTGAGCAGGGAAGTCCCAGTCAGCTGCCTCCCTCTGTGACCCTGGACAAGCCTCTTTCTTCCCCTCTCAACTTCAGTGGCCATGTGAACACAAGGAGGGTGGCCTTTCTCATTCCTGGTGTTTCAGAGCAGCATGATCACAAGGCCTCAGTTACAGAAGAGGTATATATGGGCCTCGGGGTTCAGGCTGCTACCCTCCATTGTCCCTCACTGACCACTTCAGCCTTCTGGCATCCTCATGTCCCTGGGAAGTGGCCTCAGAGACAGGGCAGCCAGTGGATCCATCCAGAACTCCTGCCTGCTGTCCACTGCTCTGCCATAGACCTACACTAGGCCCACAGCTCATAACATCCTGTAGATTCTGATCCCAATGTCACGCTCTGATAAGCCCTGACCCTGGTTACAGAGGATTTCTGTGCACTGAGCACAGACCTCTTTCATTCTCTGTTGGTCGAAAGCCTATATATAACATGCCAGACAGCATTCCAGTGTCAGGGATACAGGCACAAAGAAGATACACAAAAGTCCTTGTTCTCATGGAGCTGACTTTCTGTGCAAAACACATGGTGTGCTAGTGATACATGCTAAGGAGGAAAAGCAGGAAAAAGGGATAGGAAGTGTGTGGGGTGTGAAGATAGAGGCCTCAGTGAGGTGACTTTAGGTAAAGACCTGAAGGGGGAGAGGGAAAGATCCATGTAGACACCTGGGGGAAGAGCGTGCCAGGCTGAAGGAACAGCCGGTGCAAAGGTCCTGAGGTGGGAACATGGAGGGGTCATTGCTGGAATGAAAAGGAGGAGGAGAGAGTGGAAGATGAGGTCAGAGAAGGTTAGTAGGGTGAATGGAGGCCCAGTCTTGGGGCAGAGGTGAGGGAAGTCTCTGGAGGATAGAGGCAGGTCACACTGCAGGAAGGAAATAAGCAGGCAGGATGGGGTGGGGCAGGCATCATGGCACCTTTGGGGTCCTTGCTCTTGGCTCTGTTCTCTGTCTTGTGTGAACGCGTGCGCGCGCGCGCGCGCACACACACACACACACACACACACACACACACACGGTCTCTCCTGTAACCGTTTCCTGGCTGGACCTAGGAGACGCATCTGTTCAGCTTGGGGAGTTGGGCAGGGTTGTAAGGCAGGGTCCTCTCCCACTCTCCCAGTCCCAGGCCCGGCATGGGCTGGCTATGTGACCCGATAGGACCACTCCTCTCTCTGGGTCTTGGTTTTCCTATCTGTACAATGAGGTTAGGATCTGTTGGTGTCTGGGGAGCCCCCCAGCTCTAACTCCTTCCAGCACTTTGAAGCCTCATGTCATGATCCCACTTCTCTACCTACCCCATGCCCAACCCTAGCTGAGGATTTAGATGGGGACAGGGATGGGACAGAAATAACTCCCAGCCCCAGGTCAGGTCCCTCCAGGGCTTTGCAGATAAAGGTTTGGTCCTCAGTCTGGTGGTCCTGGCTTTAGAAGAGCCCCTTCCTCTCTGTTTGGATTGCTCTCCCACTCCCACTCAGGGATTGGCACCCAGGCAGCACCCTGGTCTGCCTGTTCTGGCTGGTCTGTCTCCTTCAGATGGGGTCCTGCGGCCCTGGAAGAGATGGGAGCAGCCATCTCAGGCCAGGCTGGGGTGCTGATGCCCTCAGTGGGAGGAGGCTATGGCAACTCGGAGCCTGTAACCCAACTTTGGCTCCTCGTCCACCTCTGTGCTGAAGCTGGAGTGAGAATAGGCCTGTTCCCAGCCCTCCTGTGCACTGCAGGGACCATACTATGGCACCTACAAGCACAGGTGGAGACCAGCCTGCCTGTGTCCAAATACCAGCTCTGCCACTCACTAGCTGTATGACCTTAGGTAAGATAGGATAATTATTGCTCCCACTCATAGGGCTGCTGGGATGACGAGATGAACAATATGTGGCACGTACGGGATGTGTTCACTATTATTACGCTACACCCGCTTGTCGTCATGTCATCACACCCATCTTATATCTGAGGAAACTGAGGCCTAGGGAGATCGGCTTAGTAAGGGGCAGATAGTAGGGATTCTAGTCCTTATCAGTATGACTTTGGCTAGTTTTTGTTTGGTTTTTAAACTGTGAAATATATCCTGTAAGCATGTATATTACATACAAGTATTGTTAAAATAACAGGAAAATACTCAAAAAGCAAACCAAAAAACACAAATGAATAAAACCCCCAAACACTCAAGTGCTCCTCATCCTGTTTTGGCAGGTTACTGAATCTCTTAGGCCTCAGTTTCCTTGTATGTAAAGTGGGAATAATGATGCTCAGGAGTGAGGTGTTTCAGGTTTCACTTTTGCCACTAGCATTCATGGTGGTGGAGCTCGTGGTCTCCCCGTGTGTGTTCAGGAGCCAAAGGCGGGAGGGCCTGAGTGAGTGGAGGCTGGAGGCTCGGAGGCTAGGTCAGAATCTGAGAGAACACAGCTCAGAGCCAGGTATACATACCCAAGCACACAGATGAGGCCAAATCTAGGGTTGAGCCTTTTGAGTCCTCCAGAGACCCAACTACACCCCCACTGGTTGATAAGGATTCCTCAGATGCGAGTTATAACAGGCCCCTAGAACAGCCCTGATGGGCTCAGCAAGAATACGTTCCTGCCCTCCCCATGCCCCACATTTTCCTACCTGTCCTGACTTCTGGCCCCAGGGTGAAGGGACATTAGAAGATGAACTCTTAAGGAAGGCCCAGTACTGGAGCTGGAGAGACTGGATAGTTGGTGGACACAGCAGGAAACAGTTTGGAGGTTGGACATGTGAATTGGAGGTGCTTGTGGGACATTTGAGGAAAGATATGAGCCTGTGCTAGAGACAGAGCTTTTAAGCCCATGGCGGTGTTTAAACGCTTGCAGATAGATGAGGTGGCTCATGGAGAGAAGATGGAGCCCTGATGAGCACCCATGTTTAAGAGATGGCTAAAGAGGAGGCAACCAAGGTCCATGATCTCCCTTGGCCCTGGAGCCTGAATACTCTGGGGCCTTAACTGACTTGTGTCATGGAGCCTCAGACAGGTCAGGGCAAGTAAGAGAAGCCCACACTGTACTAGGAAACCTAGAGGAAAACCCCAGAGACCCTCATCCCACAGGACTTCCCTGTAGCTTTGGTTCCCGGCTCTGGTTCTGGAAATCTGACTCCTCCCCTGTCCTCAGCTCCTTGCCCTCTAGATGATGGAGTGCCCAGGGCACAGTCTTCGGACCTCTTCTCTTTCATGTGATCTCACCAGCATTTAAATACTATTATATGCCAACAGCTCCCCAGATTAGATCTCCAGCCCCCATGGTCAACTAGCTACTGGACAGATTTTCATCCTTCAAGCCTGCTCTTCCCACATGCTTTCCTATCTTAGTAAATGGTAAATTCATCTTCCTATTGCTCAGGCCAAACACTTTGAAGTCATTCCTGACTCTCTTCTCTCTCACACCCCACATCACAGCTGTCAGCAAATCCTGTTATTTGCAAAATGTATCAAGACTCCAACCACTTTTCACCACCCCACGTTTGGGTCACTGGTGCCTCTCTTGGATTACAGCAATGTTTTTCTGACTGGGCTCCCGGGCTCTCCCCGTGCTCTGACTTAGCCTTACAGTCTAGTCTCGATGCACATCTGGAGCAATTCTTTCAAAAAAATGAGCCAGAGATTATCATTCATTCCTCTGCCCTAAACCTTCCAATGGCCTCAAGGCCCCTGCTACAGTCTTCCTTATTCATTTCCCTACAGCCCAATGGCTGTGTTGTTCCATTAAGGTGCGCAGCACTTTCCCACCATTGAGCCTTTGCCATGGCCATTCCCTCTGCCTGGGACTCTTCCCTGGAGTATCTGCATGGCTATGTCCCGCCCCCCACCCACCCTTGCTTATACTGTGTATATCAACAAGCAGAGACAAGTTTAAAAAAAAGAAATGAAAGAGTGACACAGTTAAAAGATAACGACGATAAACTCTTCAAATTAGTTTTAAATAAAAGAGCTTTCCTGAGGCAAAGTGTAAACACTTCCTCGCCCCTGCAGCTGGCTCCTGGTTTGGAGGCTACACACTGCCCCCTTGTGGCCATTTTAGAAAACCTCCATCTTTGGGGATTGCTGGTGTTCTCTACGTTGGTACTTGGCATAAACTTTCCTCCCATTTGTCCTGCCCTCCTGGGCCATGCAGTCCCAGGGGCTCCAGGATGAGCTGTATGAGGTGCAGCTGCTCTGCCTGTGTAGTGAAGAGGACACAGGTTTTTGGGTTAGACCTGGTAGCAGTTTCGTATTCCCAGTTGTTCATTGAGTGATCTTAGGCTAGTGACCTAACTGCTCCCACCTTCAGTTTCCCCACTGGTGAAATGGGTATAAGAAAACTACTTCATGGGCCTTTGAGGAGTGAAAGTGATGAGCACAGTGCTTGGTGCATATTGAGTGCTCAGGAGAGATTCTTGGGGACCTGTGGGTACATGAGGACTTCTCCTTCACTCCCATCAGGCTTGGGGGAGTGGGGGTAGGGGTGGAGTAAGGGGGGGGGGTGACTGAAAGCCCCAACCCTTATCAGAGCAGCTTTGGGATGGCTCTGTTCCTTCCCCCTGAGTTACCCTGAGAGTCCCATGGCAGGCTCCAGAAGCTTGACCATGCAGAGATGCCACATGACACTTTGAGACTCTCCAACCTCTCAGCCCATCTCCCAACTACCCTCCCAATGGCTCCGGGCAGTACTGGAGCAGGAACTATATTACCCAGCAGACAGATGAGGAGACTAATGCCCAGACACTGGAAGCCAACTGCTCAGGGTCACAGAGAGAGCTGAGGCAGCCAGTCGGGCATCCTGGCAGTTCAGCTAGGTTCTCTGCACCCAGGTCTCCCAGGAGGCTGTGCAGCACAGAGCCTGAGGTGAGGACAACCTGGGCCACTGGGAAGGATGCCCAGAGAACTGTTTGGGGAAGGCAGTGTGCTTTATCCCGAGGACTCCGGTCTCTCCCAGCCTAGGGTAGCTGTAGGTTGGGAAACCCAAGGCCTGGATTCCAGTCCTCGCTTGGCACACAGAGTGTAACCCCATGCAGCCTTGTGCCTTCTGGGTAGGTCTTTGTAGACTGGGGTTGGTTGAGAGAATGTCCTGGAGAATTGTGAGCTCTAAAAGGCCATGGGAAGTGGTATGGGACACCTGTGCTGAGGCCATGTGGGGAGTTTGGAAGGCAGAACTTGCCTGATGGGTGTGGCAGGGCAGATGAGGAAGGCAGGTTTGAGGATGAAGGAGCTCTGGCCTGGCACTCCCTCCCCAGTTTTGGAAGAGGTGGCACAAGGCGGGTTTTCCTTAGAAAACAAGGTCTCCAGTTTTCAAGCATGAAGAAGGCTGGGACCACACAGAAAGGACTTCCTAAACCTAAGTGTGGGGACCCATATTTGTGACTTAGTACTTCCCCCTTAAGACTGACTGACATTCCTTCACCCCCACCCCCCACCCCTATTTGTCTCTGGCCTGTTTGGGTCCTGTCCAGAACACCATCCAGAGCTGCTTCACACAGACCCTGCAATCAAGAGGGCTGCTTTCATCTCCAGTGCCACACACAATTCCCCACTGCACACCACGCTGGCAGCACTGTTTATAGGAGCCAGCCCTGCCAGAGGGAATTCCAGAGATAAGAACCTGGTCTGAAAGTTCTGGCCCCATAAATTCCTAGGGCTGGAATGGGGAGGAAAGACACCATCTGACTCTCAGGGAGCTATAGTGTGGGGTCCTGGTGCCCACAGGCTCCCTCCATGTATGGGGTGAAGGGGTAGGGGTATCTTTCCCTTTAGTCCACACTCATGTAGAGTCTTGTCCAAGGCCACTGCTTACTGGGAAAATCACCAATCCATGAGAAGCAGCTTCCTTTTGCTGAGGGGTCTGGGGTCCCTTTGGTGATCCGTGTGGGGCTAGCTCTCTGCTGACTCCTGGCACCCTATAGTACTGCCTAGATTTCCTGCCTCTCTTCCTTTTTTCGCAGCACCAACTCCCACTACCCTCATCCTCTCACTTGGATCACTCCCACAGCTCTTGACTGGTCTTCTTACCTCATATTTGCCCTCCAATCCCTAAGGCAAAGAAAGGTCAATGGCTACATCCAGTCTGCTGCTGTTTTTGTACATTCCATAAGCTAAGAATGGTTTTCACATTTTTAAATGGTTAGACAAAATACAAACATTATTTTGTGACATGTAAAAATTACATGAAATTTCGATTTCAGCATCTATACAATAAGTTACTATAACTGAGTCGTGTTCACTCGTGTATCCTCTGTGGCTTTCACGCTACAATGGCAAAGTTGCTGCAACTGAAACTAACGCTCACAAAGCCTGAAATATTTACTAGCTGGCCTTTTACAGAAAATGTTTGCTGACTCCTGCTCTTGATCATAAATCCAGCCAAGCCGCTCTCTCCTTAGGATACTTTAGTGGCTCCTCATGGCTCTCCATAACCTGACCTGTCTACCTCTTCTGCTTTATCACATGTCCCTCCAGTTGTTTGTCCACTCTGAACAGTCCCTTCCTCAAACCCAATACAGACCATGCCCCCAGGCTTGTCTTACACCCTTGACTTTCATTTGGTATGTCTACAGCCATGCCACCCTGAACAAGCCCGATCCTGTCTGATCTCGGAAGCTAAGCAGGGTCGAACCTGGTTAGTACTTGGATGGGAAGACCAGGTGCTGTAGATGTAAAAAATAAAAAATAAGGGATTGTAAACTGACGAGGTCCTTGCAATCTGTGAGGTCAACCAAGGGTTGCCTCGCCTAAAACAAACAAACAAACAAAAATAAATGACTGTGATCTCCAGACTCAGCTCAAATGCTTCCTCTCCTGCTTCCCTTCCCCATACAGAGATCCTTCCCCCCAGTGCGAGCTAACCCAGTCTCGACATCACAAAAAAACTCCTCGTATGGTTCTTCAGCTTTTAATAACAGACTAATGGCCTATTTGTGCCAGACTAACCAACTCCATTATATTCAGGTATGCGTCCCCAACTGGATTACTAACTAAAGAAGAGGCCAAATCTGCTCCTCACAGCCCTAGCACAAGGTAGGTGCCAGGTAGGCACATAAGCATTCACCTGAAGAGGGCTTCTTAGCATTCTAACCTTTTACTTGGCTAGTATTATGGAGAAAGATGCTTACATATTTTCCAGATATCAAGTATCATTTTTATAAACTTTCGGCACATAGATCAGGTACCTCTACGTATGTTATCTCATTTAATCATCACAAGCCTGGAGAGGTTAGTGATACCTCCATTCCAACAAACAGCAAGTTATGTGGCAGAGCTGGAATCTGAAATCAGGTTTCTTGCCTCCTGCTGATTCTGAGATGCTCTCAAGTTCTCAATGTACAGTTCAGCCACTAAACTCTGCCTGAAAGATATAACAGACGCTCGTGGGCTTCCTATTGGGTGTGGGGCCATGATCCTGTGCTAAGTGGGCCCAGATAAGGAGGTTTTGTAGATTTTCATATCTGCCCTCCAATTGCTTGTTCTGACTGCTGTACTTGACGCCTTTTAAGGCAGATTGTCTGGGTCAGAACCAAAGGGTAGCCCTGCTCTGTGAAAATAAGTGCTGGTTTTGTGATGTCATTTCTCAAATCTATTGCTCTGGGGCTTATGGCTTGTTCTGGAGGAGAAGGAAGTTGTTGGTAGTCTGGTCTCTATGCTGGAGGGATGCCAATGCAGAGGGCCAAACTAATATAACTGTTGATGCACCTGCCTTAAAGGAGGCTGAAGAATGTCTTCAGTGGGCTGCTGGGATGAGCCCTGGACTGTCCACATACTTTTTTGAATATTCAAACAGAAGTCTAGCACTCAGAGACAGAGAGAGCCAATACGGCTGCTGCAGGCCTGGGAGAAAGCAATACAGGAAAGGCAGGTCCACCTGAGACTCTTTCTCAACCAAAGAGAAGGCATTGGGGATACACTGGTCATACATAGAGGCCACAGTGTGGACATGACAGGAGGAGCTTGCTCTATGTCCTGCCATCACGGTGGATAGCTAAAGTGACTGCCACTAGACAGGGTTATTAGGGATGTGGTATGAGGCTCCCCCTGGACTCCAGAAAATGGAATTCGGTAAAGCTACCAGATTCCTCTGCTAGGTCTACAACTAGTGGTACTGAGAACCACTAAAATAAGTTCAGCTAGACCTATGAGAGTTTTTGGCAAAAGACTCAGATAAGATAGCTGGATTTAATACAACACATGTGCTTCCGGATAAGGTGTACCAATTCAACGTTTGGTATTTCAGGCTAAGAAGTTCGCTTGTGTCTTTCCAAAGATTGTGATCAGTCTGGATTAAGAAAGCAAGGTGCATCTGATGTTGCAGGCATTTTTGGGAAGAGAATGGATAACTGATATAAGTGAGGCTATGACTAAGTGCCATTAAACTGGTTTCAGGCCAAATTCTGGTTTGTCCAAATCAAGTCCAATGTTTCCCTAACCCTCTGAGCAATCACAGCGAAGGTGTAAGGATACTCTGCAAATACATGACCGAATCACTAGTGACACTGAAGTCAAGATCTGGCTGTACTGAGACACTGCATTCAGATGGATTAGAGAACAGGGGATTTCTGACACATTCATGCTTTGGATGTATCAGTACAAGACAGTATGTGAGGCTAGGAGTCCACCAGGCAGTTGGGAATAAGCATGATTTATCTGCTGGCAAATGAGTCTCTGCCCCACCTAATCATTCTTTCATATAAGCGCATCTTGAGCTTCTCAGTCCTGGACATCAAAGTAGTCTATTACAGGCTCCTTGGCTATTTTCTGTAAATTACTGCTCCCAGGATTCCTGAAAAGCAAACAAAGAATGATTCATCTTTTCTTTTTGGGGGAAACAGATTCAGGTCTTCAGAAAGTTAAGGATAGGCTCATTTCCCATTTGTGAAGCTTTGATAAGATAGAAGAGTCTACTGTTGAAATTTGGTGATGGTAACACAGGGGTTCTATTCTTTCTAAAAATTTTCCATGCTATAGTTTTATACAAAAATAAAGCAAGCTAAGGGGGAGAAAAAGACAGCATGGCATAAACAGGCCAATGACTCCACATGGTTATGTCTAGGTGATACTGGGCATGGCTGTGGAATAATGTGTGGAATACCCCACCTGTTCTCAAAAGCACTGCCTGTACAAACAGGCAATCAGTGCTGACCAGCATCCAGGCCACCTGCCTCCCAGGGGTGGCTGGAGCTGACACTGGGGAGCTACATGGCCCCAGATGCTCCCAATGGGAAACACCTAGCTGCCCTGTCAAGTCCCAATATGACTATGACCCTCACAGTGACCTTTGAAACTTCCCTACCAGAGGTTTTGTGTAGGGAGTACTGTCAGGGCCTGTGTGTGGAAGGCCAGAACAGGCGTAGGGAACCCTCTGGGTTTCACAGCAACTTTCAGCAATGTTGTCTTGTGACAGGAGGGCATCTGGCTCCGCTCCTGGCAAGGGAGAGGAGGAGAAGGAAGGATAATGCTCCTTTCCTGCTCCCATCTAAGAAAATACCTGGCAGACTTGCTGCTGCTTGCCAACGTGGTTTTCTTTTCTCTTTAAATCATGAATATATGCTTTTGTTGTAAAAATGACTCAAACCATATGGAAGTAAGGCAAAACATGAGAGTCTCCCTCTTTACTGCCAGCTCCCTTCATCAATCCCAGTTCTCCCTGGAGGGAGGGTGGGCATTACAAACAACAAATTGGGACCCTCTGGCATGACAAATGTGTTTGACATCGTCAAACCTTACATATTTGAATACGGCACCTCAAGGCCAGGCCCGAGGGGCCACCAATGGCTGGTGCAGCCCAGGATAGTTCAGCTTTGCTGGCTTCTCTGAACAGACAGGGCCCTTTGGAAAGCAGCTGAAGAATCCTTACTTGTCTGTCTGATGTCTGTGATGAGGAATTGGTGGTGGAGGCCGTGACTGCATTTCCTTTTCAAGCACACCTGTCAGTGTGGTAGGAGGACAAATGGACTTCCCTCTGATAAAAGTCAGAACACAAAGTATTGAAAAGTGAGACTTATTTGTAGAGAAAGGCAGACGGCTAAAAATCTAGTCTGTGACTTTGGCAGTATGGTGCGACTGAGCACTCTCTGACGTGACCTGTCTCTGCTCAGGCATGGTCACCTTCATTTAACCTTCGTCCCTTCCACCCACCTCTGCTGGGCCTGTTACCCACTTCTTCTCATTTCGCACTCAAGTTTTCCTTGTTGGGAAGTTTCTGCTACTCCCTCAGGTTCTGACAGTGATCCTAGGTTCTCCCTGTCCCCTCCTGTCTCACATTACTGCCTCAGTCTTCTCTGATAGCAAACATGTTTACAGCAGATGCCTTGAGTCACAGTCCAGAATTCTTTCTGTTTTCATCATGCCAGGACAGAAGGGAAAAAAGGACAGACGTGATGAACAGGCACCCAACCCAGGCCTTCAGGGTCTATTCCCTCTGCCTGAGGAATGCTGCCTCCAGTGATTGATATAGGTCTGGGCAGACACGAGGCTTCCATTCTTTAGGTGTGTCTGTCCTGTGGACTGAGGCATGGGCTTTGTTCTCTGGTTTGGACTTTTAGATTATCTCAGAATGGCTGTGCCAAAAGCAGATTTTCCAACTACTCTTCCAGGAGAGAAAGTAAGGGAAGCAAATATTGACAGATCTTGCTTCCCAGGTCCAGGTTGTCCCACTGAGCAGTTCTTTTGTGATGACAAGATCAACCCACCTGACTGCAGTGACTACGACGTTGCGCTTTGGTTCACTGTCATAGCTCATGCTCTCTAGGCCATACACTTGGGCCAGGTCGTGGATAAGCCTCCGGTGGTCTCTGTTCATGGGAGGAAAGAAGTGGCTCTTCTTACTATTCTTTCCCTGTATTGAAGGAAAAGAGACTGATAAAATCATTCTGAAAACAGTATGCTTACAAAAGTCCTTCCCCTGCCACTGGAACAGCCTGGGTCAATAGAGAAATGGCTGAGTTGTAGAGGCCCACAGTGTGTATAGCATTTTACTACCTGCCAAGCAAGCCAAGGAGTTTAGGAGGTGGCAAGCTGATGCACTTCATCTATTCTATGAGCCACACAGTAGCAGCTGGCCAGCGTGAGGGACAAAGGGTAAGTGAACTGAGACTTAGACAGTGTAATGGTTCCTCTTGAGGGAACTTGTAACTGGGGAGTGAGTGATATTTCCAAGAAAAGGCTAAATAAATTGAAGACTTATAAAACAAGAAAATCTCACTTCCTATTAAAGTCACATTCTACACTAAAAATCATGAGTGTGCAGACAGACACATAAGCAGAGAAATACATTTGCACAGTTTTCCTAATGGGAGAGGAACAATGATTCCATTCCCTCTTTTGTGTTAGTATCCTGCTAGGAAGTGGGAACAGAGGGAGGAAGCGAAGGGGGCAAGAAAGACGGTGGGAAGGAAACCTCTCATTAGATATGGAGCTAAAGCAGCCATCTCATCCTCACTCAGAGCCCCCACTGAATGAAGAGGGAGCCACTGAGGCTCACTGCTTCTGACTAAGACTTTGTTCCTTAAAGCTACCTTCTCGACATCCCTGGCTGCCTCCAGGACGCAGCCTCATTCTCTTGAGACTCCTGAGGGAGTCTATCTCACTACTCTTCAGCAGTCATCCAATTTTTTATCTTTACTCAAGGGTTTCTTTCTGCCTCTGGGGTAATGAAGAACCAGTAGGTCCCACCACACAATAGCCCTTCAGAGATCTGAGGGCCAAGCATATCTTCCTAAGTGTCTCCACACAGTCATTCAACTATCACTACTGAACCCCCTCATCCAGTTTCTCCACCCATTCTTAGGCACCAAGCTAAGATTTTTATTTACACGTAGTTTTGATTGCAGCTATCGTTCCTGAACCAGGACATGGATTCCACCAATGTTATCATAGCTGGGCTTTGGGAAAAATAATGATCCTCAAAAGGAAGTTGAGACTTTTTTCTACAACTACTCTAACACCAACAATGTTTCTGGGACTTGATTTTTTTATCAAGCTGCCTTAGAGACATGTCAAGTTGGATGTTTTGACTTCAACCTTATTCACGGCTTCCACGAGGGCTTCCATTTCCTTCTCAATGTCACTGACAAACTTTAAGTCCTTCCTGAAATGAGAAATTGTCACAGTTAATTTCTTCTGTGCTTGCTCTTTGAGAATCCTTCCCACCCACCTTCTCTGTCTATATAGTGCACACAATGGACAATGTGGGGAGAACAACTACAGAGGTTAGGAATTTTCAGATAACAGAATGTCGACTGTGACTGAACAAAAGAGAAAAATGAGAAAACAGTATGAGAAAGGAGAAGACAGAAGGAGAAATAGTCACTGTAGAACCAGGAGACAGATGGAAAGTAAGAGGTGTTACTGCCTAACTAAGGATGCACGTGACTGAGACCTGGGCAACAGAAGTGGAATTTGGCCAGAGAGTCCAGCCCAAACTCCTACCATAGAGGCCGGCCGCCCCGCTCCTCGTCGCACCCCCCACCCCGCCCCACCAAGTTCAATTCTTAAACAGGATAGTTTTGAGAAAACAAGAGAAGGATTTTTATTAAACATCACATAATCTATTGTAATAGATGTATAAACTTGAACTGGCTCAATCACAGAGGAATTAAACACATTAGTTATTACATCTTAAAAGATCAAACACTCTTGTAAGCCACAATTAAGAAAGCAGGCAATACATTCCATACCTGGCATCTTCTTTCAAACTGTCACTGAATTTTGATGCTGAAGAACGTACATTGAAAGGATCAGAATCATCACTGATATGAAATGCCTCTGCTAATCGCCTGAAAGTAAGCGAGAAGTACGTAAATAAAAAAGAAAGGAGGGGGAGGAAAACTATCTCATAGTAACACAAAGTGCTCACCATGTTCTAAGTTCTTTATACATTAACAATCCCAATTATTAAGGAAAGAATAACAACAACTTGGGAAAAGATATGGTATTGTATTCACAGAAGAAAATAAACAAGACAGGTCCATGTAGGTATGAGCAAGCCAGAGGTTGACATTGGGGACTTGGAATTTTTGGTAAAGAGAAGGCTGGCAGATTGAGAGCACTGGGAATGGTCAGGGGGAAATGATACATAAAGTAGATATAGAAATATTAAAATTAATATCACATTACAGAGCTAGAAAATAAAGAATTCCATTAATGACATAAACACTGCATTTTAATATAGTTCCTTTAAGATTTTCCCCCCTATAATTTTAAGTAGTTGCAATCAGTGTATATAAAGCTTTGCATTTTTCTACCCTATTATATGATTAGCATTTCTCATATTACTATTTGTTTTTCACATATATTATTTTAATAATAGCTCGTAATCTTCTAATTATGTGTATCCCACAATTTTCTCAACATTCCTCATTTAGGTTTCTCTAACAGTTGCCTAGTTTCTCAATATTATAAGTGACATAATTAATATCTCTGAGCAAAAAGTTTTTACGATTATTTCTCTCAAAAATGTTTCCAGGTGTGGGATTACTGGGTAAAAAGGTATGGACAGCAGACCCTTGATCATCATGGTCTAAGTGGCCACCACAACTGCCCATTTATGTTTTGACCAACAGTGTATGAGTCTCATGACATCTCACCAATAA
>NW_011889217.1:622056-626485 GCF_000151845.1 Pteropus vampyrus | reverse complement strand
ATGATTAGCATTTCTCATATTACTATTTGTTTTTCACATATATTATTTTAATAATAGCTCGTAATCTTCTAATTATGTGTATCCCACAATTTTCTCAACATTCCTCATTTAGGTTTCTCTAACAGTTGCCTAGTTTCTCAATATTATAAGTGACATAATTAATATCTCTGAGCAAAAAGTTTTTACGATTATTTCTCTCAAAAATGTTTCCAGGTGTGGGATTACTGGGTAAAAAGGTATGGACAGCAGACCCTTGATCATCATGGTCTAAGTGGCCACCACAACTGCCCATTTATGTTTTGACCAACAGTGTATGAGTCTCATGACATCTCACCAATAAGACCCAGTTACGTCTTTCTTTTCTTTTTCTTTTTTTTTTAAAGATAGATAATTCAGCTCAGCACTTAGTACAACTTTCATTTACATGAGACAGGTCTCTGGCAAACTGAATGCCCATAAGAATCTAGTTTACTGTTGTTAGATTTTCCAAATTTTCAAAAAGAAGCTTAATTTTCAAAATTTCAAGAGAATTCCTCAGGGGATAGATATCTTTTGATATTTTGATTGGTTGGCCACTAATTCAAATTTAAACACCAATAAAACATATCTGTGGGAAAATCTGCCTGCCAGTTTTTCATTTCTGCAATAAAGTATGTATTTGCAACTTCGGATGGAGTTTCCTTTTTAAAATTTGTATTTCTTTCCCTTAGGTCAGTGGATTTTTAAGAAAGTATAGTGAGAATCATTAAGTTATCACTCTAAGATTGAGGAGAAATTCAAAAGGCTTTCTGAAATAGAGCCTGTTCTAATCTATAAATCACATTTACTGAGCATCTACTATGTACTAGGCTTATGCAGAGAACTTTGTGTTTCATCCTTAATTTTACTGTATTACTCCTCACAACAATTCTGGGAGGTAAACACTATTATCGTCACCATTTCCAAAGGTTTTTAAGAAAAATTAAAGCTTAGAGAGGATATGTGATTTCTTCAAGATCACATAGCTAAGTGATTTGTGAAGTGAGGATTCAAATCCAGGTAAACTGACTCTAGAGCTCTGGTTCTACCTATTATACAATACTGTCTCTCAACTACACAAAGGTCATTTCCATGTTTTGGAGACCTCTGTGTCTTCACAATAGCATCTCAGGACTATTAGTTCACATTCTGCAGCTGAGAACATTGTGACTGATGGTTCTTAAAGGGCAAGAGTTCTGGATAGTAGTTATTTACAAAGTCGCCATGAGGATCGAAGAGGTGCTGTTATCAACTGCTGAAAGTCGAACTTCAACATAAAACAGGACTATACTTTGTCTGCATTTGTCTGTTTCTGTTAAGTTTTTATCTTAAAAATTTTTCAAAGACAAGTTACAAGAATATGACAATAAACTCCTACATTCCCTTCAACATAAATTCTCCAATTGTTAACATTTTTATAGGGCTGTACCTTTTAATCAACCTTTGTTGGAACCAGAAAGTTTGCCAGTCATTGAATAAATGCCACTTAATCTGATAAAGAGTATTCTCAAATAATTTACAGCAGACACTATTATTTACCAGTAAATTTTTAAAGCTTTCCCTGTGAGATTGGAGATAAGTTAAGAATATCTATCATTACCACCTTCCATTCAATACTGTACTGGAGGCCCTAGCCAGTGCAATAATGCAAGAAAAAAAAAAAAAGTTAAGAACTGGAAAGAAGCAAAACTACTATTATAATAAAACTACTAATATTAGAAAAGGACATGATCATGTACATGTAAAATCTAAAAGAAGCTATTAGAAACAAGTGAATTTAGCAAGGTTGTGAATACAAGTCAACAAACATCAACTGTATTTCTACATACCAGTAAGCCTGGGAGGCATTATGGTGTAGTGGAGAGAACTTTAGTTCTAGAGCCAGTGAGACCTGGGCACAAAACTCTATACTAGTAACAAGCAATTAGAAAACTAATTTTTAATTTTTACAAGAAAAAAAATACCAATTTTAATAGCATCAAAAAACATCAAATAGCAAGGAACAAATCTACTGAAAGATGTACAAGATCTATATATAGAAAACTATAAAATATCATTGAGAGAAATCAAAGAAGACATGAATAAATGAAAGGATACACCTTGGTCATATATTAGAAGACTCAACATTATAAAGATGTTAAATCTCCCCAAAGTGACCTATAAATTGAATATCAACTGAACCAAAAAACCCAGCAAGTTTTTGATAAGCTAGTTCTAAAATTTAAGTGGAAATACAAATGGCCAAGAATAGCCAAGACAATCTTGAAGAACCATGTTTGAAGAGATATACTACCAGATATTAAGGCTTGTTATAAAGGTACAATAACTAAGACAGTACGATACTAGTGCGATAGAACATAATGAGCTCAGAAACAGACTCATACATAATATAAATACTTGATTTAAAACAAAGGCGGCACTGCAGACCACTGAAAAAAGGGTATCTTTTTAAATGGTACTGGTCAAATTAATACTCATGCAGAAAGAAATCATAAACCCTCCTTATGCCACGCTCAAAAAATATCAGTCCAGGTCAACTGTAGATCTAAATGTGAAAAGTAAAACAATACAGCTTCTAGAATATCATCATGATCATCAGCTAGGTAAGTATTTCTTAAGCAGGACATAAAGAGCACTACTCACTAAGGAAAAAATTGGACTACATTAAAATTAGAAACTTCCGTTTATCAAAGGACATCATGAAAAGTGAAAAGTGAAAGTATGGAGTACAAGAAAATACAGTATATAAAACCAAAGGACTCATATTCAAAATATATAAAGTACTCCTACTAATCAATATGAAAAAGACAGACAACACAATTTAAAAAAGAGTAAAAGACTTGAATAGGCACTTCAGAAAAGAGGATATTCAAATGGCCAATAAACTTGGGAAAAGGTGTTCAACCTCACTGGTTATCAGGTAAATGTAAGTTAAAGCTCAAACATTTGGCTATATATCCATGAGAATGGATTAAAATTAAAAAATCCAACAATTCCAAGTACTGACAAAAAACGTAGAGCAATGAGAACTGTGACCTTGCTGGTAGGAATGTAATTTGGTACACCCATTCTGGACAGTTTGGCAGAATCGACTAAAGCTGAACAAATGCATACCCTATTAATCAGTAATTTTACTCTTAAGTTTACATCCAACAGAAATGAATACATATATACAGCAAAGCAAGTATATATGTTTTTACACAGTATTTGTAATTGCTCGATACTGATAACAACAAACATATCTATTAATGGTAGAAAAGAGAATTAGATTAATATAATAAAATATCATGCAGGAATGAAAATGAAAAAGTACTGCTACGTGCAACGATAGGAATGAATGTCACGAACGTAATAAAAGCCAGACAAAAATAATACAACTATATGATTTCATTATCAATATAAAGTTCAAAAACAGACAAAACTATTCTAAAGTATTAGAAGTCAGGACAGAGGTTCTATCTTTGTGGAGTACAACAGAGGGTTCGGGTAATTTTCTATTTCTTGACCTGGGTGCTATTATAACACTGTATTCACTTTGTGATGACTCACTAGTCTGCATACTTCTGATCTTCTATATTTATGTTACACTTCAACTTAAAAGTTCATTAAAAAAAATTTAAGCCTCTTATCTCCATGGGAATAAGGAAGTCTGCCAGTCACTGAATAAGTATGCTGAGGCATGGGATGTTTACACCATGCTCCAAACCACACAAGCTCATGTTTCGGAAATATGCTGAAATCATGTTAAGTAGTTTATCTCTAGACACTTCAATACTTTTTTTTTTTTAAGGCGAGGCAACCCCTGGCTGACCTCACAGACAGCAAGGACCTTGTCAGCTTACAATCCCTTATTTTTTCTTTTTTACGCCTACAGCACCTGGTCTTCCTAGGTGATCTCCCATCCAAGTACTAACCAGGCCCGACCCTGCTTAGCTTCCGAGATCAGATGGAATCGGGCTTGTTCAGGGTGGCATGGCCACAGATGACACTTCAATTCTTGATGATCGAATTTCTTGCCCTCCAGTAGCAGCAAAGGACTCAGAGCAGGTGTCAAGTGAGTGAATGCTTGAAGAGTTGCTCCCTCCCACTAGTTTCACAGAGCTCAAGGACAATTATTAGACAAACAGCAGTTGACACTACTTACTTTTTCCTTTCCAAGGCTAAACACTCCTCATCACACTCCAGCCTTGAGAAGCAAATGAAAAAAATAAAGTCAGAGCACAGGTTTCAGTTTCTATGCAGCAATAAGTTTTTAGTCAACCTTGAAACAGAGTGGACTCTGGCCAAAGGATGGCTAGATGAGGACCCTCTCAAGGACAGGTGGGCAGGACTCTGGTTTATGGGAGTCTAGGAGTCCTCAGAAGGGTCTCAGAGTGTCTCCTGCCTGCTCAGCCCCCAAAATGCTCCCAGT
>NW_011889217.1:574767-622006 GCF_000151845.1 Pteropus vampyrus | reverse complement strand
GAGATCAGATGGAATCGGGCTTGTTCAGGGTGGCATGGCCACAGATGACACTTCAATTCTTGATGATCGAATTTCTTGCCCTCCAGTAGCAGCAAAGGACTCAGAGCAGGTGTCAAGTGAGTGAATGCTTGAAGAGTTGCTCCCTCCCACTAGTTTCACAGAGCTCAAGGACAATTATTAGACAAACAGCAGTTGACACTACTTACTTTTTCCTTTCCAAGGCTAAACACTCCTCATCACACTCCAGCCTTGAGAAGCAAATGAAAAAAATAAAGTCAGAGCACAGGTTTCAGTTTCTATGCAGCAATAAGTTTTTAGTCAACCTTGAAACAGAGTGGACTCTGGCCAAAGGATGGCTAGATGAGGACCCTCTCAAGGACAGGTGGGCAGGACTCTGGTTTATGGGAGTCTAGGAGTCCTCAGAAGGGTCTCAGAGTGTCTCCTGCCTGCTCAGCCCCCAAAATGCTCCCAGTGACTCTCTGACAACCACAGCTCCCCCTTTCCACATAGCCGCCACTCTGCTTCTGTGTTCTCCTATGGGTTGGGCTGGACATATCTAGGCCTCTGCTTCCTCTGGCTACTGGTTGGAGTGAGGCCTGGAAAAGTCTCCTCTGGTCTTAACAATACCCTGAGTAGAATTCTTCAGATTGCATTGGGTGTGACTCATAACATCAAATGTCTGTTGAACACCTACTGTATGTGCAAGGGCTTTACTGGGGGGGATTAAGATAAATCAATGGTTCCTGCCCTCTGGAAATTAAGTCTAATAGGAGAAAGAAGGCATTTAAAATATCACCTGGCTTGGTGCATTTCCTTCTTAGTAATTAACTTGCTGATCTCCACTGAATCTCCAAGCTGCATGTCTGTTATTTTGGAGGCCATGGAAATAGCAGCCATTCTAAAGTATAAAAAAGAGAAAAGGTATTGTAGTTATATAAGAACCTTCTTATATTAGGCACATAAAAGACCTCCTTCAAGGCAAATCTACTACTTGCCAATTTGTGTGGCCTTGGAAGCCCATCTATTATAAATTATCTACATGCTTAGGTCCTAGCTCCTCAATTAGATTCTAAGCAGCTAGCTCCACAGGAAACGATGAGGTAATCCACTCCTTGGTACTCCCTTGAACATCCAGGTCAATGCCTGGCACTCAGAAGGTATTTAAACACAGCCACTCTAATATCTGCATACCTCTAAAGACCTATCTTCATGGTACATCTCTGCTTTTAATCAGAGATATATACAACCATCCATTCTTAACACATCTACCTCTATACTCAGATCACTATATGAACACACAGGTCCCAAGATTTCAGGAGGCTGCAAAGACACCTCACAGAGCAGTCAGAAACCCCCATCCCAGGGGAGGAGCACAGGACTTGGTGGTGGGATGTTAAAGCATGCAACTTCACGACCTCTTCCCTTCTGATCCCATGGTGTAATAAGACCAAAAGGGGAGAGAGGAAGAAGGATGAAGGGAAATAAAAAGGCTATTTTACAAATTAAAGTTTGGGAAGGGAAGGTACATAAAACAGTAACTTTTCTTTGAACTAGAAAAACCAAATTTAAGAAAATTTATTTTAAAAACTTTCCAACTTTTACAAAAGTTGCAAGGATCTTATAACACATGTATACCCTTTACCTAGGTCCACCAATTGTTAACATTTAAGTAGCACTAACCTTTGATAAGTACTAGATGCTTCAGAGCAAATCATGATCTCTTTTCTTCGTCCACATTCACACTGCAGCTCGATCTGAAATAAGATTAACATAAAATGACTTTTAGCACATGGAAACCAAGTGAACAGGCAGGTTTCACTTTTAAAGCCTTTCTCAAATCAAATCATGGCAGAGAATAGAGAGTGGCTACACTCCAGGATGGAGGAAGCTAACCACACATGCAAACTGACAACATGGTAGCTGACATACTACAAGGGAAATGTCTGGTCTACAGTGCCCCAGTAGTGGGAACTACTCCTGTCCTTAATCCCACCTGAAGGGACAGGACTAAAATGGAGTTTTCACCACTGAACTAGAGGTAGACATTTGACCCAGGACCAGCTAAGACCTAACCAACTCCACCTTATCCCGCTACTTTCACCAACTCAGGGCGGCCTTGCTTAATTCTGCAGACCATGTTAGCCCCGTCTCATATGCTCTCAGAGCTTGCTCTACCAGGCTGTAACTACTCCTTCATGACACCACAGTTATAATTAACTATGAGTAATTAATATCTATCCCATCTAACTGAAGGGACCATGTGCCTCCTGTTCACTGATGTAGCCCTAGCACAACATCTTGCACAAAACAGACCCTTATATTATTTAAAAGGCCATCTCGAGCTGGGCAGACAGAAATTTATATGATTTATTTCACCTTTCTCTCGTTAACTTAACTTGCAGTTCCTTGTAACCAATGACCCCTGACTAGAATGCATGCCCAGGACTTATTAGCAGTCCCAGAACCAGAGTCAAAGCTCCACCTGGAGCCAGGAATACGTACCTTAGCTTTGCAAGCAGTCATGGGGCATGGTGCACTGAGGTGGCAGGGTGCCATACATGGGTGGCCACAGTCAGCTCTGGCGGTGGTGCAAGGCTGCTTACAGGCCTCATCCATGAGACATTCTCCTTTGTGACAGAGTCTCTGACACCTGTGCATCCCACATGGTAGCATGGCACTGCAGGGTAATCCGCAAGAGATATCAACCAGGTGACACGGGATGTTGCTTCGTAACTAGGAAAGACAGAAGTAGCCAAATTTTCATCTCTGTATAAAACTTGGGGCGAGTTTTAACTTCCTCATTAAATATTTCTGAAGTTTTAAAAAGAGCATTTTTTTTTTTAAAGTACTTTTTATCTGAAAAAATATTAGGCTGATTTTTTTTTTAGGTGAGGCAACCCTTGGTTGACCTCACAGACTGCAAGGACTTTGTCAGCTTACAATCCCTCATTTTTTATTTTTTACGCCTGTAGCATCTGGTCTTCAGAGGTGGTCTCTCATCCAAGTACTAATCAGGCCCGACCATGCTTAGCTTCCAAGATCAGATGGGATCGGGCTTGTTCAGGGTGGCATGGCCGTAGACATTAGGCTGATTTTTGTAGTCTGAAAGGTCAATTTGAAGAGAACATAAATCTGAACCTTATTAATAATGCTTGTTAGGATCCCAAAGGATTCGTGGTAGTAGCCAAGTGTGACTTGGGACATGAAATTTTCAAGGTGGGTAACAAACATATAAATCCACATCACTAGAGAGTATTTGAAAATGCTATCACCAACTGGGAAGATCAGATGATCTCTTCCCTCCTCTGCAAACAGTTGGGGCACTGAGTTGAGACAAATCCTGAAGAGTGGGGGCACTGTTGGCCCATGGTTTCAAGACTGCAGGCAGGGATGTTTTATGTAATTAAATACCCAACTCTCCTCACATCTTCCAACCCATGGTCTCCACAGCTTAAGGCAACCGTCCTCTAAAAAAATTAAGAGGCAATAGGCCATGGAACGCCAACTCATTTTTTTCTTGATAAACTGCCTCCTTCTAGGATTCCTCACTTGAGGAAAAAGATGCTGGAGTTTTATTCCTGTAGAACCAAAGGTTACTCGTAATCACTCCAATTCTTTCAAAAACCCTCAAAATGAGGCATATACTTCGACTCTAGTGATACATAACTTTTACTTTTGAAGAAGCCTCCAGCGTCTAGGATATACAGGCTTCTAATGCTTTGCAATCAGTATTTTGGTAGACTGTAGTTCCCAATTGTTAAACACTTACCTACTCTACTATCAGGGAGCTGGGGATAATTTTTGCACATGCTGTGCCCTCTGCTGTCCCCTCCTCACAAGACTTGTCTATCTCCTCATTATCCTTTAGGATGTTACTTCCTCTAAGAATGCCTTCCCTGGGTAGAGGTCTCATCTATCCCCTTCAATACTGTGTACTTAGACTCCACAGGGCAGGAGCCAAAACTGCCTTGTTTATTTCTGAATCATCTAAACCCAGCCTTTACCTAGCCATTATAGGCACACAATAAATATTTGTTGAATGAAGTCTAAATAAGCCATCAGTACAAAGATGACACATGATTAGAGCGGTTACTCTCAGAGGAAAGGAGATTTGTGAAAGAAGAATAAATACTAAGGACTATGACTTGAGAATCACTCACAGTAAATAAGTGGAGAAAAATTTGTTTATCAAGATAAGAACACTGAAAGTATGTTGTCATAAATGTCAAGAGTGTCAGGAAATGTTGGCCAAGCATTATGAAGTAAAAAGAGGTGGTTACAAAACAATATAATCTTCATAGAATAGGACAGAGAGTGTATCACAGATGACTGATGGTCTATACACCAGAATGTTAAGAGTATTTCTCTCTGGGTAGCAGAATTATTTTCATAATTGTCTACAATGAATACGCATTTCAAAAAATAAACATTTTTAAAAGTGTTTCAAAGGGTCTATAGTCAATAGTGCCAAATAGAGCTGAGAGGTATATTTCATGGTAGTGACAATGAGGAGGTGCAGGTAAGCCTGGAGGAAGGCATTTGGGCCCAGATAGAAAGCTGCATAGGGCATAGAGAGAAGGAACAGTGGCTGCTGGTGGAGAGCCCACTTCTACTCCTGGATGCTCTCACTGTAACACCTTTCCCCAGGCTAGCAGCCTCCCCCCATGCTGGTTAACCTAGAAGTTGTCTCAGAAAACAGCCCATGTTCTTAAGGCCAACTGACTTAATTTTACTTATTATAACCAGATTAAAAATGATAGAAGAATAGACTCAAAATGCTATCTATTTGACTATTTATGTGACATTCTGGAAAAGACAACACTTCTGGGACAGACAACGAACGGATCATTGGTTGCCAGGATCTGGAGGTTGGGGTAGAATAACTATAGATGGACATAAAGGAATGCTTTTTTAGTGTAGATGAACTGTTCTACATCTTGATTGTGGTGGAGGTTACGTGATTGAATGAATGCTTTTGTCAAAACTCATAGACCTGTACACTAAAAATGGTAAATTTTATTTTATACAAACCATACCTTAATTAAAAAAAAGAAAGAAAGAAGTGTCAATAGCAAATCTCTGCTTCTTGGAGTATTAACTCTGAGATACGATGAGACTAACAACTCAAAGTAGTCCAGTCATAAATCTCTGGCTGGGACAATGAACACAAGAGAGAAAACTTACCTCATGTTTGCCCATGCACCATTTCTGAGTTAGGAAAGTACAAGGGGGACACTTCTCTTCACTATGACAAGAATGATATACTGTAGAAACAGAAAAGTAAAATTAGGAATAATATTTAAATAAAGCCACCTAAACTATTATACATATTATAATGGCCTATGACATGAAACTTTTAAACGTAGGAGTACTTTAAGAAATGGTCACAGGAAAGTAAAAAGTGGCTGACTTTACATTCAAGTGTTGAAGGATGAGTATGAGTGAGAAAAAGAAACCCAACTGAGGGAGACAGACATGCCAAACAGAGCAGAAAGGGAAGCAGCTTTCTTGCCTCATTTTCTGTAGCACAATCCTACGGTCTGTCTATTCTACTCTGTCATTCTTTGGCCCTACCTTACACAGCAACTGCTCGCTTCTGCTCAGACATCTTTGTTACTCATCCATCTAACACACTTCCCTTGACTCCTTACAATTTCCTTGTTGCCTGGAAGAAGCAGTTCATCCAAACTCATCTCTACAACAAAGTCTTCCTTCTCCTATTGCACCCACCCCTAAGCTCTCTTACATTCCCTGATCTAGTTATTATACAAATGGCTTGCTGCCATGTTACCTGGCCCATCTTCTTTAATGGTGGTTGTGTCATGTATATTTAATTACCAACCTCTTCCTCTCAGGGAGAACATAAGAACCTCAAGGTCCTGGGCTATTTTTTCTTCCTCTAAATCTTCCTGTGTCTGACACCATGCTAGATATGTAACACACTTAAAGTTAAATACATGCTGAATAAAAGCAAGCTAAAACGACACAACTCACAAATGGTTAAAGTCTTACTATGGACATTAACCAGCAAGATTTGGACTTTATCTGTTAACATCACAAATGAGTGAAAAGGAAGGAGTGGGTGAGTACTGTCTTGGGCATTTACTTCACACTGGTATGAACACCACAGCAGGGGCTTGCAAACTAAGCTGGAAGGCCATCCTAAGGTCTCCAAGGAAGGAAGGAGCTTTTCACTTCATGAAGAATTTACTTAATTCTGTTTTACTCTATTACCTTAAAAAATTGAGAGCTGGTTGCCTATTTGTCAATCAGTCTAAATCATAAGGCCAGACTTACTGTAAGTATCGAATCTGCTGATTTGAGTAATTTCAGGTTTGCCTCTGAGACTTGGTAAAATGAAATGATAGGCCTAATATGGTCCTAGAGGAAAGCAAGCAACTAGACTGGACAGATATGAAAAATGGGTGATGACAAGTAGCTTTTGGCTGGTGTCCAAAGCAGACCATGAGAAAAAAATGGAAAACAACTTAAATGTTCATCAACATAAGACTGACTGAATAAGTTATGGTCCATCTATGCAACAGAACACTCTACGGCCATTAAAAATCTATATTGTAAATGATATTCACTGATAAAGAAAGAGGTTAAAACTACAACAACAACAAAAATGCTAGTTAAAATGAATAAGTTCAGTAGGATCCAACTTTTAGGAAAAAAAATAGCAAATGAATATTTTGCCCATGAAAAAAGGCCCCCCCAAAACATACACTAAGTTTAATTCCTAAAAGATGACATAATAGATGATTTAATTTCCATCTTGTGACTTTACCTCTATTTGTCTTTTTATATAATAAACAGATATTGCTTCTATAACAAGAACAAAATCTAAAGTTACTTTTAATTTTGTAAAAAGATGTTCAACTTTGAAATATGCACCACAAATGCAGGCCACATAGACAGAAGAAACATTCCTGAAAGATAAGAACCACCAGGGCTTCTCCCAACCTTTTGGGTGTGTTTGACATCCACAGAGTAAAGAAGTGGAGGGCGTTGCAATTCCCAGCTCTGGCCCTGATCACAGACCCATTTTCACAGAAGCACCCCCTGAGCCCAGGCAGCAAGGGGTGCCACCACAGCATGACCTCAGAGCAGTGAAGACCGTCATGTAAAATCCTAAATGACATGGTGTGAGCAGGCTATGAGGTGTGGAGGCAAGGAGATGGGACACACCTGGATGGTCACATTCATGGATTCTGGCGCAGGTTTGGGTACACTCAGGGGGCCTGGTACCACAAGGAACTGGAGGGTAGATCACCGATGCGCCACAGTGGCAGGTTAATTCATCAAAACCTGGTGGAGCAGCAGGTGAAACAAAACAACCCTCATGAGTCTGGGATGAGCATGGACATAATCACAAACACACATACACACTTTTTTTTTTTGACTTCTATTTCTAGAGAGGAATTTTTGGAGGGGTTGCTTTTTTAAAAAAGGTTTTTATTTTATGAAAGTTGAGCTGGTAACAGAGGAGCAGACAGATATATTTTTACTTGCAGCAAACTAATTCCGTGAACCCAAGACAGTTTTATATGTTTTTTATAAACAACAGATCGATAGACCGTATCTTTTTGAGAGAACAGGAGACTTCCACTAAAAATACAGCTCTTTTTTTAGTTGTTTTGGTTAGGAAAATGAACAGAGATTATGAGAGCTACGGGCAAATAACAAAATACAAAAATATCCATTTGAATATAAACCCTAAAGAGCTACTGAAGCCATTCAAAAAAATTCTTATAGGTATAAGCAACATCTATGATGCTAGAAATGTGAAGTTGAAATGAAGTGTAGAGCTACAACTGAGTTCATCGGGCACACTTCACAGCCAAATCAAAATGAGAGCTCACATGGGATACTTCTAACAAGCAGCTCACTCTGTCAAGAGCCCTCCTAATCCTTAGATGCCAAGGGGAGCCAGTTCTCTAACTCTGGGCCTTGGTAGAGGCCAGGCCCTTGGCCATGGTTCTCAACTAGAGCACCCAAGTTGGGAAGTCCAGGGCCCTCCAGGATTCTCCCACCTTCTGCTCTTTTCCAGTTAGCACTTTTCAGCATACCCTTCAGAAACTACACAATATGGTAGAAAGAACTCTGTAAATATAGTCAGGAGGCTTAGGCTTCTAGTTCTAGACCTACTTTTCACTTGCTCAGAGACTATGGGCAGGTAATTTGACCCCTCTGAGCTTCCTTTTGGTCACATGGGGATATGAAACTTTGACCTATCCACTCAACAAGCTTATTGTAAGGATGAGCTAATATATGTGAAATAGCTAGGTAAAAGGTAAGGGGCCATGTACAGTGTTTCTATGGAACTCTGTGTGTATGACTTACAACAAAGCACTGACTCAACTTGCTTTTGAAAGAAGACAGGCCTAGCATTCTAGAGAAGACATTTTGGGAAACCCTGATTTAGGCCAATTTTAATGCAGCAGTTCTCAAAGTGTGCTCTGTGGTTTCCTAGGGGTCTCTAAGAGCCTTTCAGGGAGTCCACAAGGTCAAAACTCTTTTTATAATAATACTAAGATATTATTTACTTTTTTCACTTATGTACACATTTGCACTGATGGTACAAAAGCAAAAAAACTGCCAGGGCCTTAGTGCAAATCAAGACTGTAGCATTAAACTGTAATCATTGTATTTTTCACTACCAAGCACTTAGAATAAATAAAAAATGCCAGTTTCACTCAAGAAAGGCCTTGATGAAGCAGTAAAAAAACCTCTTGACCCTTGAATTCATGTCTTTTTAATATTCTGTGAAATGAAATGGGAAATCTGCATAAAGCACTTTTGCTGAACACAAAAAAATATTCTGGTTGTTTTAAAAAATTACACTTCTTTGAGCTATGAGCTGAATTAACATCTTTTTTTCCTCAAAACACCATTTTTACTTAAAAAAACACTGACAAACTACAGTTATTTAGACTTAGGTACTTAGCTAATATTTTAGCAAAAAGTGGACAAAGTGAGCCTGTCAAGAAAAATGACTTTGTTGCCAAAAATAAAATTCAAGCTTTCAATGACAATAGAATATTTGAAAACATGTACCACTAAGAGCTTGACAACTTTCTAAAATATTTCCCAAGACTTTTCTGAGGAGATTGGTAGTTATATTAATGTCTGAGTTTTTTTTTTAATTAATTATTTATTTTTTTTATGGCGACATTGGTTAATGAAATCTAATAAGTTTCAGCTGTACATTTTAACACTAAGGCATACATATATTCACACTAGGTAATGTATGAGTTTTTAATAGCATAACACAAAATTTGTCAATACTTCAAAGATATGCGTAACCCAGTGAAAATTATTTTCCAAATTATCAGTGTATGATATAAAAGAGCCACTTGAAATATAACAAAAACCAATGAATTTCAATGTGACATTGAACAAAAACAAAAACACTGACTTAAGTCTCTTCTGAAGTGAGGCTGAGTTTTGGTATAATATCAAAGGAGAAAGTCACAATATTTGAAAAAGTTTTAAAAATACTCATCTCTTTTCCAAATAGCTGTTGAGGCCAGATATTTTTCATATGCCTCACCTATATTGCGACAGATTGATGTAGCAGATATAAGAATCCAACTATCTTCTATTAAATCAGGCATCTACTCTTCTCACTAATTTTTTAAAATATACTTTTTCTAAAAATAAATGTTATTTATGTTAACATGTAATGAATATATTGTTTTTAAAAAACAAACTAATAAATCAATATTTAAAAAATGTCTGTTTTGAGTTCTCATATGATAAATATAGCTATAACCCACATAGAAAGAGCTTTTGAAATCCTCAATAATTTTTAAGATTGCAAATAAGTCCTAAGACCAAAAAGTTTGCAAAACTGCTGCTAATAACATAGAGAAAGAAGACTTGCTGAGGACAGAACCTGGGTCAATAATATTTAAGAGGCAGGTAGCAAAAGAGGTATCCATTAATGAACCAGACTTCATCTTAGGATTGTTGCCTACATGCCAAGTTTCAAAGATTCAGGACATTAATACAGCACTAGGAATAACTTAAAAAAAAAAAAAAAACCTCAACATATCTGAAATACGAAGTCTCATTAGTTCAGTAATCCATACCAATGTAAGTATTATCAATCTTTCAAAATATATTATGCCTGAATTTCTAGAAAATTCTTATAATAAAGTATACAGTAAAGACTCTTACTAGCTTGCCAGCATGTCTGGCAGTTCCCACGATGACAAGGTTCTTCACATCTATGAAGGCCACAACGGAGTTTCCGCCCACAAATCAAAGGACACTTGTGCTCCTTATCCTAGGAAGAGGAGTTTATATTTTAGATAAATAACCATAAGATTAATAATAATATAAAAAGGCTCTCTACATTTATGGATGAGATGAGAGCTTGGGATTAGCTTCGAAATAATCAAGGGAGGAGGAATTAGTGGGAATGTAGATGAAACAATATGAGTCATGAGCTGATCACTACTAAAGGTAGATACTGGGTATAGGGGACTCATACTAGTCTTTCTGCTTTTGTATATGCTTGACATTTTCGACGAGAAGTCTTTAGCCTTCAAACACTGGTTTATAAGTAGGTCTTGACATACTATATAATTTCATCATGCTTCACCTCGTCAATATATATATTTTAAAAGTAACAACAATTATGTATTTTATATATACATATACGTGTGTGTATGTATGCACTACCCCGCTATTGGTACTGCGTTATCTTGTTTACACACACACATATGATAAGATAACACAGTACCGACACCAGGTAGTGCTTGCTTTATTTAGTTCCATAGAAGTGAGTATTTCAGGTAACTAAAACTTGTTTCTTTTAAAAAATACCAAACTCATTTTGCTGCCAACCTGACCCAAGGAGTATATGACATCTGAAGCCCAAGTTGCTAAGGCCAGGCCAGTTTGTGTGTTGGGACAGCACACAATCTCCCACAGAGGACTGTATACTTGTCTAGTGGTCTCGGGCTGTGGAACCTGAGGCCTTCTGTCTTTCATCTTTCTCTTCCTCCGTGTCGCCACTGGCTGACTTCTTGACCTAGCTGAGGTCAGCTTGATTTGAGCAGCTCTGACTCCTGCTCAGGGGCCTGTTCCAGTAATTTCTAAATCTGGGCTGCATTCCAGATGGCTAAGGCCTCCAGAAGCCCAGGCCCCAGATGAATGCATCTGACTGTGCCCAATGATAGGCCCACTTACCACACAACATATCTCATTACATTTATGCCGTCCACACAACCGTTTCTTGTTACACCGCTTGTCACACATAAATGTAGCATCTGCTGTGGGCAATTATAAAAAATATATATATATATTAACATTCATCCAATAAATATTTGAATGACTACAGGCTGAAGAAATAGAAATGTAACAATGTAAATAAAATGGTGAAAATGTTATGGTGAAAATGCATATTAAAATATCATTTTCCACTCAGATTGTCAAAAAATAGAAAAGAAAATAGGAAGACTGCTTAATATATGGTATGGGTGAAGGTGTGGAGAAAAAGGCACACATACTTAGCAGATAAGAGTATAAACTTTTAGAATATATACGTATCTATCAAAAAATATAAGTAGCAATTCCATTTTAAGGAATCCTTCCTAAAGATATAATTTCAGAAATAGCTAAGACACTAAGAGCACAAGCAACAAAAGAAAAAAAATAAATTGGACCTGATCAAAATTAAAAACTTTTGTGCATCAAAGGACACTATCAAGAAAGTGAAAAGACAACCCACATGATGGGAGAAAATATTTGCAAGGGTCTAGGATCCAAAATACATAAAGAACTCTTACAACTCAACAACAAAAAGACAAACAACCCCAATTTAAAAATGGGCAAAGGGCTTGAACAGATTCTTTTCCAAAGATATATAAATGGCCAACTACATGAAAAAAGTTCAGCATCGTTTAGTAATCAGGGAAATGAAAATCAAAACCACAGCATATCACTTCACACCCACTTAGGATGGCTATAATAATAAAAAAACAAAAAACAGAAAAAAGCAAGTATTGGAGAGGATATAGAGAAACTGGAACCCTCACACACTACTGGTGAAAATGTAAAATGCCATAGCTGCTGTGGAAAACAGTATGGAAGTTTTTCAAAAAATTACACAGGATTACCATATGATCCAGCAATTCTAATTCTAGGTATATACCCAAAAGAACTTAAAACGGGTTTTCGAATAAAATTTGGTACAAAAGTTCACAGCAGCACTATTCTCAATAACCAAAAGATGGAAACAACCCAAATGTCCATCAGCAGATAAATAGATAAACAAATGGTGGCACATACATACAATGGAATTCTTCAGTCATAAAGAGGAATGAAGTACTGATAGGTGCTACAACATGGATGAACCTTGAGAACATGCTAAATGAAAAGAGCCAGGCACAAAAGGTTACATATTATATGGTTCCATTTATACGAAATACTTAGAATAGGTAAATCCATAGAGACAGAAAGCAGATTAGAGGTTGCCAGGGGCTCAGGGGTCGAAGTGAGTGGGAAGTGAAAACTTAATGAATACAGGGTTTTCTTTGGGGTGATGAAAATATTTTAGAACTAGACAGAGGTGATGATTATACAACAATGTGAATGCACTAAATGACACTGAATTGTATATTTTAAAATGTTTCATTCTATGTTATGTGCATTTTATCTCAATAAAAAAAAGTGGGCTAGGTGCTGAAGTGTTTATGAGTGAAATGATATTTGAGATTTGTTGTATTTCAATGAAAATAAAAAGTAGGAAAGGGAGGGACAGAAGAAACAAGATAGGCAAAATGTTGATAATTGTTGATGATAGGTGATACATACTCACGAGTATCTCTACTTTCAGATATGATTGAAATTTTTCATCATAAAGTTTTAAAAGGTGGAACAAGATGGTTACTGCACTAGTTGTAATGAAGAAAAACTGGAGACAATCTAAATGACCACCCAAGGACAACAGTGAACTATACTATGGTATACCCACACATTGAAAGAGGGAAAGATATATACACTGATATGGAAAAATGTCTTTATTACCAAGGGGAGGAAAAGCCCCAAGTTACAAACAGAATTTTTAGTATAAACCTAAGTTTAGGGGGGAAATCAAAACTTTACTAGCATGTGTATATCTGTACGAATACAGAAAATGATTTGGACCCACATCCAATAAACTATTGATATCGATAGTGGTTTCATTAGGTAAGTGACTAGGATGTAAAAATAGGAAAAGGGTGTATTTTCACTTTTTACTTTAAAAGTGTACCAATGTTGCAATTTTTTTCAAATTATGTTTTTCATAACCAAAATTTTGACTGAGGTTTTTATGTAGATATTTGTTCAGCTCCCATACAGCTACTCCCCATCTTCAAGATAAGACATCCTTAATTTTGTTCAGAAATTGGATACCCATGTGCTCCTCAGTTGCAGAGGTATATGTTGACTAGTCTAGCCTATCATGTTAATCCCATTCTCCTTGTTAGTGAAGGTTTAGGCAGAGAATATGATACAAAGTATATTAAGAACCTTTCAGGATTCTTGCTCTTAAAATGAGAAGTTTAAGAATCTTTTTTTCCTCCATATGTTATTAGATGAGGACTCAGGTGTGGAATTGCTGTAGCTAACTTATACCCATGAGAGGAAAACCAAGAAAATCACAGAGAAGCTAAATTGGATCCTGGAACCACTGAGCTTGGAATTAACAAACCTTGGACCTGTTCAGCCTCCAGACTTCTTGTTATGTGAGACAGTAAACCTCGATTGCTAAAGTCAGTTTTTCTTGGGTTTTCTGATAGCTACAGCCAGAAGCATCTTAACCAAAACAGCTTTCTTTCTGATCAGAATAAGAACTTTTATTTTGTACATATTTATCTTCTATCATTTTCCAAAAAGGTTTTAAAGTGGCTTAAACCAAAGACTATGTTAGTAAGACAGATATAGAAGCATCATAGAGTGGGTCAGCAGGATCAAGGACAAAAGAAGAAACAATATTCTGGGCCTTAAGGGTAAGATGGCTGCTGGCTGAATTCCTGTTCCAGGTATCCAACAGTCCTAGATCCTTAAGGGAATGAAGCATCAGAGTCTGTGTGTAAAAAGTTTGCTTCATTAAATATTATTTATTTTCACTTCTCCTAATATTTTATTATGAAAATTTTCAAACATATAAAAAAGTTGAAGCAATTTTGCAGTGAACATTCACATGCTCACTACTAGATTCTACCATTACTTTTTCACACATGAATTTACCTTATTGAATTTACCTTATACACTCATGAATTTACCTTATTTTTTTATCATTTAACATAGATTTTATCTTTTTTTAAGTTTATTGGGATAACATCAGTTAATATAATTATATAATTTTCAGGTGTACTTATAATCTGACATCTATATATTTTATTGTGTGATCACCACCCAGAGTCCAGTTTCCTTCAGCTACTATATATTTGATCCCTTTTTGTCTTATTTTTTATTTGATGCATTTCAAAGTAAGCAGCAGACATGAATATGCTTCCCCTAAAATTTTCAGCACTTCATCAACTAGAATTCAATTTATGGTTCTTTCTTATGAGGTAAAGGTTATACATAATCAAATGCCCAAATTTTAAGTGTACCTTCACTGACTTTAGACAAATACAAAACCCTACATAACATTACCTTCTCCCAGAAAGTTCCCTCATGTCCCTTCCCAGTCATACCTTCACTTTTGAGACTGGTACATGGAAGCTCCTATGGAAAAAGAAAAAGAAAGGGTAACTACTTTAGGAATAAATGAAACAACACAACTATAGTATAATGCTAAATGTAACACGTATATCCCAAATATCCTGTATTTCTTTGGCAGTCAGTTTATTCACCAACTTCACCTGTCTGGAGCAAGGTTAACCCAGTCCCTGTATTAATATGCTTTATTCACAATAGGGATCCAGGTTTACTGACTTTTCATGCAAATATTATTGTAACAATCTTTGTGGTCTGGTCTCCAAATGCACAGCAGATTAAGTACTATAAAATCTGAATGAAAGAAAAGCTGCTACAGGTAGGCAAAGCAAAGAGAAATAACTGCCCAGCAAGGATAAATATAGACAAAACAATAAAAAAAGACCAGATGTAAGAACTGAAAATATACAACAATCCAATACCATTTAGTGCTCGGGTAAACAGCTCTACACACTCAAGAGCAACCCTGACAACACAGCTGGACGGTGGCAAAGTGGAATACAGCAGTCCTTTGGCATTCGAAGTTTTATTACCGTGGTTTTCACTATGTGTGAATGGCTCCAAAGGTCTATCACATGTAATGTTATGGTGGCATGATCCTAAATAACATGTGTGGTGAGGCTGGTGTATGGGAAGTGAGTCACTCACTTGGGGGAAGAGTGAACCTGGCTGGTTGTCCAGCATCTACATCTGAATTTGGCCTTGATGCCATTTACAGGTTGCCATGTACTAAGAAACAAACAAAATGACAAAAGCATTCCTTCTAGTGAAATAACCTTAAAAGAAATATAGGCAGCTTACTAGACTAGATAACAGAAGTGGTCTAACAAATTTAAGCTTTTTGACTGAAGATGTTTTAGATTAGTGAGTTGGCTGGGTTTGATAATATGAAAAAGTTCCCCAGAAGCTCTCTAAAGATGTAAAGGAAAGGTGACTCATGAAATTGACTTAGTTTTCCAGTTAATGTGAACACTGGATTGTACAGAAGAAATGACATGCTGGAGGGGTATCTACAATTGTAAGAAAAGGCAGAATGCCCACAAATCCCTATAATAAATATGAATTACCAATAAAAACAATACAGTATTCTTTGTAAAGAGGCAGTAAGATATGGCACACACTTCTCAAAGACTCTCACCAAAGTGATTAAAAGAAAACAACCTGTCTATGGCCATGCCACCCTGAAAAGCCCGAACCCATCTGATCTCGGAAGCTAAGCAGGGTTGGGCCTGGTTAGTACTTGGATGGGAGACCACCTAGGAAGACCAGGTGCTGCAGGCAACCCTTAGACGAGGCAACTCTTGATTGACCTCACGGATTGCAAAGACCTTGTCAGCTTACAATCCCTTATTTTTGATTCACCTACAGCATATAATATGTCTAATATAATAGGTCTAATATCTAAGACCCTGGAATATGCCTGATAGGAGTGTCACTGTATACATGCCTGGGGCCTTTGATCACAAGTGACTGGGGTCATATAGTCTAATAATATGAGTCAGAGTACAGACTGGCCATACTGTATAGTCTTAGGGTAGAGGTTGGCCACACCAAAAAGACCAATGATATGATTTAGGGTGGAGGCTTTGAGTCACACAGTATCAGAAGACCTCGAGAGGGAGGGACTGGAGACTGAGATCAGCTACGATGGCAGTCAATCATGTCTACACAACAGAGTCCCAATAAAAACTGAACATTCGGACTTGGGTAAGCTTCCTTGGTTGGCAATACTCCATCGTAATGTCACACACTGATGCTGAAAAAGTCACGCTGTTCCAGCTCTATGGGGAGAGGACAACTGGAACTTCACATTTGGTACTTTCTTGGACTCTGCCTTATGTGCTTCTTCCTTTGGCCAATTTTAATCTCTATCCTTTTCCTGTAACATACTGTAACCATGAGTATAATAGTTTTCAGTGAGTCCTGTGAGCCCTTCTAGTGAATTATCAAACTTTGAGGGTAGTCTTGGGGACCAATGGGCTTGCAGTTGGTATCAGAAGTTAGGGTAGTCACATGGACTGTTCTATTTCAGTTGTCTAAACTTTTGCAGTTGTCTAAACTTTTGCAGTATGACTTTTGCAGTCAAAAGTGAGGGCAATCTTGTGGACTGTGTTCCCTTTAACTTCTTAGTTAGCTAACTCCTTGCAACAGTGCTACTGTTCTCTTCTGGCACCTAGCATTATCACTTGTATTTGGTAGAGCTGTGTACTTGCCCTATCTCCATTATTGGCCTCTGAGCTGTGAGCACTAGACCCTTCCGCAGAACCAATACCTATCCTACAACTTGGTCCATAGTGGTGTCAGTATACATTGGCTGGATCAAATAAATTATACATAGTATGAAAGGAATAAAACTAAGGTTATTTTGATTCCTCCCCTTCCCATAATCACCAAATTAAAAGGCATAGGTGGCAATAACTGTAGCAATGTTTGGGATTTACCTTTGTTCTGAAAGAGCATCTGCAGGAAATAACTGATGTGCGAGAGCATGGTCCACAGTCTCCCTCATGGCAGAGCTTTTCACAGGTATGAATGAAATCTTTAATAAAAATGAAAAGAGCTGGGAATGAAAATTACAACTATTCATTTCAGACTCCCAAATTCACTAGCTGCATTGATCTTCTACTTCTCTTCGCTGCAACTCCACAATCAAAGCTGAGGGAAGAAGGATGTCATCAATGCTTCTTCCCCTATCTTCCCTTTATCCAGCAGGCTGGGCCTTTTCCAGCAAGAATAGGGCCCAGCATTAGTTACTGGACTATGCTTTAGATTGCATGATGCTTTGCCTAAGTCAAAGAATGGATCTTCTGTCTCTTTCCTTATTTTTGCCCCAAGTCTCCAGGTTAGCCTTGGATCCACTTAAAATTATAGCCATGGATGACTTTACTAAAGTGTTCATGACTGCAAATTATCTGGGGATCATAAATAATCAAAAGCCACAATCCATAACCCCGTTGCTTCAAACCTGTGAACATCTGGTGATAGGTGGTCTGCCATTCATTTTGCTAAATTAGGTTTAGGATAAGTCTTGTTTCAAGGATCCCTCAGGGACTGCTCATAGTCTCTTTCAATAGGTGCTGTTCACACAATGTATTTTTTTCCATCCTTTTACTTTCAGCCTAATTGTATCTTTGACTCTAAAGTCTATTTCCTAAAGGTAGCAAGCATATCTTGCTTCTCTCCGCCCCCGCCCCCCCGCTAAATTTGGTCTGACAATCTCCGCTTTTTAATGATTTAATCCATTCACATTAACATGACTAGTGATATAGTTGGGCTTACATTTGCCATTTCACTTAGTTTTCTACATCTTGTATCTTGATTGTTAATCTAATCTTCCTTTACTGTTTTCTTTTGCATTAAGTGAATGTTTTCTTCTGTAGTATTTTTCTTCTTTAATGGTATTTTTCACTAAAGTTTTTGAGTTTTTTAATGATTACGCTAGATTTACCACATGCACCTTATCAGAATCTACTTCAGATTTAATGAACTAACCTAATTCCAGTGAAGCCTTACTCCTATATAGCTCGTCTCTCTTCCTCTTTTGTGCTATTACTGTTATACAATAATATGCTATATATGTTATATATATAACATATATAATCTATGTTACAAACCCAATAATATATTGTTATAATTATTACTCTGTATGTCTATTAAAGAAGCTGAGAAAAGAGAACAAGTGTATATTCATAGTTTGTTATATTTTTCTTATTTACCATTTCTGGGTTCCTTCATTTGTTGCTGTGGATCTGAGTTACTATGTGATATAATTTCTTTACTCCAATACAACTTTGATCCCTCCTACCTCCTTTGTGCTGTTATTATCAGATATATTTCTATATTATAGGCCCAACATTCCAATTATATACATATTATTTTATACAACTGCTTTTTAAATCAGTTGAAAAAAGAATATGCACTTATACGGTCTTTTATAATTACCTTCATTATTTTTTTTTAAGTGTGGATCTGAATTTACATCTTGGTTTACTTGCTTTCAGTCTAAAGAACTTCTTTTAGTATTATTTATTATAAAGTAATCTGCTAGTAACAAAATTCTCCATTTTGATTTTCAATTTGAAAGACAGTTTTGCTAGATATAAGATTTGTATTTGGCAGGGCTTTTTCTTTCAGCACTTTAAATAGGTCATTTCATGGCCTTCTGTTTGTGATGCAGTGTTCTCCATTGTTTCTAACAAGAAGTCTCTTATTAATCTTATAGGGCTTCCCTTGGGTCATTTTTCTCTTGCAACTTTCTCCTTGTTTTTGGCTTCCAGTATTTTTACTGTATGCCTAGGTGTGGATTTCTTCGAATTTACCCTATTTGAGTTTGTTGGGCTTCTTGGATATATAGATTAATGTTTTTCAATAAATTTGGAAAGTTTTCAGCCATTATTTCTTCAAATATTTTTCTGTTCCTTTCTCTTATCTTTTATATATATGTATGTATATGCAAGCAAACATATAAGTATATGTTTGCTTACATATATCCCACATTTCTCTGAGGCACTATTCATTTTTCTTCATTCTATTTGCTCTGTGTTCTTTGGGTTATATAACTTCTATAGCTCTACCTTCACATTCATTGAGCCTTTCTTCTGCCTGCTCAAATCTACTGTTGAGTCCCTTTAATTTTTCATTTTAATTACTAAACTTTTCAATTCCAGATTTTCCATTTGGTCCTTTTTAAATAATTTTTATCCCCTTATTGATATTCTCTATTTGATGAGACATTGTCTTTATACCTTCCTTTACTTCTTTAGGCATGATTTCCTTTAGTTCTTTGAACACATTTATAATGGCTACCTTGAAGTTTTTGTTAAATCTGACACTGGTCACTCACAGAAAACAGAAACTTTCTGTTGCCTGTGTTTTTTCCCTGTTTCTTTGTATACTCTGTAATTTTTTATTGGAAACCAGATGTTTTTGGTGATATATTATTTGCAGATACTCTACATACAGCTTCCTCTCTCCACGGTATTTTTGTTCTTATTGTTTATTTGTTTTGTGCTTGTTTAGGTTACTTTAATGAAATCTATTTCCTCTATGGTATGAAGCCTTAGGTGTCATTCTTTGGATGGCACAACTTTGGGGGTATGCATAGTCACCCTGGGATGACAATGGTTTTAGCAGAGCTCTCTTTGACTATCTCTTTCCCTAATTTCTCTGTCACATTTGGTATTACTCACTCTTGAGGTTCCACTAATTGCTGACTGGTTGCTCTACTGGTTTCAACAATGCCTTGGGGCATAAATTGCTCAGCAGTTTAATTTGGGCAAGTCTGTGAGGTTTGTTCTGACCACAGGAGGGCTCCTCCTAGCCATTTCTTTCACTGTTCCCAGCACCATGCCCCCCATAACCTGCACCAACAAGCTAGCCTAATAGTTTAGCTTGTTGCTTTTGTTGTTAATTAAAAGGAGTTATTGTTTTCCAAAGGGCCTTAGGCCTGAACTTACCCCCACACTGTTTCAAATTAAAGTCAGTTCCTTTGGGGAGTACTTTGTAGCTCTCTTTCTTAAAGACTGCCTCTTCCTCCGGAAAGTCTCAGCCACTTCTCTGGGTGCTGAATGGAATAGTAGCCTCTGGTTTTCCTGTCTTACTTCCTCTAGCATGAAACCTCTGCTTTACAAGTAAGGTGGAGTGAGGGTGATTGGGACCCCAGTATTTTAGCCTATTGTGATTGAGGTAGAGCCTCCAACTCATGGGTGGGGCTGTGTGGACAAAGAGAGCCCCCACCTCTCATATGCAATTACCAAAAATTTAGCCTCTTCAACTAGGAATTACAGGGGATGAGAAATGCTGGTAGTCTGTTCCACCTATGAAAAACCCTAAACTGGGAGCTGAGGGTAGAGAAAGCTCCATTTTGGGCACACTCATCCTGAGTGGGGCTTTTGTTAAGCTGAGCTGGGAGTCAGCAAGGGGAAAGGGTAGAAGTGGGATGTGACTCAATGACAGATTCTTGTTGTTCTTATTGAGTTTCAGTAGTATTTTCTTCAATAAATATTTCTTAATTGATATATAGCTATATGACAATTTCCGGAGACTTTAGATGGTTGCTTGTTTGGTTTTCCTTAGCTTTACTTGTTTTGCTGGGGAGTAGGTCCAAGTAGCTGCCCATGCTACCATCCTGAAAGCAGAATTCACTCAGTCTTTTGTACTAATGCTGTATATCTAGAATGGAAATTTCCTACTGGGTGAGATGCTAAAAGACCTAAATAAGCTTTCTACAGATAAGTCAGATCTGAATAAACTGGAGAGCCACTGTTACCACTAGCCGTGGGCTTGCCTTTGAGCAGCTCAATCCAATTCAGTCTAGTTCTTGTTCCTTCTCCAGGTTAGTTCATACTGATAGTCACTATCCATTTCCTGCTCAAGTCCTTTTACATTAACTATTTCGCATTTCCTCTTTTTCTCATTGCCAACAAGCTATCTTAGCCTCGGGGTGGGATTTTTGGTCATTATATACGAAATTCTTATAAAACTAACTCATGTGCTTTCTGAAAAGGGAAGACCTTTACCATCCTTCTTGATTTAGAAGTCACTTGATCTCTATGTCACAGGACTTATCTGAAGACACATTTTCACAGTAGACATGGATAACAGATAGATGATTGATATTCCTAATGCAGTTGTAACATGTTATTAAAGTATGAAAAGAGAGTATTTCTCCTCTATACATAATTTTAAAGTCAGATTGAAAAAAAGAATTAGGTAGGGTGCTCCTACTGGTTCTTGTTGATACTTTGAAGAAACATGAAATCACTTTTCAATAAAAACAGAAACCAAACCTAAAGATTCTAGCTTTACCAAAGTTAGTTATAGGGACACTGCTCTTATTCAGATTTAGTTGCCCACTTTCATTTTCCTAAACACAAAGCCTTTGGAACACTCACTTAGGAGAGAAGTTTCCAGGTTACTGCATAACTGTACACATATATTTCCCAAGGACTGACTCAGAAAGTCTCAGTTAAAAACTCAGACTATTACTTTATAACTAATTCCAACAAGTTTTTTTCTGGTTTCTATATCCAAGTAATCAGAAGCCATAGACAGAAGAAAGAGTCACTACAGGTGGGATGATAGGCATACCAAAAGCACTGAAGAAATAAACGAAAAGCTTTAATAAGTAGATAAAACAGTCCAAACTGCACATTGTGTGGGGAAATCACCTGAGATACCTCAGCAAGCCCTGAGGGCATCACTGTATTCAGCATAATACAATAACTGAGGTTCAGGAAAATGACTCTGGGTCAATAAAGGGAAAGAAATTATCCACAGTTATCTCTGTTTAAAGAAAGAAGAGAATTTTAGAAAAATGTCCATCTAAAATGATGCTCAGGAGATACTATTCTCAGCTAAATGGGAAACTTAGCTATAAAGAATGACATTTCTTGAGTGGTCCAAATGGCTGAACTTTTATTGTACTTAGAATTTTAGTTAAGATGTTCCTATTGTATGAAAATGTTTTTAAACACTTACCAAAATCTGGATTAACAAAAGAATATCTGGCATTCATTCTAGTGTAGGCTACTAAGAGAAATAATAAATCCCTTGGAACAGAATTTAACAGCTGACCTTAGTTAGCAACAAAATACCCAATTCCAAAAGAGATCTCTTGGGCAAGTACATATTTCCCTAGGTATAGTTTGAGAAGGAAAGGAAAAGTGCCCAGACAAATTTGATCATAATATTTAGAAAAATCTCTAATATTGTAACTGGAATTTAAAAACATTTTGCTTAAGTTGTCATTGCTGCCAAACATTTACACTCTTATGCCTACTAGTTACCTAAGGAACCACAAGGCAGAGGCTTGCCGCACACTTTTCCACATGAAGGGACAGGATCCATGCAGGTTTTCCGACCACTACTTCCAAGTTCTAGCAGTTGGCTGAGAGGAGTTTGCCCACAAGGGCAACAGCGCACCAGCTGGGGAAGCCGTGGGCATGGCTGGCAGGGCTGAGGGTGGCACACTTGAGAACACGTGTGGTTCCCACATTTCAAGTCCCTGTTAAGAAAAACGAGAGACTATTACATAACTGTCGCATAAAATACAGCTTTAGTCTAACTGAGAAAAACAAAAAACCTTACTTGCCACATATCTTTAAACAGCCAAAGTCTCCAAATCCATCAGACTTTCCTACATCTGTTCCACATAACACATCTCGGGAGGTGCTGCCACAGTAGCATACTTAAGGACACAATTTCAAAAACAAAAGATCAGTAACCTCTATGGATTCTTAAAATATTCTAATCAATCTATAAGAAAACACAAAATGCTGTTCATTAGTACTGATCAGACCTGATGCAGAAATAAATGTGGCTTATACAGCGCTCTAAGTCCTCACCTAAAAGCTTTATCACAGGAAGAAATAAAAAAAGCCTTGCTAGACTCTGTTAGAATCTGATGGTGCCTCTGTAGCACGTCCCCAAGCAGCATTAAAGTTAAACAACCCTCTAAATTAAGAGACTACTGTTCATAAGTACTACTATCTGGTTCATAAGGCCATGGTTGAAAACCAAGAATTGTGAGGCTCCCTGGGGTGCAGGGAGTAGTGAGCACTTGTGTACTTTTTTGGAAACTTATTTACGGTTGTCTTGATGACATGGATTCATCTCAAACCTGTAGTCACAAAAACTATTAGCTCTGGTACCTTGGGAAGAGAGAACTGAAGATATAATAATGCTTAGATGGTTTTCATTATTTTAGTTACATAATATCAGCATAGGTTATTGTCCTACAGAATTTGGACAATAGATTTAAAATGCTATTTAAAAGTAACTGCTTGGGAAATTTTTAAAAAGCGACTACTTGAAAGGAGTCCAGAAAAACCAAAATAATCTTTAAAAAAGAACGAAGTTGAAAGAGTTAAACTACTGATTTCAAGACTTACAAGGTTATAGTAACTATGATAGTGCAGTTATTGGTGTAAAGATAGACTATTAGATCAGTGGAAGAAACAGACTCGCATGTACACAGCAGCTGATTTTCAACCAAGATGTTAAGTTAATTTAATGGAAAAAGGAGAATATTTTTACAAATGATGAATAACTGTATGTATGTATGGAAAAAAATGAACCTGAACCCTATCTCACTCTTTACACAAAGATTAATTCTACATGGATCATGGACTTAAATTTAAATGTAAAATTCAGAAACGAAGCTTCCAGAAGAAACTATAAGAGAATGTTTTTATGACTTTGGGGTTAGCCAAAGATATCTTGGACAGAGCAAGAAAAATATAAATCAGAAAAGAAAAAAATTAATAAATTGAACTTCATTAGACTTAAACATTTCTACTCATCAAAAGACGCCATTAAGATAATGAATAAACCAGACTGTATTTAAAGTGCTGCTATAAATCAACAGCGATCAGCAACTTAATTAAACAGTAAGCCAAAGACTTGAACAGATACTTCACAAAAGAAAATATATAAATGGTCAATAAATACAATACATGAAGGGTGCTTAACACCTTTAAACTCTAGAGAAAGGTTAATTAAAAGCACAATAAGAGTTAAATAGTACAACCACTTTAGAAAACAGTCTGACAATTCCTTAAAAGGTTAAACACAGAATTACCATGTGACCCAGCAATTCCACTCCTAGGTATATATCCCAAAGAGATAAAAATATAAACTGGTAAATGGATGTTCACAGTAGCATTATTCACAATAATCAAAACATGGAAACAATCCAAATGTTTATCAACTGATGCATGGATAAACAAAATGTGGTATGTTCATCAAATGGAATACAGATACTCCTTATGATGAGGTTACATCTCAATAACACCTTAGCCTAGCCTACCTTAAACGTGCTCAGAACACTCACATTAGCCTACAGTTGGACAAAATCATCTAATGCAAAGCCAACTTTATAATAAAGTGCTGAATATCTCATGTAATTTATTATGTGTATTACTGCTTTCATACCATCATAAAGTAAAAAAAAACCCTGTAAGTTAAATCATCATTAAGTTGGAGACTGTATTATTCAGCCAAGAAAAGGAATGAAATATTGATACATTCTATGAAATGGATGAATCTCTAAAACACGTTAGGAGAAAGAAGTGAGTTACAAAGGACCATTTATTATATGATTCCTTTGTTTCTATGAAGCGTTTAACATGCAAGGATCCTGGGCTATAATGTATTGGTGCCCTACAGAGCTTTATTTTATTAAATTTTACCTTGGTGGCATGCTACTGATCAATCTTGGCACTTACATTAAGAAACAGCACTATAAAATGTTTTGTTATGTGTGCTGTAAGAATTTTATGTAAGGAACTGTGCCATACATTACTCAACATTCTCTTAATGGGATTCTCTTGGGAAAAAAATTGTCTGGTCTTAGTTCTAAGAATAATTGTTTTTTCTCAAAAACTATAATCTCTTTTTATCCTAAGAACCCTGTATAACTGACCTAATGTTTGTCTTTATAGTTTTTAGCTATAAGTCATTCTATGTCCCTAGCATTATTTTTCTTTCTCTTTTCACATCTTTTATGTTTTGTTACATTTCATATATTCTTACATGCTGCCTCAAAACCATTTTGAGATAAGGCAGGAGTTAAGTATGTATTGGCAATTTTGTCTTAGCAGAATAGACTGTGGTGTGGGAGAGTCCCTTTGATCTCTGGACCATTTTTAGCTCCTGATTCTTTTGGGCTTTTACTTAGTTAAATCAAAGTCTTTCTGTGTAATTTTGTATGGATCTCAGTCTCTTCCCTTCTATTTTTGTGCAGTTGATTTTTCAAACTCAGTTGAAGACTTTTCATTTGTCCACATTAAATAGCTAGCAAAGTATTTTGGCCATAAATATAGTTTATCTTCTCAAATTATAATTCTCCTAGGATCCCTTCCAGCCCTATCTAGAGTTTAAATTAGGATTTCTTTTGGGTCTTCATTCCTGGATTGATAAAAATGCTGAACAGGTGAAGGCTGGTATGCTCACCACTTACTCTGGTTCAGTATGATCCGGCAAGGTTGGCACTGACCCCCATGGCACAGCTCAGCACAGTGGTGCTGTCCACAATTCAAAAGATTCTCACATGGGTTAGAACAGTGGACTGAGACAGCCTGACCACAACGAACTGTGTGCCTGTAAAAACAGTAAAGATAGCATTAGTCTAATGTTGGACATTAAGTTCCTGTTTGACAGCTAAACTAACACTGAAGCCCAAGCCCTCCCCAAACCTTTCTCTTGGCACCATGTCCCCAACCTTTTCTTTGTTTCCTTCCTATAATCCTTATTTCCATCCCCTTTTCCACCTTCCTCTTTTTCCTCCTTTGCTTTCCTTATTCCCCAGTCTGCTTTTACCTGTCCCCTATTTTCTGATCAATGAGGAACTGAAGACAATTCCTAAGAATTTCTTGTATGTGATTTTTTTCTATGAGTTCCCATGAAGCACTATGTAGGAAGGTAAAGAGCTGGGAGCTCCCACACTATCTTACAGATGGCAGTAGGGAGGCTGAAGAGGTGTAGTTATAATGTACATTCTCAGAATGAACACACAGTGGCATTCTCCTAGGACCTAGCACTCTGGCATTTCATGCAGCTATAATACTCAAGAACATACTGTATGTGACTTTGATTCGGGATGGAGAAATCATTCTGGCTTTGTTCGAATAAACATCCTGATTTTGCTGACATATCAGCTAGAGGAAGATATGAGGCAAGGACTTTTAGACAATTGTCTTCAGGTCTCTTTGCAGTGTAATGGTTTAGAGTTTGGAGTCTACTCTCCTACATGAAAAGTTTTATGCTATCTCCTACTCCAACTTCAACTACATATTTTGTTTTAAAAAGTCACTGTTATACATTGAGATAAGTTTCCAGTGCTCAGCACCATGGTTAACATCAACTCCTTGAGGAAGACACTATTATTTCTACTTTATGATAAGAGAATGAGGCTCAGTGAGACCAAGCAACTTGCCCAGGTCACCAAGTTAGTGGCAGAGCCTAGATCTGACCTAATCTTTCAGACCCAGAGCCCTTGCATGTGACTTTCAAGGTCACAGTGCTACCCTCATAAGTTCAGTAAACATTAAACGAATGCATATCACTGAAAATCTGCACGATCCCATCTCATCTTATGGTTGAGAAATCATTTACGGTCTTACAGGGACTCAGAGGCATGCTATGGCTATCAGTGATCCTTGCACTGATGATACGGGAGAACTTGTAACGAAAAGAAGGTGGACTCCGGGATCACTTATTATTTCACTCAACAATATTCACTGAAAGCTTCCTAGATGCCAGATACTGTGCTGGCCACAGGAACATGGTTCCTGCTTCCCGGACTAAACAGGCCTGGGTTCAATTCCTGGTTCTTTCACTCAGTAGAGAGGTTAAGAAAAAAGTCCCTGACACCTTGGCTTTTCACCCGAAATGGGTAATCTCACTATGCATATAACTTCTTAATCACTTATAAGATTGCAAAATAGGATCAAGACAGCACAGGAAACTACTATTTTCAGGAAAGTACTATTGATACCTATCTACTAATCTTTTATTTTAGACACTCACACATAAATCATCAATGTGGAAACAGCCTTCTTTAAAGTACAAGTCTAACTTTACCTGGTCCGTCCACATTCACATGTTTTAGTCATAAAGGCAGGGCAGGGTGGGCAAGGTCCAGGATGGCAGAGACTATAAAAGAAAAACTTTGATGATTAAATCATATCTGTGTATCCAAACCTGAACAAAGCTGCCCCCACTGGCTCCTATTGTGATATGGCAACAAATAAACCTACTATGAAATGTTTTAGTATTTGTCTAAAGTTGATTAAACTATTTAAACAAAAATACCAATGATATTTTTATATAGAAAGAATTGATAGCATTATCATCTTACAATATTTAACCAGAAAAGTAAAATCCAAGTCAAAATACTGATTTTATTAAATCACTTGTAAGATTGCAAAACAGAATCCAGGCAGCACAGGAAAGTACTATCAGGTCTGATAGTCAAAGATGACATTTCCAAATATGGTCTTGGCCCACCTAGTGCAGTGTGCAGGGGTAAAAACAACTTGGCACTCAGGTGAATGGCAAGATGGCCAATGGAGTCCTTTAGAAGATCAGAACCTGAGCAAAACAGTAGAGCTCAAAACTACCAGGTCCATGAGAAGTACAGACATGTTCTTATCAGTTAGTGAAATAATAACCAGATAATGATGGGAAATGTAAAAAGAAGGTTGACATGAGGTGAGTCAAGCTGGTAACACAGGGAAAGAACAAAGGAGAAAGGACTCATGAAAAGAACTGACTTAGCAATATGCTATAGGTCAGAATTAGACCTCTGGATAGAATGCTTTTTAAATAGGAGCTTTGATATAAAGAGACCAAACAAAAAAGTTACAAAATGGAATTATATATTCAAACAAATACTGCCCTCTTCAAAGGAGACACCCAGGTCAATTACATACCTATTCAGAAATACCACTACTTAATACATTTTGGCAACTTCTATGATAAGTTTTTTTTTGGGGGGAGGGCTTTCTAAGTGATGGCAAATCACAATCCTTTGGGAATTAAAAGCCAATCAAGCCAAGTCTAATTAATCAAGTAAGTAATAGAATTTTGTATAAAAACCAGGTGTGCCGATAAAGTCTAGTTGGATTTTTTATGTGACTTCTAAATCAGTTCTGATCATTCTTAAATAAGCTTTAAACATTGAAAAAAATCCAGGAACAAGTGCTTACTTAGTCTTTTAAGGTAACCATTGTGACAGACAGAACAGAAGACAGGTTTAAGAATGTTTTCTTGAAGATGAGTATCATTATTCAATAGTTGTATTTCACATATGCCCAGTCTAAACATTTCTCCCCCCATGACAATAACCCCCCGATCTTGATCACAAGACCTCTGGTACCACATTTACCCCTGTTCCATGCAGAAAAAATACCAAGATAACACTCTGATGTTTGTTTTACTATATTTTGGTAATAAAAGCAGGAATTACCATTTTTTGACCACTTACCATGTGCCAGGCTCTGTACCAAGCCTCTTGGGTGTGTCAATTTGTTTAATAATCATAGAATTCTATAAGTATTATCACTCCTATCATTATTATCTTACAAGTGCAGAAACTGAGTCTCAGTGAAGTTAAGTAACTTGTCCAATATCACATAACTATTAAATGACTCGAACCCAGGAATTAAACCTTTGTCTGAGGTTAAAGCTTGTAGAAGTTTGTTTTTTGTAACTGATCGACTGTTTATTATTGCACATTTCTCTTATTATTTAGAAGTTGACTGGATACATTCTAAAGCTCATCATTTATTGTAGGGTAGAGATCAGATTCTAAAAACACAGCCCAATAAGACCCTTCACAACTGTCTTTCCCTAAACAGAAGTCTGTCCTATACACTCTCTTGGACCTGGATATCACTGGGGGATATTTTGTCTTAGAAGCTGGCAGTGTAATATAGTGAGAGGAGCACTGGCTTTGGAAATCCCAGCTCTAGCACTGTGACCCTGGGCAAGATGCTTGGCCTTTCTGAGACTCATCTGTAAAACGGAGATGATAAATATCTATATATTGCCAGGCTGTTTTAAGGATTCAATGAGTTAATTTTTGTAGAGTACCTGGCACAGAGTAAGTGCTCAGTGAATGATAACATATTGCTTTTCACCCAGTCCCGTTACATGCTAACCAGATATGTATACTCAAAGCCATTAGTAAAGCGTGTCAACAAAGAATCTCCAGGGGTCTAGGGTGCCAACTTACAGGTTACAGGAATGTGGGCAGTCCTGGCCAGGCTGTTTTTTTCTACAAACCTCACCACAACTATGTGGAATTTCATTTCTGCTCCATTCAGGATTCTTTACCTTGCCTAAAACATATCAGATCAGAGAGTCAATGATACATACACACTTTAACTGCATCCTAGACTTTAATAATACAAAATAGCCAGACAGCATGGAGCACCAGTGTGGTTTTCATTGGTTCAACAAAGACATTATTCCACATCCTAAATTAAAAAGTTGAATGTAATGCTATTCGTCAAAAGCTTCACTGAGCATGATAAATCTTAAATTCTGGATTACATGGAAAAAGTAAAGTTATTTCTTACTTATAAAAATGTCACTTTGACTAATGGATATGTTTAATCTACAAGATAAACTTTCTGTAAATGGGCCCTTGAACTGATATGGGAATATCTGCTATAGGGATCAGTAAGGGAAGAAAACAATGGGGAAAAAACAAAGCAGTAAGAGATGGAAAGGACACCAGTGCCTTGTACATTAGGAACTTGCCTATTCCAGTATATGTGCTGCCGAAGCGAGCACAGGATCTCGCCTATTCTAAAGCTATTAAGTAGAGATTAAAAGATTATATTTTTATAATCAATGTTATCTGGCAAATCTTTAGTAAGCATCTTCCATGAACTTAGCATAGTGACAGGAAGAGTAAAATCAAGGCACAGGACTCCTCCTTGCCCTTGAGGAATCATCCTCAGTTGGATAATTTACACCCTAAATGACAGTCTGTCCCTAGTCCTTGGGCTCCGCTTTTCTCTCCAACCTGTCTCATTTAGAACTCTTATCTATGCTGTGGTTTAATACACCTAAAGGCCAATGATTCCCAAATCTACATGTTCTGCATTGCCCTGAATCCTCAGTTCCAGTCTTACATGTCCATCACATGCTGAACATCTGTGTTTGTGGTTTCACAGTCACCTCAAACTGTCTACATCAGTGGTCAAAGTTAGCATCTTCTCTCGTAAACTCCTCCCTCTTCAGTGTTCCCTATTTCTGTCAGTGACACCATCACTGTCAGTCACACAAACTCAAAAATGAGAGTCATACTTTTCTCTTCTTTCCATATTCTACTTAATCACTAAATCTTGTCAATTTCCCTACCTAATGTATCTCACCTTATCTCCCTCTCTACTTCTGCTCTAACCTCTCTACTGGCCAGAAATTCATCTCCAACACTACTGGAAGAGCTTCCCTGCCTCTGTGCTTTCTTGCTCCAATATAGTGTTCTGGTTTTTCCCCACCATCTTTCAATGGCTCTCCCTCTTTTCTCTGACTCTAAATTATGGTTTTTTCTTTTCCTGCCAGGGTTCTGCATCAGACCCTTTTTTTACTCCTTTCCCACTTGGGTCTCATCTACTACTCTCAACTGCAATGACTATCATTGTTAAGTCCTGATTTCCCTTCAAATATTCCTAACTGCTTGCTAGACATCCCTCATTGAATGTCTTACTCCTTTAACACAACATCTCTAAACTGAATGCACTGTCCTCACCAACCCTGGCTCTCCTGATCTGCCCTTTGTCTTCGGTATCACCATTTCCAAAAGCATAGATCTATGGAACCACATTTGGGTTCCTTCCTTTTCCATTGCTGTTAAGCCCTGCTTACCTTTGAACTCTTGTATGCCCTCCTTTCTGCCCCACTCTAATACCCATTATAGACTTTTATTATTCTTCATCTGGGTTATTACAAGTCCCCAAACTGTTTTGGCCCCAAAATATTCCACTCACTGCCATGAAATTAAGTTTCATAAAGAATCATGTTGATGCCCTCAGTGGCTTCCCACAGCCTGCCAAATGAAGTCCCAATGCCTAGGCCTGGCATCAAGAAGCCAGCCCCAGCTTTTCAGTCATCTCCTATTCCTTCACCTTCACAGATCCTGGGATCCATAACCAGATGACTACCTCTTCTCCCAATAGCTCCTAGGCCTTCTTGGTTTTCACTTCTGCTTATGCTATTCTCTTCAACAAATCTTCCCTTCTACCAAGATTTTACCTAGTTTTCAAACCCAGTTTAATTCTATCTCCTTTATAAAAACTTCTCTTAATCATCCAGCCAGAAATCAAAATGCATCCCAAAGATCCCCACGGCACTTTGTACTTTAGTATAACACTAAGTTAATTGTCTTAACCCTTAAAGATAAGCTCTGAGAAGTCAATAAATCTTATTTCATTTCTTCATGGTACCTGGTACATTAATAAGTTCTCAATAAAGTATATTAAATTAATGGCCTTCCAGAAGAGCAGATGGAACAAAGCCATCATGTAAAATAGGCCATTATTTGCAGGCCCACACCATTTTACCTTGCTCAGGTCATCTTGACCTTTACCCTACATTCTTCTATCTTAATAGGTCTCATTTCTAATTTGTCAGTGAAGGCTTTAACAAGATTTTAAATTCCATTGTGGTATTTTATGTTTAAAAATATTTTAAAATCAGGCAATCAAGCTTTGGTATTGGTCCTACTTGTCCAATTTTCTATTGATCTCTAGCTTCCAGTTTCATGCTGCCTTCTAGTAGTACATTCTGGAATATTCATTCCTTCAATGAATACTAATTTAGTATCTAATAAAGCTCAGATTTTGGCAATAAAACATATAATACCATCAGACTCCAAATAAAAGAGTCAAAGTGGGAGAGGGAACGAGAAAAGGAAGCTTCCTTTGGAAGAGAATGTTTGGGGTCAGATCTTGAATGTGGATGAGGATTTAAAGAAAGAAGGGGAACAGCATTCTATATAGTTGATAAATTCACCAATGGATTGAGTCTAGAAGTTAAAGAGTTGATGGTCAATGACTGCCTCTTTGTGAAAGCTGCTAGTTCAGTAATGGGAAAGGAGAAATAGAGGCAAATTAGTGAGAAAAATAAGGAGAGTTTGCAGAAACAGGAAGAGCTAGTCATTTCAAGCAGGGCATGGTAAAAAGTGTCAAGGGCTATTGTGCTGCCAAAAAGGTTAGGAACTTATAAATCAGTCCTGGATTTGGTCAGAAAGGTGTCATTGATAACTCCTAAATATATTTTCAGAAAGGTAAAAAGGACAGAAGCAAAAATGCAATGGTTCAAGGAGGCAGACATGCTTAAGAAACAAAATTTGAAAAATCAACAACCGGAAAAATTAACAATCAGCCTATCTTTTAACTAGGCAGGAAAGAAGAAGAAGAAAAAAAGACATGTAGGAAATAAGCTAGTAGAAAGAATGAGCATCTGGATCACATAGTTTTTCCTAACATGTAGGGGAACTGAGCTATTTAATAACAGCTATTCAAAAACATAAAGAGGGGGGGTAAAAGGATAGAGTTAGTAATGCTGATCTATAGAAAATCTCTCTATTACAAAGACCGATGACGGATTCCTTGGGTTAAAATAAAGTATACTTCAACTCTACTCTTTATTCATGCTGCTCAAATCTAGAACATCAAAGCTGTTATAGCTATGAATGAGAAAGAGCCCATGTCTATATCTGCCTCTGCCGTCTGATCAGCTCTAGTCTAAAGCTAAGACCAAGCAGACCAGCACCACAGCTTAGAAGTAGCATGAGCCTGGTGGGCATGATGTGAAGGCCCTTTTCCAGAATAGCCTGCCAAGAGCACAAAGGCCTGTGACTCTAGCTCTGTGATAGATCACATGCATGGGATGTCTTGTAGACTCCTGTAGTTTTGAAGTCTTATTAGAAACTTCTAAAACATGCCCTTGTCTCCTGTGCTAGGAACTGAAGTACAATGCCTGAAGTGGAAAAGACTCCAATGTATGCAAAAAAAACTTACCACAGAAACAAATATAGGTATTAGGAACATGTACAGAAACATTTTGACAGGCAGGGCACCTCCAACCACTCTGGCCATCTGCCAAGAAACATGGGAGAAAAACAAAATAATTTCTTTTGAAAAGCACATATACTCTTTAAAAATTAACCCTATAGGGAGCCATAACATAGAAGGAAGGGTAGTAATTCCCAAGTTAAGGGCATCTGACGTTAAATAAATTCAAAGTACCCAAAGTACCGAGTGCTTTGCTTAAATACCACATTTAAGCTAATATTTATAAGGACTTTAGATACAAGGACTCAAGTAGGTATCCATTTTTTTTAAATTGAGATATAAATGACATAACATTGTGTGAGTTTAAGGTGTACAATGTGTTGCTTTGATACATTTATATATTGTAATATGATCACCACAATAGCTTTAGCTAACACCTCCATCACATCGCATAATTGTCATTTCATTTCATAGAGATAATGTTGTATTATAGTATTTCTAATTCAAGGTAAACATTATCTGAATCTTGGCTTAAAAAAAAAGACAAATATTTAAGAACATACAGGAAAACCCAGATACCTTAAATTAGAAAAAGATCCACGGTTCAGAAAGCATATTATCAACATCTGCATTACTATAAATACTAGTATTCTTTGGAAAAAGCCCACAAAATACTATGAAGATTTGTTAAAGGCAAAACAACTTCAAGATTCCAAGTGTAAATTATACAATTGCTTTCTATAATTTTTCTAAAGCAAACTATGCAAGAAATGTTTTCTGCAGTTGCTACTTGGATAAAAGCTACCATTTTCAGTAGAAGCGACTAATTTTATTGTACCTTAAATATATTTTAATATTAAGTTTAGCTAGTTTAAGATTTATAGCTTAATATGGTCATCTGACACATATGATTGAGACAATTTACTTTCTCTACAGACAAAGTATTTAAGAGGAATTAAATAGCATTTAAAAAGTGGAACGTATCTAATGGGTGAGAATAACTCTCAGACAAGAGGAATGGCTGACCTGCTTGAGATGCTGGAGATCGTGCCCATTTTTTTATGCAGTTCAAATGAAACACATGGTAACAGCTCTGACAACTCCACACTGGGGCTGTGACGCGAACCAATTCACAGCACACCATGCACTCATATTTTTCTGTAGTAAGCTGTTCAACTAGAGAACCTGTTTAAAAAACAAAACAGATAAACTCAAATACAGAAAACCAACCTTTACTTTAGTCAACCAAGGATCAGCAAAATATTTGAGGGAAGAACACAAACACAGAGGTTTTCAGGGATGTCTGCTTCTAAGGTGGTTGTTCAGAATTTGAGGCCGAGCATATATTAAGAAAGGAGACTCAGGAAGTACATTCAGACGGGGATTTTCACAACTGAAACATTCCAAAGAAATTGTCCAGGAACCAAATGAGCCTTATCACATAGCTTGTGAGTATCCACAGGAGCAGTATGCTGTAGGGCCTAGCCTTGCCCTCCTGTATCTGGGACACTGGATATACCAGATCCATGGATTTATGTTAGGGAAGGGCTTGTGAATGGTCAGCTGCAAGAAACCTAAGCCTACACGGGTTCCAACAACCATGGTGGTGAGATGGTTCTAGTAGTTGCCCTGAAAGTCTTTAGCTGATTCACTCAACAAAGATATGCTTGGACCCACCACAAGTCCATGTAGGGTTACCAGACTAAAGGACAGACAGTCCTTGGCTCCAGAAGCTTGCCATTTAGTGAAAAAGATCAGTGTATGGCACCATGAGAATCCTCCCAGATTTACTCCTCAGTACCATCACCCACTTCCAGACGTCTTCCTCAAATACACCTTAGCAATAGATCTTAGCAAAGTCTTCCTATCCCAAGTATAGCCAGGTGCTCTCAGAGCTGAGTATATATATTTTGTTTTTTGCTTTGTACTTTTAGCATTTATTTCACGACATTATTTTATTTGTTTTTAAGTCCAAATAGGTTATAAGAATAAAATAACTAACTTTAAATATACCTGGTCAAGTGCTATGCTAAAGCACTTTACACATATTTAATTTTCTCAACAAGGCTATAATACAGATGCGATTTCATAGATAAAGAATAATTAGGCTCGAAGTGGTTAAATCACTTACCCGAGGTCATGGAGCTAGAAATTAAAAAGTCAAAATTCAAAATCTCTGCTGCCTGACACAAAAGCTCTTCTATAAACATTATCTCTCCTAAGATTACTTTGTCCAATTTAATGTCAAAAAATAAAAAATAAAAAAAATACAAACACCCTGAGACTGTACGATCTGTGAGGCAGTGACAGGGTCTTGCTTGCCTTGCTTACTATAGTATTTCCAGTTCCTGACATATACCAGGTGTCAATAAATATTTATCAAATGAGAGAATAAAGGAATAAATAAGCCAAGGAGGTCACATTTCAAAAAAGGCTCCATCTTTGCATCAAACTCAAAGGGAAGTCCAGGATAATAAGGACTGAAATACATCTGTCCAAAGGTTATGGCAAATAGAAGCCATTCATAACCTTACCAGTAGCTCTCTTAGTCAGGTAGGTGGTGATGGTAGCAGAGGACTGAGAAGTGAATCAAAATAAGGAAAAGGAAATAAAGCAGACGACTCTTGATTTGACTGGAACGGAAGGAAAGGAAACATTACTGGGAAGTCATGTAACGGGAATTTTTTCTTGTGGAGAGTAGGACAGATGTGGGAAGATCTTCAGGCTGAGAACTTGGAATAGTAAATGTGAGAAGGCTGATGGAAGGAAATAAAGGAGCTCTCAGAATGAAAGCTCCTTTAGAGGAGCTCCTTTAGAGGAAAAGGAAGGATGGGCACATGTGCCTCTGAGTTTGTATAAAGGAAGGAAAAAGTTGAGAAAATTATACCTGATGATCTACCTTTTCTCAGTAAAATAGGAGACAATGAGGGAAATGAATGTTAGGAAGGTCTGAAGAAGACCGATGTTAAAAAGGTTTGAATAAGAGTGGAAAGGGTGTGGAACAGTCTTAGATGAAAATGGAAAAGGCAGCTTACTAAGGTCAGAAGAGGAAACAAACAGTGCTGAAAACCAACTGAGGTTGGAGACCACTATTCAAAAATATTTACTGAAAATATTTTGTGTGTCAGGCACTCTGTAGACACTAAGGATACACAGTGAATAAAACAGACAAAAATCTTCTGCCCTTATGAAGCTTATTATCTAGTGGGGGAAGGTAGACAATAAACAATAAATAATGAAAATATGTAGTATCATCAAAATAGTGATAAGTGCTATGGAGAACAATAAACCAGGAAAGGAGGATAGGGAATACTGGCAAATGGGCAAGAATAGTTTTAAATGGTGTGATCAGGAAGCCTTCCCTCAGAAAGCAAATGAACTGCAGCAGCCCCAAAGCTATGCTATTATGTGATTTCCTGGAACAGCATCCTGTTATCCAGGTCTGGAACAGGAAAGATAGATTACAGCATAGATCCAGGGATGGGATTCTGCCAAATGGCTTGGCAAATGGCTTGGCAAAAGAATGATACTTCAAATGACCTACAAGGCCTGCCTAGAGAGGGAATGAAGATGGCTAGGAGGCTGGCAAAACTGGTAGTGGGTAGAAGAAACCGAGGGAGCCAGAAGGACAGGAATTTATGGTCAGAAAGTAGAACATAAGACTAAGATTTCAGAGATGGAGCATTCCCAGGGTCATTTCCCTGGTAGTGGGTATGGAAGTGGAATGAAGATGAAGGTCACCACAGTTGATAAGATCAAAGAACCTGAGGATGGCACAATGCATATGATCACTAGAGTCACCTGGAATAGAATAACAGCAGGAGTTACGGTAAATCAGGAGTTGTCAAACTTGAATATGCCTCAGAATCACCTGAAAGCTTGTTAAAAATAAGACTGCTGGGCCCCACTCCCAGAATTTTTGTTTAGTAAATCTGAGGTGAAGCCCAAGAATATGTTTTTCTAACAAGTGCCTAGGTATTGCTGATGGCTGATGGTCTGGGATTACATTTTGAGAACCACTGAGGTAGAGATAAGATATAGGTTAGACATATTAATAATAAATGAGGGCTGGGGCTTGGAGATTCAGAGGCTAATAAATGACAAAGATAAGGAGATATGACAGGTGATGTAGCTAAAAGGTGATGTAGCATTACGTTCAAAGGAGCAGGGATTTTGATACAAAGGTGGAAGAATAGTTTGGAAATGACACTGGGGAAAGAGTATGCTCTGTCCATCTTTCAGAAACTAAAGTAAGTGGGATAAGGGAAATGGCAGGCTCTGAGAGGTAGTAAGGGAAGAAGTGAACTGAGAGAAGGCCATAAGTCAATTAACAGTAGGAACATAGCAGAAACATAGTAAGGATGTAGGGGATTTTGTTACCACAAAATGAGAGATCCAGACAGTCTGAGAGAAAAAGAGCAAAATGAGAGCAAGCAAAGACCACTCTCAAATAGCCATGGAGACTTATATTTGGGATGATCCTCTCTTTCCATTCCAATCAAACTTTCACCTCCACCATTCCACCAGAATTGCTCTTATCAAGACCAATAACCTTCAAATCGCCAAATCCAATAGTCAATATGTAGCTGTCATCTTTCTGTACCTATCATTACCATCTGACCCAAGTGATCACTCCTTCTTCCTTGAATTTTTTTTTATTTGGTGTTTAGAACATGTTTCACTTCTTAGTTCAATTGGTACTCATTCTCCATTTCCTTTGCTGGATCTCCAATTTCCAACCTTGAAACATGAGATACAGGAAGGCTCTATCCTCAAACTTTTCTTCTCTAACAACATTCACACCTTAGCTAATGTTCCTAGTCCGTTAAACACCATCTCAATACAGACAATTCCCAAATTTAAATCTCTAGGCCCGATCTCTTCCCTGAATTTTATATCCAACTCTCTACTTAACATCCACTTGGAAGTCTAATTGGCAACTCAAATTTAATAAATTTAACCAAATTCTTTATCTTTCCTGAACAAGGAGTAGACAAAGCAAAATATACACAAAAACACCTTTTCCAACAAGGGAAGGCTAAGAAACTATCACAAATCATAGAAGATGGAGACACGATGACTAAATGCAACATGGTATCCTGGATTGGATCCTAGATTAAAAAAAAAAGGGGACATTAGTGGAAGAACTGGTGAAATACAAATAAAGTCTGCAGTTTAGTTAATACTATGGAACCAGCATTAATTTTTCAGTTTTGACAAGGATCAGAGTTAGTTATGTAAGATGTTAACATTAGAGGAAGGTGGGCGGAGAATATTTGGGAATTCTCTGTACTATCTTTGTAACTTTTCTATAAATCTAATTATTCCAAACTTAAAAGTTTTAAAAACAACAGTTTTTCCTCTCTCAGGCTTTATCACTTCAGTACATGGCAATTCTATTCTTCTACACTGCTCAGGTACAAAAGCCTTGATTTCATCCTTCACTCCTCTCATTCTGTTACATCTAACATCCAGTCTACTTACAAATCTCATCAATTTTACCTTCCAAACACAGAGTCTAACCAATTCTTACTTCTTCCACCACTACTACTCTAGTCCAAGTCTCCACCAACTACCTGAATTACTGCAACAGCCTCCTAACTTGTCCCCTTGCTTCCTTAGAGCTTATTCCCCACACAGCAGGCTGAATTCTCAGTTTAGAAAGTAAGACTATACCATCCCTTTCCCCAAAACCTTCCAGCTCATCTTCTGACTCAGAACCAAATTTAAGGGCCTCGCATGTTTCAGCCCATGACTTCTCTGACCTCTACTGCCACCCCACTCTTTATTGCTTACAATGCACCTTCTCCACGCCCCCCAATCTAAACTTGCTTCTCCCTCTGCCTGGAGTGATCTCCAGAGAGCCACATGGTGTGCTTCTGTACTTCTTTCTGGTCTCTGTTCAAATGTCTCATCAGAGACCAACCTATCCAAACAAGTACCCCTGTTGTTCTGTCTTCTTAACCTGCTTATGTTTTTAGCCCTTATCACCACCTTATAGATTAAATCACCACCTCAAAGATTAAATATTTAAGTGTGTTCTGCCTGTCTTCCCTACCAGAACGTAAATCTCACCAGTGCTGTATTCCTAGTACCCAGAACAGTGCTTGGCACATAATATTTACTCAAAAAATATGAATAGTGTTCTCATGAATATGTGGGAGTATGAAACTAAGAGAGATTTGTTAGGCAGAATTCTAAGATGGCCTCTAAGATTCCTACCTTTTTGTATGCACACCCTGTATACCCTCACCTTGAATATGGGTAGGCCTGATTTAATCAGGTGAACCCTTTTAAAAGAGTCTAGAGATCAGAGACAGAAGTCAGAGATTTGAAGAATCTATATCAGATGCTTTCCTGTAGGCCTCAAAGAAGTAAATTACCATGTTGTGGAGAGGGCTATGTAGGACATTGTGGGTGGCCTCTAGGAGCTGACAGTGATGCCCCCAGCTAACAGCCAGCAAAAAAAAAATGGGGACCTCAGTCCTACACTCATTAAAGAAATAAATCCTACCAACGACTAGTGAGCATGATCGAGGACTATACGCCTCATATGAGATTGCATCCCTGGCCAAATTTCAGTCCTGTGAGACCCTGAGTGGAGAACTCAGCTGACTCATATCTAGACTCCTGACCCACAGAAACTATGACATAATAACTTTGTGTTATCTTAAGCCACTGCATTTGTGGTAATTCATTATGAAGTGACAGGAAACCATTAACCAGCCCTAAAAATTAAAAAACAACTCTGGTATAACATTGCCTTGGCTCACACACAAATTGAGGTCCTAAGAAAGACTACCTGGTGAAGCAAATGAGAAGTAGAAGAACAGGCCCAGGTAGGTAGTGGCCAGTATAAGAACAGGCCCAGGTAGGTGGTGGCTTCATCTGTTAGGCTGTATGTCACATTAAACTGGATGGAGACTAGACTGGTGAAGGTCCACAAGGAAGAGCTAACGGAATAAAGATATTTAGCCTAGATATCTTCAGGACAAAATGAGAAGAGTCTTCAAATACTGCAAGAAGCTGATTTATGGTAAAGGTGAGGGAAACTATGAGGAGAAAGACTAGTTACTGTGTTGCTCCAGAGGATAGAACTTGAACCAGGGGATATAAAGTATTTATAGGAAAGAAGTTTTCAATATAATGTAAGGAAGAACTTTCTAACAGATCTGAGAACCTACTATGTTTTAAGAGCTGTGTTAGGCAATAGGAATACAAAAATGAGAAGAAAGACAGTTTCTGCTTTCAAGGAACTTACAGATTAGTGGAGAGCAATGACACATAAACAAATGATGGTTTCCAGTGTAAATGTTATATAACAGAAGCATGGATAAGTAAGAAAAAGACATATCACAGGGTTGGAAAAGATTAAGGCTATCCATAGAGGTAAGAAAAGGTTTCCTGGACATGTGAATAAACTAGTTTTTGAAAAATGAGTGAGAATTCACCAGTGAGCTGAGCAGTACACATTCTAGACAAAGGGAGCCACATATGCAACAGCATGAAAAGATGAAACAGTATAAAGTCTAGGAAATAAAATGTGGTGGGGACTGAGGCAGCAGAAGATAGGGTTGCTGGGTAAGGGAGAAGCCAGAATCTATAGGTGATGAAAAAAACTGAACAAAATTAAGCAGGGGGACGTGACACAGTTCAATACGTGTTTTAGAAAGATTGCTCTCTGACGCTGGTGTAAGAGATGAAATGAAAGAGCAGCTGGAGATGGCAAGATTAGTTAGGAATTCTTACAGATGAGAGGACAAGACATGATGCAGGCTAGAACCAGGAGAGGCAACGGAGATATTACCAGCCCCTACTTGTGCTTTCGCAATTCAAAAAAATCTTGCAACTGGCCACCTATACCACTCATATCTACATTTTTCAAAACCCTTACTAAATTCCTTATTTATTAAGAAAAAATTCTTTTGTATTTCCTTATGATATAAAAACCAAGTAAATTGTTACCTACTGGTGAGGGGAATGGATGGTGGCAGGACCCAGGCAGATGATGAACAAGGAAAGTGTCTTTTCACTATGTACTTTTTTATACTTTCTAAACTATACGAATATATTACCTACTAAATAATGTAAAATAAAAACAAAACAAAACAAAACATTTTCACCCATCTAGGTATATTTACCTGTGTGCGTTTCCACATTCTTTAGCACAGGGTTCTGTTTGCCTCTGGAGAAAGATGGCACTTGAGGATCCTGCCTTCTCATAGCGCATTTCTCTGGGTCAACCCTTCTGGAAGACTTGTTGACAACTGCCAAGTTCCCATTGTCACAGGCAGATTTTCTTGATCTTTCATTAAGATTGTCCTTTGGAATGAGGACCATGTCGTTTCTGGGTCCTTCATTTGTATGTCGTTGGCTTTCCTGTTTTGGTGGATTCCTGCCTGGTCGTGGCCTGGCCCCCTCCACTTCCCAGGGAGGCCTTTTCTGTGGGTGTCTTCTCTGCTCGTTGCGTCTGGCCCCAGACCCATCCTGTACTCCTTTTCTAAAGGATGTATCTGAAGAGTCAGGGTGGATAAGCCCCACAGGTTTGGTATTTTCAGGTCCAGCATCCTCGAGTTTGGGTGTCATTCTGTTACCCCACTCACATTTGAGTTTCCCCTTGACTTTTGGTCCTCTACCATAGCTGTATACAAACTGGGTTGCTTTTTTGGGTTTTGCTCCCCTGGGATCTGCACCGACAATTTCCTTCTCACTCTCAGCAGGGCTGTGCTCTCTGGGGTTCGTCCCACTCTCTGACTTGGCCCTGCTTTCTAAGCCAGCTGCATCTAAGGTCTGGTCAGTGAAACTCTGTACTCTCTTGACTCTAATATGCTGCTTTTCACTCCTCAGTTTCTGCCCAGGTTGATTCTGAAGGCTCTTGAGTGATTTATTAGAAGCAGAGGATTGGAAAGAAGTCTGTTGACTCTTAGGTTTGCTTCCTGAAGGATGATAACTGTGCTGATGAATGGCAGAGATGTCATCATAAGGGACTTGCCTGGAAAGGTGACACGTAGGTGGTGAACTGTAATTTCTTCTACCAATCCTATTAGAATCTAGTCTCCTTTGACTCCCACAATTTAGACCAGAATTTTTTCTCTCCAGAGGAATGAACTCAGCAACATCTGTATTGAATTTAAAAGTACCTAGGACATAACAAATAGACATGCCAGTAAAGAAATTAATAGGTCACCCATGAAGCCCAGAAGACTCTAAGCCATATCTAAAAGTTATTTTCCTAAGGACTTTGTATAAAACAGGCTCTTAGTAAGAACTATCTTTCCTGTGAAGATGATGGCTTCATGGTATTTATGGAAGACTAATTATCCCATGTCTATTAGCCTCTTCAATAGCCACTGCTAAGAGTTGCTAATTAAATCTGCTCACCTAGGCCATCAGGCATTATTTATACACGCATTTATATTATCAAAAAATTTAAGGTCAGCAAATAGTTCAGGGGTGAGATAAAAATCAGCAGGTTCCATGTGGTCTTTCAAACCTCTAAGGCAGTATTGTGCAATATCAAGCAAACAGGCTTTGGAATCAGACAAAATCAGTTTAAAATCTGGCCCTCCAACTTATGGTATGAGCTTAAAGATATCATTTGGTTCCTTTTAGCCTTAGTGTCGTCATCCATGACACTACTGATGATAATACTATTTCAAAGGGTTATTGTGAAATTTAAATATTTCCTATAGATAATACTTAGCATAGTCAGTACATTAGTTCCCTTCTCTTCTCCCCAGGAATATATTTTAGATTTTCCATACATAACTTCTATAATATAGTCTAGAATCCCAAAGTCTCAAAAAATTAAGCATATGCCCTTTCAACTCACTCATTTTTTTTCCCCCAAGATGCTTTTTTGTATAGTCAACTCAGTCCCTGAAGCCCAAAGACAAAATGATTTGCCTAAGGATACAACACTAGTTAGGAGCAAAGTAGGAACTATGTGTAGCATACAGAATATACTGTGAATTGACAGAGCCTAGGAGACGGATTTAAGTCCCTGCCTATCTATCACTTACTGTGTCTTTATTCAGTTACTTAACCTCAGTCTTCTTATATGTAATGAAGATAGTAATTCCTACATTAAAGAGCTGCTGTGAAGAGTAAAGTAAGTTAGTAACACGTATAAAGTGGTTAATAATGGTACTTTATTATTGCTGTTAGGACTACAGACTATCTGAAATACACAGACTTGACCACAGATGGGTGCAGTGCAGAGCCTGTGGGTTTCAGGTTTAATAATAAGCCTGTTAGGTATTTTATTAGGTACTTAACATGTACCAGGCATTATTCTAAGTACTTTGCATATGTTAACTCATTTAATCCTTATATGCCTGATGGGAAAACAGACAGAGAGAGTAAGTAATTTGCCTAGGGCCACAAGGGTATTCTAAAGCAGATAAAGGATTCCATCCCAGGATATGTGGCTCTAGAGACCATGCTCTTACAATATCACTACCTTCAGTGTCAGAGGTTGGGCAGCTGTTACCATAGAAACATATACTAAAGAACTGAACGAGATCATAAAGTCATATGGCAATCTCTCACTCAATCCAGGATTTGTCCTGAAAGCTTTCACATAGGGAGATTCTGGGGATAGGGTGGAGGGCCTTACAAAATGGCAAGAGGATTAGACAAATTCAGAAGGTGGCAGAAAAGGTGTTCTAGAAACCTAACAGATAACTTAAAGGTGGGAATAGGTAGATTAGACCAAGTGGGGATTGTGTGGTCCTTTCCTGCTCAAAGAAGCGAGGTTGGAGAGAGGGGCTGAAAAAAGGTCGGTAAAGTAGTCCAGGATAGCCTGGTAAAGGAGAGGAGGAAGGTGTTTCATGTTAATCAGTAAGGAGTTGATGCAACTAGAGAGTCTAGACAGGGCACCTATTCATATACAGTATATATTCCACTAGACCTCAGGCAGTAAGCAAGGCCCTCAGAAAGACCCTTAAGAGACATGAGGAAGGGAAAAGGGGCACATGAATCAGGAACGGGACCTGAGACACAAAGATCTTGAAACACTCCCCGCCCCCACACACTATTTTATGTAGCTGAAAGTTACTCAGTAAATGGGATGTCTCATCACCAAGGCATGGCTATAGTACAAATAGTTCCCCAGATCCAAGCTAATTTGGCAGCACGGTAGGTGTCCATCAGGTAGGTGGAGCAGAGTAAACTGTAGATTATAAAGTCTAGAGAAAAAGTAGGTATTGGAGTCTGTCCATGGACAGAAAGATACTCCCTGGACTGGGCTGCTGTTGAAAGGCAGGAGCAGGACTAAACCTTGAGTGGGTATGAAGGTGTGTGTTAGACTATGCTGAAATAAGAACATGGAATAGAAACTAAGGCAAAACAAACTGAGACACATGAGAGAGTGGGGACTTTGGAGTAGGGAACTCTGCCTCACTAGATGGAGAGGAGGTTAGCTGTAACCTGGAGCACAGCACTGGAGACCAAAACTAGGACTCACAACTAGGTCTACCCAATTCTGCTTCAAACACTGAAGGGTGCAAAAATGGGACACAAGTGAGCCTGAGGATCAATGAATCCACTTTAGAGGATCTGTGAAAAGAATGGGTGGGAGAATAACAAAACATTATCCTAAAAATGTTCCCTCCCCACCTCTCAAGATGACTTAGTACCTAAATCAGGACTGGAGTACACCAATGCACTGTTTTCCAACTTTTTTTTTTTTTAAACCAAGATCCGCAGTAATAAATACATTCTAATCTGTCACGCATTACACAAATATATATATACTTTTAGTACCCCCCAAACTGGTAAGTAGCTGAACTACGACTCAAATCAATGACAGTTTACAAACCTCATGCTGTCCTGTTTTTCAAAGTGGGTCCTGAAATCAAATCAATATAGGGGATTGAGACAAGTATTCTTTCAAATGGAGTAGAAAAGCGAGTGTATTGCTGATAGTAAAGAAAACCACCGCTTCCTAAACCTTTTAGTTCGCTTTTATACTTATGTATGTATGCACGAAGGTCAGGAAGTTTCTTTTTGGTCACTGTTCAAAAAGTTTGCAAAACAAAGATCTAAGTACATCCTGAAGAAAATGGAAATAGATGTTATAGTAACAGCCAAACGAGGCTGTCTATACACAGAGGCAACTCTGGGAGGGGAAGTGAGCTAATAATGGTGGAACAGGTACAGTGCAGGGCGAGAGCCTTCACAGGAATTAATTACTCCCAACTGACAGATGAAGATAATGGCTCAGTCACACTGCGAGCTCCTGGCAGGCTGAGATTGGAAACCACAGGCTTTCGGCTTGCGCTCGCGTAGCTGCACCAGGACGCACGAATACACCTTAAGCACAATGCACAAAGTCACTACGCGTCGAGAGCGCGCCAAAGTCACTGGGCGGTGACCAGGCCAACGCCCGCTTGTCGATCAGTGTGGCCACTGCCCAGGGAAGGCCGGGACACCGACATCGACTTGCTGGGCGCCGAGACAAACCCGCTCTCTTTGGAAACCCAGCTATGGGGCTTCACAATCAGTCGAGGATGGTCGAGATCTCCGTAAGCACGACGCGCGTGGCTTGGTCCTTCCGAGCCACTATCCCTAAACCTGTACACGCCATTCTCGCGATATCAATGGCCTAAGCCCTAGGACTTGTCACTAACCAAATTTCCGCAACTCGAGAGGGGCCCACTCCCGCCCGGGCCAGAACAGTACCTGAGACAGGTGGCGCCTCCGCCATCCCGCGCCGCAACACCTAAAGCGAGCCCTGTAGTCAGTCCAGCGAGTGCTGTCACCCGGTCACGTGCTCCGAACTTCCGGTGCCGCGAGGACATTCGCATCAGCGCGCTCGGTAGACGGCCACGGAGTTTGCGCGACCTGAGTCAACTGTGCAGTGCGCCCATGACGTCAGACAGACGCGCCAGGCGTCGGGCGGAAGGAAGAGACTAGTGAATGTAGATGCCAAAGGCCGCCGAAGCGGGGCAGACTGGCAGGGACTTGCATAATCATGGTTTTTCTTTTTGCGATTCACTGTGCTCGCCTGCTGCTAGGCCCTTTTTCCCTGCCACCCAACCAACTTCACCTGGTCTTCTGGAGAGTAGACCAGACTTCACCTATCTAGAGTAGTTCAGGCTGGGGGTGAAAGAAAACAAACCCAGCCAAGTTGTCAAAAGGCAATCTTGGGGGAAAAAAAAACTGCAAAACACGGGCAAATATACAAAGAGCCCTTACCAACCACTTAGAAAACGATAAACCACATATCAAGAATGGTAAATGACTTGAACCAGCAGATGACGATAAATATAGAGGATGCAAGGCGAGGGAGAAAGTTTGAAGGCACTGATTATTTTTAAAATATAAAAATTTAAATGAATATGTGGAGTTTTTGTTCATTTTGTTGTTGCATTACTAAATAGAACACATTTAAGTATGAAGCATCTGCATTTGTAAAGTAATTCGCTGGTCCAGGCTTCCTTAAGAACATGAAATAGATTTCATTCATTCATATGTTTCAGTGCATACTGTCTTAGGCATAGCTGTAAGTGCTGGAGGTAAATGGTGAAAAAGACAAACACAGCCCCCTACCTCATGCAATGCACTGTCCAGTAGGAGAGATAAAAACTAGGTAATTTATATTTACAAATTAATAATTTGTAAAATAATTATAAAGTTTGTTGGTGTTATGAGAGAAATAAGCAGGGTAACACTGACAGACTTACTAGGATCTACTCCAGAAAATGTGGCCAGGCTTCTTAGACGAAAGATGAAAAGGAGGAAGCTATGTGAAGATTGAGAGGAGATAGCTTGTGTAAAGACTATGAGAAAGGAAATAGCTTGAAGTGTTCAACGTATTGAACTATTTGCAGGAGAATAGTGAGCAAGGAGAGTGACATAGTATTCATTGGAGAGGTAAGTCAGGAGAACACGCAGATCACCTGCAGGCTGTGATCATGGATTTTATTCCAAGCATAATGAGAAGTTATTGAAAGGTTCTAGCAAAGAAGTGGTATTCGATTTAC
>NW_011889217.1:565502-572932 GCF_000151845.1 Pteropus vampyrus | reverse complement strand
GAAGGTCTATAGTCAGGGAGGTTGTGCATCTTTGGGGATAGGACGTATATGAAAACTGTATTTTATACTCAATTCTGTTGTGAACCTAAAACTATTCTAAAAAATAAAATTTATTAATAAAAAAAGATAAATCTCAAATCAACAGCCTAACCTTCTACCAGAGAAAGAAAAACAAACTGAACCAAAAGGAAAGAAATAATAAAAATTAGAGCAGAAATTAATGAAATTAAAAAACAGAAAAACAATAGAGAAAAAACAACAAAGTTGGTTCAGTAAACAAAAACAACAAAATTTGCTTTTAAAAAAATTAGGTCATTTATTCACATTATATTACTGAATTTTAAATGCAAAGATACAGTTCTGTTTTGAACACCAAAGTCAGACATCCCCTCCCCATTGGAAAATTTACCAAGTTTTAGCTAAACTGACTAAGAAAAAAAAGAGAAAACTCAAATTACTAAAATTAAGAATGAAGGGACATTACTACCTATCTTACAGAAATAAAAAGGCTTATACTGTATGCTAACAAATTAGATCTTTTACATGAAATGGACAAATTCCTAGAAATACACAAACTACCAAAATGGACTCAAGAATAAATAGAACATCTGAATAAACCTATAACAAGTAAAGAGATTGAATTAGTAGTTTAAAATAAAAAATAAAAAAGGCTTTCCACAAAGCCCAGGCCCAGATGGCTTTACCAGTGAATTCTACCAAACACTAAAAAAATTGACAGCAATCCTTCGCAAACTCTTCCCCCCCCCCCAAAAAAAAGGAGGGAATACTTTCCAAATCATTCTCTGGATGAAACTCTGCCTTGGGACAATCATTGCATGTCTCTTCATTGCAGATATTGATGGTGACAGCCCAGATTGATTGTCCATGAAAACAGGTTCAGCCTTATCAGGTACCTTACAGAAAGGGTTTTTGGTACCTTAGGGAAAGGGCTTTTAACTGGCTACATATAATAACTACCTGGAGAGCTTTTAAAAATCCAAGTACCCACACTGTATCCTAATCAATTATATAAAAATAAATGGGTAAGTGCCAGGCAACAATAACACGCATGTGTGTGCGTGCACACACACACACACACACACACACACACACATACACACTTCTCTAGATTTAACTATAAAAAACTATACAAGGAAAGCTAAGGGATATGGATAACAGAGATAGAGTGCCAAATTTCTACTCTCAACTGGATCATTACGATCTCCTCCACCTTTTGCTAAACTCCTAGCATTGATAGATTACAACCTAAGGAGACTATCTGCACTCAATTCTGCTTCTTTTTTTAATGGTTAACAGATGAGCTACTGACCAGAGACACTGTCTAGTAGAAACTACAGGAGTTATCATCAGAGGTTATGTAGTGCCTGGGGCTCTCTACCACATGACACATCCTCTCCACTTTCTTTAATTTCACCAGGATCGACACAAAGCAGAGCCTGGCTCTTGGTCTTTTCCCCGGACAGCAAAGAATCAGCACAATGGCAAAGCTGTTAAACTCCAAGGAAGGGAAACTGTATGAGCAGCGGCAGGGAATCATGACTGTATGGTGGATTTGAAGGAACTAGAAGTAATTATTAGAGCATAAAATTGAAAAATGGGATGTGACATGGAGAGAAGCTGCAGATAAAATTTTCAGGATTCTTACCGGCAAGTGACAAGAACCTAACACCCACAAGCTTAAGCAGAAAAGAGAGTTTATTGGTGGAATTCACACACAGCTCACAGAATTGAAGAGTGACAGAGACTTGGAGCACTGTGGGAATCTCAAGGATCCAAAGTCAGGGCTCAGTGCCATAAGGATTCTTTCATTCTGCCTCTCATCTTGGCTCCTTTCTGGCCTCAGAATCTCAGGGTTCTCGTATTGACAGAAAGTAAAAAAAAAAAAAAAAAAAAAGGCATTTCTCTAGTTTCCACTTAGAAAATTTGAGGGATAAATGTCAATGTTCATGGCTTGGTCACAAGCCCATTCCCATAGTTTGAAAGAGTAAGGGTAGAATGACTATAATTGATATTTTTCCAATAATCACATGGTTAGAATGGGGGAGGCTGCTCTCTAAAAGAAAGAGAATGCTGTTCTGGAAAGACTAAGCAATAAACCATTATTAAGAGGCAGGAGCCAAGTCATAGGCAGCTTTTTATTACCTGTTGGAGTTGTCAAGGCATCATGAAAGACTTTTAAGTAAGGGAATGACATGGTCAGATTTGTATTTTAGAAAGGTAAGTATTGCTGTTTGTGATCAATGGACTCAAGGAAGTGAAACTATGCAAAAAGAGGAAGCAAGTCATTTATTCCAAAAAACTATGTGAGGGATGTCTAGGCCAAGGAGAGATGAGAGAGGAAGGGAGAGGAGGGGTTAGATTTGAGAAGCATTAAGGGGTTAAAAGCAGAGTTTAAGGACTAATTGAACGTGTAGGGTGAAACTAAATGTAGAGAAAGGGAAAACAGGAAATTTTGGTCTGAGGGGAAAGGTGATGGTTGTCTTGGCCATTTGAATGTGAAATGTTTGTAGGCTCTGGAATATCCAAACAATTGTTAGGCAAACACCTGGATAGTAACTAGGATTCTGATACTCAGGGACAAGATCAAGTATAAAAGTATAGATCTACAAGTCAGTAGTTAAAGCTATGAGAACAGCTGAGATCACCAAATATAAGTGAGCAGAGAAAGAAATATGGTGTATAAGGCTACAAACCTGAGGAACAGTAACATTATAAGGTTGGAGAGATGAGGATTTCAAAAGAGTCTTACAGGGAATAGTTAGAAGAATAGGAGAACCAGAGAATATTCTAACAAAAGCCAAGAGAGGAGCAATTTTGGTAGAATGACTGCTCACTGATATCCAATGCATGAAAGAGGTCTAGCTGGAGGACTATCACCCATTAAAATTGGCAATATATGGGTCATTGATAATACTAGCAAGATAAAAAATTAAACAGGAATGTTTGCTGACAGTGAACCCCAAGATAATAAGGTTAATTTAGATGTTAGATCTTAGGTAACGGTGGAACATTTAATTGGGAATGCCCAGTCTATGGCCATGCCACCTTGAACGTGCCCGATCTTGTCTGATCTCAGAAGCTAAGCAGGGCTGGGCCTGATTAGTACTTGGATAGGAGACCACTTAGGAATACCAGGTGCTGTAGGTGTAAAAAAATAAAAAATAAAATAAAAATAAATAAAAATAAAAATAATAGGGAATGCCCAGAATTGAAAATCATAAGAGGTCTAGGCTAGCGAGTCATTTTGAATCATTAGAGCTGTGGACTAAAAAGGGGCCACATACTAAACCTGAATGGCGTTTATTCAGGGGAAGCCTAAATGGCGGGCTCTACAAACTCAGAAACAGAAAGTAACTACATAGGATGGTCTGAAAATAAAAATTCCTAACTAAAAGCAGGTCATGGCAGGTAGCCATAGCCTGGGCCTGTAGCTTTCTTGATAAAGATCAGTATTTACCTTGAGTAAGCCTATTGTCTTCTTGCATCTTAAATAACATACCCTTGGAATGTCAAAGTAATCCCTTTTCCCCAACCCCTCAGGGGACAAGCCAACCCACCTGAGCACAAAGACCACAAAATCTCTCATGGTTATCTTGTCCCCTGCATACCATTTCTATGCGCTGTAAATGCTATTAACTCTCCTGTACCCACCAATGTAAAAGAAGTATGTGTCCCTCCATTTTACTTTTTCCAATCCCACATATTTCTCTACTTTGCTTTTCCCCACCCTCCTCATCTACCACCAATGGATTTCATATAACCGTCCTTACACCTCCTCCTTTGATTCTAATGTATAAAATAAGCTGTAAAACAGCCATTCTCTGGAGCATTTTCTTAATCCATTGAGATTTTGCTTTCTGGCAATTGTCATCGTTCGGCTTAAATAAACTCATTAAAATTCTCTACAGGTTTAGACGTTTCTTATGTGGCCAGTGCACAGGTTATAGTTAAAGTCATGAGTGCAAGATATCTCAGGGAGAGTATGAAGGGAGAGAAGACGTTCAAGACTGTAACTATAATGGAAGAAATACTTAAAGGGCTGAGTGAGAACTTGTAGGAAGGCCACGGAAGATTTCAAGAAGGTAATGGTGAACAGTACAATGTTCGTTCCCACTGGAAGGCTTCTTGGGAGGGTGAGGTTAGTTGAGGTAGAAAAGGGTTACATATGTCTATCATCCCCGCCTATAACTAGACAGTGAAGTTTTGAAAAGAGAAACTATGACTGTTCTCGGTATCCTCTGGGCTGGTATAGAGACTCTACAGAGTGGGTGTTCAATAATTGTTTATTAGATTGATCTGCTGACACATGCAAGACTGGTGCATGTAGCATTGTGAGGTACCCAGCAATGTTCTTGGTAAGAGGTTAAGTGAGGAAGGGCAGATGAATCATTAAAGACCCTGAAATCAGACAGGAATTTGGACTTGCTGTAGCACTCCAGGCATCTCCTAAGAAAAGAATGAAGCCCCTGTTTTTTTATTGGTAACAATCCCTCATAAGAGAATAGCATGTTGCAGTTAACAAAGTACTCGTGACAAGTATCTCTATTATTCCTCACAACAGCCTTGTGAGGTAAGCACGATTTCACTAATAAGGAAATAGAATTTAGAAAAATGAGTAGCTACTTAGTAGTTATTAAAATGGCAGACCTGGGGCCCAAGCCTAGACTGTCCCTTGCTCTTTCCTCTATACCACAATGCTACCAGGCAAATTAGAGTTCTGTAGTGGAGGTTTTAGGCTGAAGTGATATTATTAAAATTATAACCTTTTGAAAAATATTTATTGAGTATAAATAAATGTCCTATACATTAAATATCAAGAAATATTCATTATTGATTACAAGCCAGGCTATAATACTGAGAGAACCATAGAATCAGAACATCCACTCACAACATAGTGATAATTCCATTCCAATATTGGACAATAGTAATTATTTACTCACAAGACACAACAAGACTCATCAAAAAAGGCCATCACTTTAACCAACCAATAATACCACAATAAAAAATGGTTTTGAATTATAATATGAACAGTCCCAGTAATCTCATCTTTGCTGTATAAATTTATTAGATCAATTTGAGATTCTGGAGTTATACTATCATAAAATCTAAAGAGTCCCATTTCCTTGGTTTTATCTCATATTATTAAGGAATGAAATCATACATACCCACTGATACTTTTAAGTAAGTTAGTCTTTCGTAAGAGAAAAAAAAATAAAAATTTAGTACGAAGAGAGCATCCCCCAAACGATGTCTATTAACGGAAAAAAAAAAGAGAAATGTAATTAACTTTTCCTTCAAAGAAAGGAAAGAAACCTTAATATATTATGGTGAATTTGGAAAGATAAATTTCCTAGTCCCAGAATATGTGTTTATTTTACACGATGTACTTGAATGATGCAAGTCTATGAAGCAGGGATCTGTGGCAATCCAAATTCATCCACCAGGACTCCGTCCTGTAAAAAGGGAGCAATGTTTAGTGCCACTATTTTTCAATTCACACACACGCAAAAAGATCACAAATATTTAGCAGGTAAAACTCATCTCCAAGTGTTTAATCAATAAAAACCAAAATTCAACTCAGAAGATGAGAAATGAGCTTTTTTATGAAAGGTAAAGATGGAAATGATGAACCTGGAAAAGAACTGGAAGGGATCAAAAGGGGTGAACCTTTGCAAAGTAAAGGAAGAGTCAGAAAGAAAAAGAAACTTAAGTGTAAATCTAGAAAGAGGAAAAGGGGGCTGGAGGGTCCAGGAAGAAAGGCTGAGGAGTTAGTCCTTGCCTCCAAATTCCCATTTTCATTCTGATCCCTAAGGTGAACAATTACCTTTATCGCCACCCAAGTCTTTGAAAGAGCAGTACCCCAGGACAGGCAGTCACTTCCATAGCACACTGTCCTACAGACTTATAGGCAACGATACCACTATCAGTTAAGAAATCATATCCCAAAAGGACATTTAACTCAGGAATCTGTGACCTTCTAGAAGTGGAAATAACATAGATGCTTCAGGGAATTAAAAAGGTAGCCTATGGTAGCATTAATAAAAATTATTTTGGGTGTGCTGAGAAAAAGCAATCTATGCACCTGGAACCTTGAAGTGGCCAGAGATGTGGAGGCAGGGTGGGGTAGGCAGTAGAGAAAGGTAAGACAACCTCAGGCTCAGGGCAGACAGGAGGGGTATAGTAAGAGATAATAATACACAGTCACAGAAATCAGCTATCAGGGACCTGAGAAATTACGCACTCCCCACTTTTTGCTGCCCACATTTTTACAGGTGGGAAAACACTGATGAGGTTCAGAGAGAAGACATGAATTTCTAATTTGCTCAAAGTCATATAGCGAATAAAGGCAGACCTGAGACTGGCTCCAACTCAAGGATTCTGTCAACTATATTGTGCACACTCAATCTGCATGTTGGGAGGTAAGGCAAACAGCAGGGCTGTAAATGTACAGTGGCAACAAAAAATGACACACTACACTAGGAACTAAGATGGAGTAAACAGGCTTTCATAAGCAGCAAAATTTTATCTATTTATAATAATGACAACTATGCAGTTTTGGATAGGGCTTCAAGTTTGCAAAGCCCTTTTACATACAAGATCTAATTTGATTTACATAACAATTATGTGAGATCCTATTTGTATTATACAGATGCAAAGAACAGAAAAGTTCAAAACAGATAAGTGATCTGCCGCCATCTCAGTTAGTGGCAGAGACTTAAACCCAGGTTTCCTGATTCTTTTACTTTGTTGAATTAGAATCCTTCTACTTAAGTTTTATACTTAAATTATTAATCCCTACTTTAAAAACATCCACCTTATAATTAACCAGTGTGTCTGGAGCATAGAACTTTCTTTTATACTGCTGCTTTGCACGGTTTATGCATGTATTGCTGATGCTTTTCCAGGAAATGTCTAAAACCTATAGACAGTGCAAGCTCACACAAGGGTAATTACATATATTACTCAAACTGTTATTGTATAAAACCATTCCTGGGTTTCCGTGACACTACGCAGCTTGTCCGTAATCCAATGCAGGAAAGGTTCCCAAAATAATGAGTGAGATGGTCTTTCCTTATGCTAATTTAAAAGTACCTTTTAGATTCCCAGATTGGTGATCAAGCATAAAACCTTGACAACTTGCATAAAAAATATAAACAGAAAACTTTCACCTTATTCTTTGTGTCAGTGGGTACACCTTCTGGAATTGCAGGTGCAGACGCTGCTTCATCCAAGTAAGAACTGTCTTCATCAGCTAGAAGCTCATCACCCAGTGCATCCAACTCTGAAATTGAAAGAGTCAACATTTCAAAAAAAATGTAACCGAGAAAACTGGCAGTTCATGTTAAGAAAGTCCAATCATTTATAAGACGAACTTTAAAAACAAAGAAAAAGGGATTATTTTCTATTTT
>NW_011889217.1:536573-565452 GCF_000151845.1 Pteropus vampyrus | reverse complement strand
CCATTCCTGGGTTTCCGTGACACTACGCAGCTTGTCCGTAATCCAATGCAGGAAAGGTTCCCAAAATAATGAGTGAGATGGTCTTTCCTTATGCTAATTTAAAAGTACCTTTTAGATTCCCAGATTGGTGATCAAGCATAAAACCTTGACAACTTGCATAAAAAATATAAACAGAGAAAACTTTCACCTTATTCTTTGTGTCAGTGGGTACACCTTCTGGAATTGCAGGTGCAGATGCTGCTTCATCCAAGTAAGAACTGTCTTCATCAGCTAGAAGCTCATCACCCAGTGCATCCAACTCTGAAATTGAAAGAGTCAACATTTCAAAAAAAATGTAACCGAGAAAACTGGCAGTTCATGTTAAGAAAGTCCAATCATTTATAAGACGAACTTTAAAAACAAAGAAAAAGGGATTATTTTCTATTTTCAAAATAAAAGATGAGCATTATAGAAATTTTCGAGGGAACTTGTGTGGTAAAATTTATGAAAAACCAAAATCAAAATAAAATAAAACGACCATTACCTACAGGTTTATAAGGTCCTAGTCTTCACGAGAAGACTCTACAGTTATCAATTGGCCAATTGAAAGTAGAAAATCCCAATAATATCAAATGTAAAAAGATTCTCATTTACTGACGAACTTGAAAGAAAGCAGTGAAAGCAGGCTGGAGATTTTTGCATTCTGAGTGACCATTACATGAAATTAGGCTTTAAAAATAAGTCTATGGTAAAGTGTGTCAAAAGTGACCAGAAGGAATGACAATGCAAACAGAGACTCATCATTGGAAACTCTAGATGAAAAATAAGAAAATAAAGAATGAATGAGGGGAAAAAAGGTTCTAGGTGAAAAGATTATGAGAAGGAGGAAGGAGAGGCGGCAGCAATAATGTGACAGTGGTATCATGTGACAGAAAAGCCAGTGTGGGAGGGTTCTGCCATCTACCTAGTTACTCATGTTAAAAATTGACAGACATCCTTGATCTCTCGCTCTCCCTCTCCCTCCACATCTAAGCAATTATAAAGCCTTGTCCATTCAACTTCCTAAAATTTCTTCAATTTGTTCACTTGTTTCTGCTACCATAACCTTAGTCTCAGACACCAACATCTCTTAAATAGATTACAGCAATAGCTTCTAAACTCCTCTCCTAGAGGCCACCTAATAATCCCTCCTATTTTTTCCTGCTAATTCCTACTTGTCCTTCAGGTCCCATGCCTGTCCCTTACTCCTAAATATGTTAGATTTCCCAGCTATGTGCTCCATGGTACTCCATACTTCTCCAACCATTTGGGTTCCTGTAATTACTTGAAAGAAGCAGCGCTTTCTTACCCCTCCTTGAGAAACTTCATGAATGCAGGGGTTATATCTGTTTTGTCTACTGCTGAATCCCCAACATCTAACACAGTACCTGGCATATAATAGATGCATATTAAGTATTTACCAACTACTGTTTCTTGATCTGCTTTGCTGTTCTGAGGGAGAGGAGTCCAAGTAGCAACATAGGAAGAACAATATCAAAAGGAAATGGCAGGAAAAGGCAGTGTTTAGATACTAGGCACTGGGTCAGCAGAAGTCATTGTGTGGACCCTCCTTTGGAGCTTGTCCGTCCCAGAGTTGTTGGTGGAGTATGCAAGTCTGATGTGGTTGCTTCACAAGCTCTCTGCCCAGAGACTGTACCATAAACTATCTCCGAAGGAATCCTCACAGGAATTTTTTCTAGCATTTGGGAAAAGGTCCCAGGCAGTTGCTCCTTTCAGACTCTAAAGCTATGTATGTATGCACTGCTTTCTCCATAACTTACCTGCTTCTAGGTCATCTTCATCTAACTCTGGGGTGCCATAACTACGACTCAGTGCTTCTTGGATTTCGTTTGCATCTTCCATCATATCCTCTAGCTGGTCTTGCAAATCCTATAGAAATACATGACAGAGTTTTTATTCATTTCTTACTATTTTTCTCTTGCTACCCTCTGCCTCTGCTCTCTCCTCTGAATCTTAGAAAGGAGTAATTTTTAAAAAAATGATGTACAGAAAATGCCAATCATAAAACCAGTTCTCAACAACTGTTAGTTCCCTGGACTCTTTTACCCCAGTCCTTGACTAGTGACTGATTTTAGTCAATAGCTAAGCAGATATTTCTCTAAAGGACAGGTTCGAGTAGTTCCTGAATGTCTCTTCTAATTAAAAGTATAAACTTAAAGAATTATTTAAAAATCACAAGTTTGAAGATTTCTCCTAACAATAACTGTGAATGCCACTGATCCACATAATCCTTTTCCTATTTTTGGTGGTAAAAATGTAAACTTAAAAATAAACTGGAACAGAATTGGTGATCTCAGATTTGAATTTAAGGTGCCTCATGGAAATCCAAAGTTCTATTGCAAGAATAGATGGCCATCAGCTCTGTCATTACAGAAAGTTTACCTGAAACATTAAGTAATATTTATGCTATTGATATTTTTCTAATTACAGGAGACTGACTACACTGTATAGGGAAAGGAGGCAGTAGTGGAAACAGTTGGGTGGTATAAAAAGTTGTAATGGGCCGACCATGGTTGGAGAAACAGAAATGGTATCAGGATAGTCTTGATATCTGATACCAGGCTGGTGAAAAAAATTGATCGAGGGCATACATCATCTGTAAATGATCTTGTGTTTAACTGGGAGACTACTACAAGGCCAGAAAGAATGTAAAACCAATCTGGTATAACACAATAAAGGGCAGTTAGTAGAATGGTTTGGAGAGCAAACTCTGGAGTCAGACATATCCAAACAAAATTTTGTCATTATATGAGAAGTAATGTCTCTAAGCCTTAATTTCACACGGTTTATGCATGTATTGCTGATGCTTTTCCAGGAAATGTCTAAAACCTATAGACAGTGCAAGCTCACACAAGGGTAATTACATATATTACTCAAACTGTTATTGTATAAAACCATTCCTGGGTTTCCGTGACACTACGCAGCTTGTCCGTAATCCAATGCAGGAAAGGTTCCCAAAATAATGAGTGAGATGGTCTTTCCTTATGCTAATTTAAAAGTACCTTTTAGATTCCCAGATTGGTGATCAAGCATAAAACCTTGACAACTTGCATAAAAAATATAAACAGAAAACTTTCACCTTATTCTTTGTGTCAGTGGGTACACCTTCTGGAATTGCAGGTGCAGATGCTGCTTCATCCAAGTAAGAACTGTCTTCATCAGCTAGAAGCTCATCACCCAGTGCATCCAACTCTGAAATTGAAAGAGTCAACATTTCAAAAAAAATGTAACCGAGAAAACTGGCAGTTCATGTTAAGAAAGTCCAATCATTTATAAGACGAACTTTAAAAACAAAGAAAAAGGGATTATTTTCTATTTTCAAAATAAAAGATGAGCATTATAGAAATTTTCGAGGGAACTTGTGTGGTAAAATTTATGAAAAACCAAAATCAAAATAAAATAAAACGACCATTACCTACAGGTTTATAAGGTCCTAGTCTTCACGAGAAGACTCTACAGTTATCAATTGGCCAATTGAAAGTAGAAAATCCCAATAATATCAAATGTAAAAAGATTCTCATTTACTGACGAACTTGAAAGAAAGCAGTGAAAGCAGGCTGGAGATTTTTGCATTCTGAGTGACCATTACATGAAATTAGGCTTTAAAAATAAGTCTATGGTAAAGTGTGTCAAAAGTGACCAGAAGGAATGACAATGCAAACAGAGACTCATCATTGGAAACTCTAGATGAAAAATAAGAAAATAAAGAATGAATGAGGGGAAAAAAGGTTCTAGGTGAAAAGATTATGAGAAGGAGGAAGGAGAGGCGGCAGCAATAATGTGACAGTGGTATCATGTGACAGAAAAGCCAGTGTGGGAGGGTTCTGCCATCTACCTAGTTACTCATGTTAAAAATTGACAGACATCCTTGATCTCTCGCTCTCCCTCTCCCTCCACATCTAAGCAATTATAAAGCCTTGTCCATTCAACTTCCTAAAATTTCTTCAATTTGTTCACTTGTTTCTGCTACCATAACCTTAGTCTCAGACACCAACATCTCTTAAATAGATTACAGCAATAGCTTCTAAACTCCTCTCCTAGAGGCCACCTAATAATCCCTCCTATTTTTTCCTGCTAATTCCTACTTGTCCTTCAGGTCCCATGCCTGTCCCTTACTCCTAAATATGTTAGATTTCCCAGCTATGTGCTCCATGGTACTCCATACTTCTCCAACCATTTGGGTTCCTGTAATTACTTGAAAGAAGCAGCGCTTTCTTACCCCTCCTTGAGAAACTTCATGAATGCAGGGGTTATATCTGTTTTGTCTACTGCTGAATCCCCAACATCTAACACAGTACCTGGCATATAATAGATGCATATTAAGTATTTACCAACTACTGTTTCTTGATCTGCTTTGCTGTTCTGAGGGAGAGGAGTCCAAGTAGCAACATAGGAAGAACAATATCAAAAGGAAATGGCAGGAAAAGGCAGTGTTTAGATACTAGGCACTGGGTCAGCAGAAGTCATTGTGTGGACCCTCCTTTGGAGCTTGTCCGTCCCAGAGTTGTTGGTGGAGTATGCAAGTCTGATGTGGTTGCTTCACAAGCTCTCTGCCCAGAGACTGTACCATAAACTATCTCCGAAGGAATCCTCACAGGAATTTTTTCTAGCATTTGGGAAAAGGTCCCAGGCAGTTGCTCCTTTCAGACTCTAAAGCTATGTATGTATGCACTGCTTTCTCCATAACTTACCTGCTTCTAGGTCATCTTCATCTAACTCTGGGGTGCCATAACTACGACTCAGTGCTTCTTGGATTTCGTTTGCATCTTCCATCATATCCTCTAGCTGGTCTTGCAAATCCTATAGAAATACATGACAGAGTTTTTATTCATTTCTTACTATTTTTCTCTTGCTACCCTCTGCCTCTGCTCTCTCCTCTGAATCTTAGAAAGGAGTAATTTTTAAAAAAATGATGTACAGAAAATGCCAATCATAAAACCAGTTCTCAACAACTGTTAGTTCCCTGGACTCTTTTACCCCAGTCCTTGACTAGTGACTGATTTTAGTCAATAGCTAAGCAGATATTTCTCTAAAGGACAGGTTCGAGTAGTTCCTGAATGTCTCTTCTAATTAAAAGTATAAACTTAAAGAATTATTTAAAAATCACAAGTTTGAAGATTTCTCCTAACAATAACTGTGAATGCCACTGATCCACATAATCCTTTTCCTATTTTTGGTGGTAAAAATGTAAACTTAAAAATAAACTGGAACAGAATTGGTGATCTCAGATTTGAATTTAAGGTGCCTCATGGAAATCCAAAGTTCTATTGCAAGAATAGATGGCCATCAGCTCTGTCATTACAGAAAGTTTACCTGAAACATTAAGTAATATTTATGCTATTGATATTTTTCTAATTACAGGAGACTGACTACACTGTATAGGGAAAGGAGGCAGTAGTGGAAACAGTTGGGTGGTATAAAAAGTTGTAATGGGCTGACCATGGTTGGGGAAACAGAAATGGTATCAGGATAGTCTTGATATCTGATACCAGGCTGGTGAAAAAAATTGATCGAGGGCATACATCATCTGTAAATGATCTTGTGTTTAACTGGGAGACTACTACAAGGCCAGAAAGAATGTAAAACCAATCTGGTATAACACAATAAAGGGCAGTTAGTAGAATGGTTTGGAGAGCAAACTCTGGAGTCAGACATATCCAAACAAAATTTTGTCATTATATGAGAAGTAATGTCTCTCAGCCTTAATTTCATCTGTAAAATGAGAATATTACTAGTCAGACCTCATAGGGTTATGTAAGGATTTATGGCAATAATAGATATGTCAAACACTAAGCATTTAATACTACATATCTTCTATCGTGTTAAGAATGTGCAGACATCATACTCTCTGCATATTGAAAATTCCATATAACAGGGTAGTGTCCTGCAGAAGGTCCGAATCAGCATCACTTATCCTTCAGATCAATGTAAAATATTTGAAAACTCCTTCCTGGCTCCCGATTTGCATTTCTCCGCTCCCCCTCCCCGCAAATAAAGGGTAGAAAGTGAAATAAAAAAACCTTTTTTTTTTAAAAAAGACAATGCTCTGCCTTTTTGAATTTCCAAGTGCCAAAATACCACATTATACATATGTAACATTCTGCTACACAGAGTGGCACTGGCTGAAACAATAATTGAGAGTCAAAATAACATAAATTAATCAAGTCAAGCCTTATACTATGCTATTAAACATCAAGACAAGATATTCTTCCAAATCATCTATGAATAGGCTTCCTAGCAATAGACTAGGATAGACACAGAAAAAAAAATCATACAAAGAATTGGTAGATTCAGTACTGGATAAACAAATAAAAACAATATAAACAAGTACAGGCACTAGACTTGATGTGCAGAAACTGAAAGACAAAAGACAGAAACAGAGCTACATACACACACAGGCAAAATTTAAAAATTAGAGCTATGAAACAATAAAGTGTTTTACTACTATTTTATGAAAATTAATGAAAGTCAAAATAACCCAACTAAAGACATACATATACACACCAATAAAGTCAGAAAGAAGGAAGCTCTCCACCTGTCAATGCAGGCATATCAATTTGGGGACAAGAAAAGGATAATCAGGCAGGGACAGACAACCACCGGTGAAAGATGGAGACAGAAGAAAAAAAAAAACCTAACCCAGAAAGACCATAGTTTCTATTTTATTAAATACCTCTTATCAAAACACAGGGAATTCTAAAAGCATAAAATTCAATTTCATTATATATTATCAAATAAGACAAGCACATGCAGAACATTTTTCTCAGTAAATCTCCTAGAAGATATTACTAAGCTTAACCCCTCCTATGCCAAAACAGGTGGAAGATTAGACAGATGGCCACAGGTATAGAGGAGTGCTCAAAAAAAGCAAGACAAAGGAATGCTGTTATTCTTCACTCTTGGGAAAGACCTTTGCACAGACAGTAAAATGCCAGGTAATAGTTAAGTACTTAATCAAAAAATACTTCTTGAACTGGGCAGAACTGCATTATCTCCTTTAATAGTCTCTCATTCATTTGTTCTCCAACCATCAAATACTTTCTAAGCACCTACTATGGCCAGGTATCATTTGAGGCACTGGAGATACAACTGCGAAAAAAAGTCCCTGCCCTCATAGAGACGTTCTACTCAGGACGTAGAAGTAAAGGTCACTTTTACAGAAAAGAAGCCTCTGTTCTCTGGCCAGTCACCACTTCCTCCCTCTGCTACCCCTCCTTGCCATCTGGGCTGTTCACCTAATAGAAGTAAGAGGAGCCAAGCTCTAAGGACTTATTACCCAGCCAAAACAGAATCTCAAAAGAAATACTAATTTTAAGGACCTTAAGGCATTATTATTAAAAATCTAAAGTTGCTAGAAAAGGGAATCAACTCTACACCAGGAACTGTGTTAAGCACTTTACATATATATCCTCATTTAACGCTCATGACAATCCTGGGAGATGGCAGCAACATTACTACTTTACATATGACTGAGGAAAAAGACTCAAAATCATTGAGTTAAATAGGAAACTGGGGGCTTATTTCTTGGGTGCTTATTATGGGCCACACATTGTGCATGTAGATAACACCAGTTCATTTATTTCAATCCTCATAATAATCACATGTGGTATTAGGATCCTAGCATTAACAACAAAGAAAATGAGACATTTGGTATTCTTTCCCATAGTTACTCTATTAGTAATAGGCAGGCTCAATATTTAATCCCTTTTCTGTACCCTTCCTATCACACATTCATCTAGATTCTTTCAGAAACTTGCACATATTCTTGTAGAAACCAGATATGTCTCACCTCAATCTGGTCGATTTTCACTTGCTTGTATGCTTTCTTCATTTCCTTCACTCCCACTTTCATAGCATCGACCTAAAAAAGGGTAAGAGAAACATGACTGTCTTAAGAAGTATGCTGGTGAAACTATCTTTTAAAAACCATGGGAAAAGAGCACAAAAATACAAAAATAAAATAAAATCAGGAGAAAAGGTGCTATGGAAGTACCGTGGTCTTGGTGTCCTTCAATGACTGGATGGTGTAATTGGCTTGTTCCATGTTAAATGACTGTTGGGCAAGGTTGTCCCGCTGCTGCTCATACCTTTTTTAGAGTGAATTGAGAATGGCAAATGTGAGCCAAATAGAAATCCTCAGGAAGAAAGTATCTCTAACACTAAATGAGAATTCTCTTAAAGAAAAAAAAAAAACTTTAGAAAATTAAATCCAGAAAACCTGGCAAAAACAATTTAATAACTCTGACACGAATACCACCTTTCCCTTCGGTCTTTTTCTTTTGTATATATTTTAGTTATAACACTATTTTTACTCTAATATTATGGCATTTGCTGTTTTTTTATGTTGCTACAAAGTCTTAATATATATCTTTATAATGTTTTGCATTATTTCCTATGTTAAATTCCCAGAAGTGGAATTCTGGAGCAAAGTGTAAGACTATTTTAAAGGTTCTTCATATATAAAGTGAAGTTGTTTTTCCAGTAGACTGAACTCCTTGAGGACAGGTATTACATTTTATTAATCTTTATCCATAATTAGGTAACCCCTCTGACCTAATATAATGCCTGGAATTCAAAATGTTTTTTTTTAAATAAAGTTTTATATCAAAGTGTAATACTACCTCAAAACCTTATGTCACTATAGTCTTTATACAATATCTGCAAACCATCTATCCAACCAGGAGAAAAATGGTCAATTCATGGTACAAATGAATGGAAGTGAAATATAAAAAAGTATAAAGTTGCCAAAGGATATTTAGAAAGACAAAGTAATGCTCATGATATAATGTGAGGTGGAAAAGGATACCTATATACGTGCCATTTGCTTTCTTTTAAAAAGTTATATGCACATATACTATATATGCACAAGCAAAGAAAATAAACTGTAAGAAATTAGCATTTTAAAGCTGGTTGTTTCTGACAGTAGCAATTTTCTTCTATTCATGTTTATGTATATTCCAAGTTTTTAAGATGAACATGTATCATTGTAGAACATGTATTTGAAAAAAAGTTACTGAACACTTGCAATGCTGATTAAGGAGGTAACAATTTTACCATAATCTCGCCACTCTAAATATTACAATTTTCTTTTTACAGATTTTGTTTAATGTAAAAGGAGTAAGATTGTATCTGATTTCTTATAGAAAGTCATTTTATAAATAAAAATAGAGACATCAGCAATCTTTCTGGTTCCTTATTGTGTACATCTGAGCTCTACAACCCTGCAGAGGGTCTCAACAGCTGGACAGCCTATAAGGATAAGCACTAAAGATACTATTTGGCTTCTGTTCAAACACTGGGATATAGTCACCTAAAACAAATTAAAGACTCATCTTCTGTTGGGAGGAAACAAATATTCAAGAGTCCTCATTTTATAGACAAACAAAAATTTAAAAGTCACACTATAATTAAATAAATGAATGAATGAATGAATGAAGAACCAAACCCTATACATCTAAGCAGTCTTATACAGAAGTCACTAGCCACATATAGTTTCTTAAACTTAAATTGTTAAAATGAAATAAAATTAAAACTTTCTATTCCTAGTCACATGTAACATTTCAAGTGCTCAATAGCCACCTGTGGCTAATAGCTACTGAACTGGTCAGAATAGATACAGAACACTTCTATTACAGCAAAAAGTTCTATTTAGATGGATGGTGCTGCAACAGATATTGCTGTACACACTGGGGGAGAAAAACGCAGCTAACTATATATTTAAATGAAATTTGTAATTAAATCAAGAACACTTCTAAAATGGTATGAAAACCTTAAGGAATGGAAGACCATTTTACTTTTGGCCAAAACTGTGGAAGAAAGGAGATTGTGCCTATAACTTACATCCGTTTTTGCTTTAAAACTCGCAAGGCTTTCTGCTTGACCATATTCTGGGGAGAAAAACAGATTTTTAAATGAAAAGCAGAAAACATAAAGTAAAAGAAATCTCTCATATCCTCAGACAAACGTATCTACTTACTCTCTTTCTAAAAGTAGGAGACGCAGTGGCTCCTGGATTGCTCTTCACCTCCCAAGCACAGTCTTTAAGTTTCAGCTCATCTTTGTATCCCACATCTCAGAGTATGAACTGCATTCCTTTTCCCTAGTACATATTAGCTCCACCCCCAACCCCAATAGTGCTGATTTTTGTATATCCAGTTGCCTTAGGAGATTCCCAACTTGGACATCCTGTTATCCACACAAACTCAAAATGTGCAAACTCCTCAATCTACTCTCTCCTTGGAGATTACTAACAATGACCCCACCGATATCTTACCTCTCTAGGTTGAGAACCTTTATATCAACGTTACCTTTCTTCTCTGTTGTCTCTTTATGCACAGTCATCTTCTTACTGATTTTCAAAACTCATTTTCAAATTGATTCATGTCATTCTCATGACTACCACCATGGTTTAGGCTTTCATCTCAAGTCTAGATGAGCTTTCCTGCCTCTGGTCACTTCATTCCATGCCATCAACCAAGATGGCTGCGCAAAGCCTCTTGTCACTTCCCTTTCTATACTGTTCCATAAATCATTTTATTTGTCTCCTCCAATAAAGAAGGAAAAGCAGATATTACTCCAGGGACAATAATACCTAACATTTACTGAATGCTTCTATGTACTAAACACAGTGCTATGTAGGTCACATAAATTACCTCATTTAATATTCACACTATAGATACTGTCCTCATTTTCCAGATGGGAAACTGAGGTTCAGAGATGCTAAGTAACTTGCCTGAGCTCCAATGGTTAATAAGTTATGGAGATGGAAGCAAAGAAGGTAGTTCTATATCCACAGTCCATGCACTTAAACACAGTACTCTATGCTTCTACCTAACAGAAGAGGAATATAAGAAATTAAATGACTTTATCAAGGCCACAGCTAATAGGCAGTGACAGTGTTATTAATAGAACACTGGTCTCCAGATACCTAGTTTGGCACTTGTTTCTCAGCATACCACTCCTTAATCAGTTTATTATACCTACCTAACATGACCAGCCCGGCAACTCATTATTCTTGAGCATGGCCCATCCTTTCTCTCCATATTGCCATCTTCTCAGTAGAATATGCTAATTCCCACGTACATGCTCTCAACATGTGATCAGTATCCTCTTTTCACCAGGTCAAACCCCAGCCTCCCTCTCGTATCTGGCTGCAAACTCTCCTCCCTAAAAGATACACCCTCACATAGATTTTCTCCTTACCAGACTGTGAGCATGTCTTCTGTATCTCTCACCATGCCCTAGGTACTCAAGTTAGGCTGTCACAGCAGCTATTGCCTACCTTACCTTTGCAGGACCCTCTCTCATCTTCTTGATCTGATCCTTATACTTCACTAGCTCAGCATCCAGTCGAGAAATCTTCTTGTCAATGGATTCTGCCCTGCTGTCCACCTTGAGGGAAATCAAAGGCAATGGTAGTTACTGTAATATACTTACATGAGAAGGGGCAGGAGAGGAATAGGAGGAAGAAAAGAGAAATAAAGATCATACAGTGAAGGGTGGAAAACTGTGGTTCCCAAAAGGGATGGGATTCCCAGTCAGAAACACTGGCGGGGGAGAGGGAGGGGGGCAGTTACTTTTATAAACTATACTCAACCCCCTAGATTCTGATATTCCAGGGTCTTCCTCAAGCGCATTTGGGCAGATAAATAATTTGAGAATCACTCGGCTGAGTTGTCAATTCCCTAGAATCAGAGACTAGTCAGGCTGGGGGCTCAACCAGGTGTGTGAAATGAGCTAGTGCCCAGTGGACCGTGGCTAGGGCTCTAGATCTAACGCTGTTCCCTAGATAGAGGGTGGTGGCTTAATGTGTGGGACCAGGGTTTTGAATTTTGTTACTGAGATCCAGGATTGGGGTACAGATTTTGTTGACCTAGGATATCAAGCTGAGGGTCCTGATGTAAGAGAGGGACGAGGGATGAAAGAGGGGTCGGGCTGGACAAGGTGGGAAGAATGTATGGGCCTATGGCTGTTTTGAGGTGAAGAGATAAGGAAAACAAATGGACGCGGCAGTGGGCATCAGAAGGGGTTGGGTGCAAGAAGGGAGAGGCAGTGATAAGTTACGGGATCCCTGGTTTGTGGCGTCAGGAATGACTTGGTAACAGGAAGTAAGGCAGAGTGGAGAGAGCCGAGGTGTTATGGGTCCGGGATCGAAAATGGGGTGGAGGAGTAGGAGCCGGGAGCCAGAAGTGGGTGGGGTCAGGGGGTGTCAGAGGCCCCGAGCCAAGTCAGAGGTCATGCGCCCACCGTGCCAATGCAGTCAGTCAGGCTGGGAGGCGGAGCCTTGGGTTTCGCTTTCCCGAAGAATCGGTTCATCTTGGGCGGCCGCGAAGAATATCCAAACACTGGAGCAAAACCAGAAACGGAAGCAGAATCACCTCCGCCTCTGCCGTGACTTCCGGCTCCCCATGCGCAAGCGCAATGTGCCTATTGGCTTTTCCCCATCCTTCCTTCGAGTTTTCAGATCGGACTTCCGGGGAAGGAGAGCTCCAGGAGGTTGGAGATAGGGGGCGGATAGAGAGTCAGCAGGGGGCGCGGTCTCGCTGAAGGGCGTGGGGCGTGGCTTCAAATGAGCAAGGTGGGGCCTCGGCTGAGTGGGTGGGGCCGAGCGGGGTGCTCTGCCGGTATAGGGCGAGGCAGAAGCGGGGCCTGCTCCGAGAGGCGGTGCCCGTACGCCGGGGCGGGGCGGGACCGGGGAAGTAACCCGGCGAGGTTGCAAGGCACAGGGCTCAGCATCCACCGCTGGGCCGGCAACAGGCGCGGGTCTGGCGGAGCGCGGTGGCGCGCAGAGACAGCGAGGCGACCGGCAGCGGCTGGGCCCCCGGCGGCGCGCCCCTCGGCCGGGCCGGGAGTCGCGCCAGTCGGTGCCCCCAGCGGAGCGCGGTCGGCCTCATTCTCAGAGATCATCTGTCCAGAGTGTGGCCAGAGGGCATGTGGGATCCACCAGGGGCGCCGCCGCCGGCGCTCGCAGGCCGCGGGTGAAGAAGAAAGTGCGGCCTCGCTCAGCCCGGAGCGAAGAAGTGGCCGGGAGCGAAGAGGTGACCGGGAGCGAAGAGGTGACTGAGAGTGAAGAAGTGACTCTAAGCGAAGAGGTAGCCCTAAGCGAAGAGGTGGCCCAGAGTGAGGAAATGGCGGCAGCCGGGCTCATCGTGACCGTCACCCACAGTGAGCACGGGTGGCTGGGTGGGCTCTGTGCCGGGCTACGAAAGTCCTGCGGAGTCTGTGGGTTTGGCCTCGTGTCTTCCGGAAACTCGTGTTCTGTGTTTGTCCCGGCGTCCGGAAGTGTAGGTGCTTGTTTGTGTTCGTGGAGCCGGTTTTTGTGCAGGTCTTGGATCAGCTTTTCTGTGTGGCCGCTGTATTTGTCTCAGGCCGTTTGCTTCATCTACGATGTCGGTGCTCATGTCGTGGTCCTGGTTGTATGTGTTAGCGTGTGCCTGCACAGTTATTGCGGATCTTTTTGTTAGGCTTCTATTTGGCCATGTGTATGATGACTGCTGTATATCTGGACACCTATGTGTGTGGAGTCTGAACTCATGTCTGCTGTTCGAGTGGGCCCTGGGTCCTAGCAAGCATACACTCTGGGCACTCTTTGGGTCTGCCTACTGATGGAGTTGACACAGAACTAAACAGTCAATTCAGCGAAGAGCTGAGTTGGTGAGGTTTCCTCAGGACCAACCCTGGGGGACCCCAGGACCTCAGAATCTGGAGACCAGGATTCTAGATCCCCCAATTTTGAATGACCTTGGGATGTGTCCTTTCTAGGCATCTCCTTTCTTCTCTGTGAAGTAGAGTTGGTAACACCTGTTCTGCCGACTCCATGCTTGTTGAGTGGGCTCAAGGCTTGGCCTAATGCACTGGACATAGGCTTACTGTTCATATACCTAGAAAAGAAATGACAAATCTGCTCACAAAAGAAATTTTTTGCCGTTTGAGTTTATTTACTAATTTGCCTGTTTACTGAGCACCAACCATGTGCCCAGGTGTGCCCAGTGGGAAAGACTTGGAGGAAAAACAGTCCTTTGCCTATTGTAGCTGTGGAAACGAGCCCAGTACAGTACAAAATATAAGGCAGTCAGGCCATGGGAGGCAGATGGCTTGTGATGAAAAGCATGGACTTGGGTTAAGTTTTGACTCCACAGTTGGGTCTCCATAGGCAGGTCTTAACTGAACAGAACTCACAGTTTGCTTATCTGTGAAAAGGGGAATAAATAGGTAGTACCTACTTCATTAGAGTTGTTCTAGGATTAAATAAAGTAATGCATGAAATGATCCTAATCAGACCCTTGTGCATGTTAAGTGCTTAAAATGTTATTAGCATGATAGAGGAAACAAAAATCTGAGCAGGTCACCAGAGGAAGGCTGGGCAGATGAGGGGACAGGCTATTTGGAGTAAGTGGCATATGAACTGGGCCTTGAAGGCAGGGTAAATAAGTGTAATAAAGTATCAGCCTATATTGGATTATATGAAAAAGTTTTCTTTATCGAATTCTTTTCTCTCTCCTCAGGCAATGAAAAGCACGACCTTCATGTTACTCCACAACAAGGCTCTAGTGAACCAACTGTCCAAGACCTGGCCCAAGTTGTTGAAGAGGCCACAGGGGTCCCACTGCCTTTTCAGAAACTCATATTTAAGGGTAGGCATCTCTCTTCCAGCTTTTGAGCCCTTATGGCTAAAAGGCCTATTTAAAACTGCTTTACCTTACCTAATGATAACGCTCAGTTTTCAAACTGGGACAGTTCTTATTTGCTGTTTATTCATTTATTCCTTCAGCAAATATTTATTGAAGACTTACTGTGTACTGGATACTTCCTAACGTTTGGACAGATATATGAAGTCATATGAGGGTGGCAGAAATCTTACCATTTTCGATGAAGCACATGGGCAGTCTTCCCTGGCTAAGTTAGATCCTCTTCCCATTGTATGGTCATATCACATTCCAGTTCAGCATAACTTATGTTGAAATTACTATTAAATAATTGTTTTCATAGTTGCTGAACATCTGATTTTTCTATTAGAACAACAAACTCTGTGAAGGCAGAGATACTGCTATGTGTCTAATGCAAACTTATCAAGGGCCTGGCTGTGGCAGGCCCAGTGAATGATGCTCATTTCTGCCAGGACCCACCCCTTCCCCAATGCCATCCTCTGTCTTCCCATTACCATGGGAACCCATTATTTTGGTATCCTATGGGGCCAAATTTATCCTATTTGGTGCCAGTCATAAAGAATTTAGTGATGGAAAGCATTTTTATTTATACTTCATAGTGTAACTCCTTGTCTTTTTAAAAAGATTTCATTTTAAAATTATAAAGGTAATAGAAATCCAAGTTTTAAAATAGAGAAAGCACAAAGAAGAAAATGTTCTCCTGGATAAAACCCCTCATAACATTTCAGCATATTTCTGTCCAGCCTTTTTTCGTTTGTTTGTCCTGGCATCTTGAAGTGCAGATTTGTGTTTTGTTTTTTTTTTTGGTTGACAAAACTAGGATCATATTGATTATACAGTTTTAGTAATGTTTTTTCTTATAACAGACACCAGGTCATCACCATTTGTTGTGGCACTGAAGTTTCCTGAATAAATGAGCTTTAATGCCTACAAAGTCTTCTATTGTACTGATAGTTAATCAGTCCCCTATTCCTGAATTTTTGGCTCTTTCCAGTTTCTCACTATTATGAATAAAATTGCACTGAAAATTATTGAATAACAGTTATTGTGTGGGCGCATGTCCAGTTATTTATTTAGGATAAGTATCTGAAGTGAAATTACTGGGTCAAGACACTTCTAAAAAGGTTACACCAATTTATCCTCTTCTCATTGGTGAACACACTTGTTTATCTCCTGTACTCTTGCTGAAATCTATTTTCAGTGTTGTGCAATTGTTATAACTTGGCATAACTTTCTTCTCTTCAGGAAAATCTCTGAAAGAACTGGAGAAGCCATTGTCTGCACTTGGGATACAAAATGGTTGCCGGGTCATGTTAATTGGGAAAAAGGTAAATTGCTTTTTCCACCAGAATACCCCTAAATCAAATGACTAAGGTCTTTTATGTGTATTTCTGTTTAGAAGGTAAATTGGGGATCTACATTCTACATTAGTGAAATAGCTCTCTTTAAACAGATGTAGTCTCCATTTGTTTGATGGGATGACCAGTTTTGTTCTTATGCCCTCTGGCTCCTGTTGGTCAGGGCTTTCTCTCTGGGAATTAAAAGTAGTTGTGTTGCTTTAATAACACAGCTTTTGTGTTGGTGGTGGAATCTCAGTCTGGTTAAAAAGTCCCTGCGACAGGCCTTACTCACTTGGGGGGAATTTACAAGAAAACATTTTGTTAAAATAAACCTGTAGATTTAAAAAATAGTGCTCTGTGCAAGTTTTAGGAGCCTCTCTCCCTTTAACCACTTCTTTTTTTTTTTTTTCTCTAACTAAAATTCCTCACAAGAGAAAAACATTCTGCCTGGAAAGAAAGGTTCAGACTAAATAACCTAGGGAAAAAAAGAGCCAGTTGTTGACAAGTGAGGATAGTAGCCTCTGGGGTGATTAAGGCTATGAGCCAGCCCTGCATTGTGACACAGTGGAATTGAATTGTTGGTCATATGAAGTTCCCTTAACTTGGAGTGAGGTGGCTCAGAGTGGAGAGAGGGCAGAGATTAGCAAAGTAGAGGCAAAGAAAATCTACTCCAGACTTGGAACTACCAGGGGACTGGCACTTAGAATTTGGCCACAAAGGAGAATATGAACAATTTCGAATAATATAAAAGTAGGTAGCTGCTGGCCCTGCCTACCAATTATTTAGGTTAGAGAATGGGAAATATTCTGATTTCTTGCTCAAGGGTCAAGGAGAATGGTGATAGGCAATGGGCAGAACCCAAAGGTTGCGGTTTAAGAAGCTATGGGAACTCTGATTGGAGCTGTTCTGGGTTATCTGATTCAAATCTCAATTCCACCTCTTTCGGGCTATGTAATCTTAGATAACCTTATAATAACCTCAATTTCATCATCTAAAATAGTACCTACCTCATTTTTTTGTGGTAAGGCTTAAAACAATAATACAGGTAAAGTGGTTAGGATAGTCCTGGCATAGAGGGAAGGCTTAATAAAAGCATTTATCATTATCAACATCATCACATTAAATGGGAAAGCTGAGTTGGTGGGTGACATTTTGGAATTCTATTTAAAAAGATAGTAGAATTCCACCTGTCCCACCATTCTGGACATCTCACAGATGTACACTGTTACTTATTCATTCTTCAGGCTTTAGTCTGGTTATCGATGATCAGCTCCAGGCTGAAGTTGAATCTGGCTCCATTCTGCGAATCCTAAGCTGTCAGGGCTTTTACAAGAATGTTTACCTAATACCTTCTCTTTAGAGTCTCTGTAGATAGAAAACCTTAATATTAACCCTCTGGCTTGCTTTCCAAGAAGCAGCAGAGTTAAAGCTTTTTTTCTAGGTGAGTATTTTAGCTCAATTGTGGTCAGATTTTTTTTCTGAACAGGATATTGTTCTTGATGATTATTAGCTTCATTTTACTCTTAAACATTTTAGAATAGTCCAGAAGAAGAGGTTGAACTAAAGAAGCTGAAAGAATTGGAGAAGTCTGTGGAGAAGATAGCTAACCAACTGGAAGAGTTGAATAAAGAGCTTACTGGAATCCAGCAGGTAACTCTCTGTGAACATTGACTTTTTACCTTCTCTAAGAATTTTGTAGAGATACAAATGTATGGTTATGAGAGTAGGTTCTATAGTCAGACTCCTTGAGTTCAGGTCCTGGCTCTATCCTTTCTATCACTGTGGGCAAGTCTGCCTTTGTCTCAAGTTCCTCACCTGTTAAAAAGGAAAAATAATGGTACCTCCCTCCTAGAGTGGTTGTGACAAATAATGTAGTTTGAGCCTGAGACATGCTAAGTGCTTTGTAAGTGTTAATCATTATTATATTCAAACCCTGGCCAGCATCCATTTGTCCTCCTAGGAGAGCACCTGCCATGCTAGGATCATGTGTTTGAAAAAGAATAAGTAACTTATCTCAGTCTAGTTGTTATAATGTGTTTAGCAAAGCAAAGAACATTTTATTGATTCCTGGAAGGTTCAAGTTGAATATGATCTTAGCATGGTGGTCATCCAATTCAATTCCTTATATTGGATGGAGTACTGAAACCAAGTAAGGATTAGAAACAGCCCCAAACGACTTATTTCTTTTTGACCTTATCATTTTATAACATTAATCGATGTATGTTTGTGTTTTAATTATAAAGGTAATACATATTATTATATATAACTTTTATAAAAACATATGGACACTAGTATGGAAAATAAAAATTATCTATAAGGCCCCCACTCAAAGATAACCATTACTAAAAACTGAAATTTATTTTTCCATCCTAAAAAAATTGGTATGATGTTATGTACACTTTGTGGATTGTTTTTTAATTGGATTTAAAAAACTGAATGGTTTCCTGTCATTAAAAACGATCATACTTATGCTTGCTTTGGCAGCACACATACTAAAATTGGAACGATACAGAGGTTAGCACGGCCCCTGTGCAAGGATGATATGTAAATTCGTGAAGTGTTCCATAATAAAAAAAAAAAATCTTACTTTTCAAAACTTGCATAACATTTCATCGTATATGAATGTATCATGGTTTACCTAATCAATTCTCTATTGTTCATTATTGAACATTATTTTACCATTTTGTGTAATGCTTCTTTGAATGTCCTTGGACATAAATCTTTTTTTCTTTGATTATTTCTAATTTTTTTGGTAGAATAAATTCTTTGAGTTGGAATTGCTGGCTAATGTTTACTACACATTGTCAAATATGCGTCTGTAACTCTGGCTTTGATAAACATCCTCAGAGATCCCTGTTGTCACCAGCTAACTGGTCATTTGGCCAAACAATGCAAATAAACAGCAAGACAATTTGATAAAAATAATGTAAGTGCTGCTATTTGTTAGCACATGTCTGTGTCAGAAATTATATTAAGGGTCTACATATATTCCCCTTTATCCTCATAGTAACGGTATGGGGTGTAGGTATCATAATCTTCGTTTTTAAAATGAGGACACTGAAGCACAGATAGATTAAATAATTTGTTCAAGATCATAAGCCAGCAAATAGAAGTCAGAATTTAAGCCCAGACCTGTCAAACTCTAAATCCCGTGCTGTTAACATCTGCCTTATGTGTGTAGGTATATGCTTCTGGCTTCTCCAGAGCCAGATCTCAGGAGGGCCACGTGAGATAGAATGGCCTATTACTGTGCTTGGGGTGACCCAAGGCCAGCTTTTCTGTTTTTTGGGGTTTTTTTTCCCCAAGAGATGAAATTGTGGGTCTGATATCTAGCCCAGCCTGTTGTGGAGAATGTGAATTCAGGGTGTGGTTGCTTCATCAGTGGCTTGGCTTGGCTTGGAGTTTTCCATCAGCCTCCAGGAAACCTTGCAAGACTGCATTATTCTTTCACAGGGTTTTCTGGCCAAGGATTTGCAAGCTGAAGCTCTCTGTAAACTTGATAAGAGAGTAAAAGCCACAATCGAGCAGTTTATGAAGATCTTGGAGGAGATTGACACACTAGTAAGTGAATATTCAACTGAGAACTAGTTTCCTTTGACTATATTTCTGTCAGTTTCTTGCTTTCAGTAACTCACCCTTATTGAAGACATTTCCTGATTTCTAGGCACTCACATCCCACTAACATAGGGCTTTTATCTTTTTTGTTTATGTACGCTAGTAGCATCTAATCGTCATGAAGTTGAGATCCAAATGGTCCATGGTCTCATGGTCAGAGAAACACAGGGCTTCACTTTCCTGATATCCATGTGACTGATATTCCACTAAGCTCATTTCCTGTACAGAATGCAGTCAGACCTAGCTCTTGTGAGGCTGTTGGGAATCACTGAGGCCATATTCCCTTTTTTTTTTCTGCTTATCACCTAAAGTCTTTTTATTTAAAGTCTTATTACCTAAAGCTACTTATTACCTAAAGTCGATTTATATCCGGTTGGTTATATCAGTGTCTTCACTCCTAAATCATTTGACAAGTTACACCAGCTTCTTTTTTTTCAATTATAGTTGACATTCAATATTTTATATTTGTTTCAAGTGTACAGCATAGTGGTTAGACATTTGATATAGTTTATGAACTTATCCCCTTGGTAAGTCTAGTACTCACTTGACATAACTATGTAGCTACCAGTTAGTACTTAATTTCTTCACCTTTTTTCACCCAGCCTCTCAACCCGGCTTCATCTGGCAACCATCAATTCTCTATATCTGACTCTATTTCTATTTTATTTGTTTATTTTATTCTTTAGATTCCACATATAAGTGAAATCATGTGGTATTTGTCTTTCTCTGACTTATTTCACTTAGCATAATACCCTCAAGGTCCAGCCATGTTGTCTCATGATACCTCATTCTTGAGGATGAATTATTCTGTTTGGGATTCAGCGGTGGGTGAGGGGGGATGTAAAGAAGCAGCAGAAGTTGCTTTTTCTACAATAGTGAACTTATGCCTGTCTAGGATATAGTATCCATACATAGGAAACAGTGAAAGGACAGACTGTTACAGATCAGTTCCTATGGCCTAGACATTGAGAACAAGGGAGCTTTTATAGGGTGAGAGCCATGGAAGGGCCATGGAGGATACAGACCCAGAGAAATGATTTCTAAAAATACATGTCTCATTCACATTGGTGACCTGTGACTTTTGTGTACTGTGGGTATTTCTGATGTGTTCTTAAGCCATTTTCACTGAAGATTATTTATGTGTCAACTTATTCTTCCATAGATTCTGCCAGAAAATTTCAAAGACAGTAGATTGAAAAGGAAAGGTTTGGTGAAAAGGGTTCAGGTGAGTTGTGTGATAAGTGTTACAAAGTATAATGAGTTGGTATGTGTATTTATCTGTTCAAAGTAGGATATAGTAGAAGTGTGTGTGGCTTTTTTTGGTTATTGGTCAGCATGAACCCAGAACATTAGAGAATTGTTTCTTTCATGTTGTTATAATTATATATATGAATATAAACTAATTGGGAAGGAAGATCACTGGAAGATCACAATTCCAGGAGGCACCATTTCTATGTACAGTGCCACACTGAAATTGTGGAATTGCAGTGGCAAGGCTTCCTGTCCTCACCATCCTTCTGGGGGTTGTGGGCCTACAGCATTGTCAGAAATCCTGGTCCTATGCTTTCCTCTACCTCCCTCTCCTTACTTTGGAGCCCAGGCCATCCCTGCACAGCCTGTTTTAGCCTTAGTCACCCATGGGTTCCCCAGAATGGCTGAACACAGAGCCTTGCATGAGCAGGAGTTGGCTAGCCCTGGAGGGGCCCTCACCACACTACATTTATCTTTAGGCTTTTCTAGCTGAGTGCGACACAGTGGAGCAGAACATCTGCCAGGAGACAGAGCGCCTGCAGTCTACAAACTTGGCCCTGGCCGAATGAGGTGAGGTGGAGAGAGAGAGGCTGTACTGCCTTGACGAACAGCACTACCAGCTCTGCCCTCTCTGGAACAGAAGATACCGGATTTCTCTAGAGCTGCTGGGGACAATTGGCCAATTACCAGTTTTCTTTCTCCTACACCTGTTCTCAATGAACAAGTATTGTCTTTACAATCTTAAGTAGAGCTCCTGTCTGTTTTCTCATCTGTCTCTGTGCGGCTGTGCTATCCAGCAGCCCACCTTGTCTGGGGATGGCCTACCCTGCCCAAGTCTTCTCAGCTCTTTTGACTTTTGGGTACTTTCTTTAGATTGGTGAGAGCTCTCATTCATCCTGAAGTAGTTCGGGTATATAGGCCACCTTGGTCTTCAGATACCTGAGGCGTTTGTGCTTTTGTGATCCTGTAGCCCCATAGCTGTAAACCTGAATCACTGGAGGTTGCATCTGGTCAGGAGTGTTGGGAATGGCTCGGAACTGGTGTTTGGCACAAAGGTAGTCCACGTATCCCTCGTCGTGACCTAATTCTGGAGTAGTTGGCTGGGTCATTGGTTCACAGACCCTGTCCTCACCTCCCAATAACCCTGCCCAGCCACAGGCCAGGAGATCTCTAGGGGTTTATTCCTGGGGTGGGGCCTGTGGCTGATGCATGGACGTTCTTGTGCCTAAGCAAATCTGTGGAAGGTTGGAACCCAGTGTTGACTGAATCTCTACTTGAAACCAGGTCAGAACCATGGCTCAGGAAGGGAAGAGAGGGGAGCCAGAGTGAGTAAGACAGGCAACTGTAAACTTCTCAAGAGTTCCTTCAAAGGCATTTCTGTTAGCAGTAGCCTTCTGAGATTATATTTCCTTCAAGGCTGTTTCTGTCTCTTGTGGCCTCACTCCGCCCACCCCACCACACCCCACCCCCACTCATTGTTATTTAAAAAACAGTTTGTATACAAATCAAGCAGAAGAGTGTTTAAACTTTTCTTTGAAGTATGAGAAGCAAAAGTCTCTGGTTCTAGTCATAATTTTAATAAAGTTGAGAGTGGCCCTGTGTGCTAGAATTTTTTAAATGGTCAGCTGTTGTCACCCCATTTTTTTCACACAGTGCCCAGGAGACAAGTTCCTGACAGGCCACTCTGAAGCCAACCTTATTTGGCAGAGAAGGCATCACTGAATCCCCAGGAATTTAGGACTGCGTGGGTGGGACCTAGGAGAAGGCTGTGGTAGGGATAGAGAAGTGCATGAGGCTCAGGGCCCAGCCGATCCTACCCCCGACTATAATTAGAGCAGTTTGGTAGTTATCTGTTTTTATGTGGTAGCTGTTTGACACAGCATTTAATGAAAAGTCACTGTGTTCCAGATAACTTTTAAGTAGTTTAGATGTATTAGTTGTTTAATTCTCATACAACCTAGGAGGTAGACAGATACTATCCCATTTTAGAGATGAGGAAACTGAGAGAGCTTAGATAATTTGCTCAAGGTCGTAGAGTAAGTAGCAAAGCCAGAACACCAATCTGGGCAGTTTGATCCAGAGCCCATGCTCTTAATCTCTACAGTCCTGCCTCCCAGCCAACACAGGGTTATGTGTTCTCATTTTCTCTCTTCCTCTCCCTCTGTCTCCCATATTGGTCTCTCCACTTCCTCTCTGGTCCTCTCCAGTTCATTCTCCACAGAGCATCTTGAGTGATTATTAAGTACAAATCTTATGTCACTCCCTTGCTTAAAAATCTCCAATGGCTTCCAATTTTTCTTAGGATAAAGGCCAAAATCCTTACCCTACACCCTCTTTTAGCTCATCTCAGGCCACTCTTCTGTTTGCTGTTTGTGGTCAGCTGCTCTGGTCTTCATTCAGGTCCTCATATGCTCTCTACCCTCTTTTATCCTGGGCTGTTTACACACTCTGGTCTTCTTGGACAGCTCCTCACCACCCTTCCTCCACTCTCACCCCTTTCCTAGGTAACTCCTGCTCATCCTTCAGAACTTAAACCTCTCTTCCTTGGAGAAACCTTACCTACTGTCTGAGAACATATCAAGTCCCTTCTCACAGCTTGCCATAACTTTTCTTTTGCAGCATGTATCATAGTCTGTGATGATTTCTTTATGGGATTATTTTATTTAATATTTGCCTTTAACACTGGACTGTATGTAAATTCCTTGGGTTAAAGAGCTACTTTGTTTTGTTAATAGCATCTTTTTGAAGCACATTGTCTGGTTTATAGTAGATGCTCAATAAATTTTTGGAGAACGAATGAATGTTGAATGCACACATCAATAGTGAAAATCCACTCGGCCACTGAAGCTCCATCAGCATTGGGATTTATAGCATCAATAGCCATCGTCTTATTTAAGGGTTGAAAAAGAGGCCATAAGGTGTGGGCTATGCAACAGATGTGCAGGATGGTGACTGAGGCCTGTGTACCTGGCCCACACATGCAGACCTGCCCATCCACAGGGTACCTATGCCTGTGAACAGGGAGAGAACATCTCTTCTCACTTGCTTGCTTTCCTGGGACATAATCAGTCCTATTGCGGGGGAACAAATGGGGCTCTGATCCCACAAACTTCCTTCAGCCTCACAGAGCAGGAAGATTCTCACATATATTTTCTGTTTGGTCAATGATTTCTAATTATTCTCCAAGGCACAATTTAAAGGTTAACTCATCTGAGAAGCCCTTCTTTGTCTGGAAGTAGTCCTCTTTTAGTTGAAAGTACCGGAAATTTCAAAGAGATTGTTGAAATGGAAAATTTTTTGGCAGGATGTCAGGTTATCTCATGTAACTCGGGAAAGTTCAAGGTCAGCTGTGTATGTCAGCATCATTCCCTCAATCTTGCTTCTTCCACAAAGTAGGAAACATGGCTGCCAGCAGCTCCTACTTTGCACATTTTATAACTTCATTGCTAGAGAGGAACTGCCTCTGTATCCTGGTTTCCAATTTGAAAAATCCAGAAGAATCTTTTGGCCAGATCTGCAATGGCCAGGGCAGCAGGGTCATGTGCCATTGATAGGGCCTTTAGGAGCCCACACTTATGTTTCAGGGCGGTTCCCAGAGATAGGGCCACAGTTTCCAAAGTGGGGAATTAGGTATTTTTTTCCACCTTGGTTCCTGGTACATTGCTCAGGTATAATCTTTGTGATTCCTCATCGTGTGAGTGAAAACTTGGAAGGTCTTCACTAGGGACAATGTTGGCCGAGCTGTGCCACTTGAATGAAAGAGGGGCATCTCACTTAGAGCAGAGACTTTTAGATGTCACAAATATACACTCTCCTACAATAAATGAACTAATTTGCAGCTTAGCACATAGCCAACCAGCTAAAAACTCTATTTCCCAGTCTCCTTGTGCTAGCATGGACAAGAGACTACATTTTAGCCAATGGGATGTAAACGATGTATACATCTTACAGGAAGCATCTTCAGTAGTGTGTCCTTTTCTCTGTGGGCCGGAATGCAGACATGATGGCTGGATTTGGAGCAGCTGTATTGGACCTTGAGATGGAAACTGATATGAATGTCAGAGTAACAATATAAAAGGAGCATGGAGTTGGGCATACTACATAGATCTATGTGAGAGAAAAACTTCTGTTTAAGCCACTGTTATTTTGGCTTTTTGGTTTCTCGGGGCCAAACTTAATCCTATATTATTCATACTCAGGTGGGAAACAGGAGTTTCTATCAGTAGTGGTAGAAGGGCCCATAATAGTGATGACTCTATCAGCGTCAATTACTACTTAGGTTTCCATTTCTGTGGCTCAGGGAATGTTGGCTCCTGCCTCCCCTGCCCTGACTTTCCTCCCAGTCCTTAGTATGTGTGTTTTCCCACAGAGCATTTTCTATGTTATCTGTCCACCCTAGAGCAGGAATTCAAGTCCATGTAAAAATTTCTCCCACCTGGCCAGGCCCCTCTCTACACTGCTCCCCACCACACCATTATCAAGAGGTTTCTCCTATGGGCTTTGGCCTAAAGAGAAGGTGTTTGATGTGTACCACAGGCTGGAGCCTCTTGAGATTTCTGAATGTTGTATGTTCCTGCGGGTCATTGTATGAGTGTATGTGTGCTATGTGTACCTGGGGTTGTGTTTAATGTCAACATATTTAACAACACATCAGAGTGGATGTTGACCAAAAGAGCAGAGCAAGGTCTGGAGTCATCATGCTGAGGGTGGCCAGGGTGCAGGGGGACATCAAAGGCTTGGGGCAGCACCTGTCTCAATTATTATAGACCTAGTTCAATATTTTAACAAGTAGTTCAGTTGTACCATGTATACCACCTGAATATCATCTGTGGTGTGTTCATGTCTGTGTGTGTGTGTGTGTGTGTGTGAGAGAGAGAGAGAGAGAGAGAGAGACACACACACACTGGGGTGCTGGTTTACCTAGGGAGAAAGCCATGAGGGGTTGTGGAACCCTCAACAAGGCTTCCGAAGCTTGTCCATGCACCCTGACATTGGCGGAGGGTATAGATTTCACCTAAGTTCTTGGCCTCAACCACAGGCCAGGCTGGGACAGACAGGAGCACTGGGCAGAGAGAGTCCTAGGGCCAGGGGCCGGCCTCTCAAAAAGTGGGAAAAAATACCTGGGATATCTATGAGGCATGTGACAGGATTGAGGAGCACCAGAGCAATGGAGGGGATATCAGTTTCAGAGTAGGGAGGACAGGGCAAGATCCCCCACTGCTCCCACAACTGCCTCCCCAGAGTCCCCAAAGACACTGGCCCACTTGAGTGGGTTAGGCTGGATCTTTTATTTCATGTCACATCCTCTCCACTTCCACCACTGTTCTCCATCCTGAAGCGTCATGGCATAAGAGGCTCCTGTGGGATCAGCATTTGCCATCCTTCACGATCTGGATGTCTTGTTTGGTTTTTCTAGGATCACAGGAAACAGGGGTGAGGCCACCTCCTCAGGAACTGACACATACCCTTCAGGGACCCTGGTGCAGTCCACCCAGACACACTGCTGAACCCTACCCACCCACTCAGTTTATGGTACAGGGCAGGTCCCAGGGGTCCTTGAACATATCCTATAGCTTTTCCCTCTTATACAACCTCCCCCTGGGAGATTTCAGCTTCTTGGAGTTTCAACTAATGCATGCTGATTCAGGCAGCAAATCTATCTCCGGCCCAGACCTCTGTGCTGAACTCTAGGCATACCTCAACTGGGATGTCCCAGAGGCTCAACTGTCCACAAACATCATTGCCCCACGAACCTGCTATATCCCCCATCCCTCTTGGCACATGGCACCACCAACTGCCCAAAGCCACAAGTTAGAAACCAGCATGTTGCTTTTGCCTCCTCCCTGTACCCCCTCACCCCTCACATCCAATCTCACAGGCTGTCATTTCTCCCTCTTATAACCATGAGTGTTTAGTAATCATGATCTTTAAATTAGGACTGCCCTGCTGCTCTTCTGCATATCTGTATAGAGCACTGCAGCTTCTAAAAACTTTCTCCTCTTCCATGATCTCACTTAGCTCTGCCTGGCTCAAGGGTCTTATTAATGAAGACATGAGACCAAATGAGTGATCGGACATACCAAGGTCATATTCTGGCTCTGCCCACCTCTCTAGACTCATTTCTTGCCTCTCCCCTATTCTTTAAACTTTATGCTCCAGCATATCCAACTTTTTATAGTGCCTCAAATACAAAATTTCTTTCCCTCCTAGACCTTTCTAAACTCATTTTACTGCTTGGCATTACCTTCCTTTATTTCTTCGTTTTCCTAGCTAATTTCTACTTACCCTCAGAGCTGAGCTGAGGTGTCCCCTCCTTGGGGAAGTATTCCCTGCCCTTGCTCTGCATCTACAGAACGCTGTGCACTCCCATTGGAGCCTTTAGCATTCTATGCTGCAATTGGCTAACTATTAGCTTGGCTTTCCCCTTAAACTGACCTTATGCCCCAGGAAGCCAGTGATGCTATCTAGCTTATTATGCCCTCTTGTATCCCAAGTGCCTAGAACATAGTAGGTGCTCAATAAATAATTGTTGGCTAGAAGAATAAATGAACAAATGAGGTCAGGGGCAGAACAAGGAATCAAACCCAGGGTTTCCACCCTTACCCTTAACCTCTTAATCAGCTGTGGTTTTCTGCTTGGAGCTGTGTGCATGAATTATGTCCTTTGCTCATTCTGTTAGGGGTGAATGTTGGAATACTCTTTTCCAGTCAAGTGTATATGAAAGGAGATGCAGATCAAGTCTCGTTTCTTTCAGACTTGTATGCACCAGAGATAGGGCCCATCCCAGCAAGCAGAGTGGACTTACATCCGGGCCAAGCAGAGCTGGCATTCGCTGTTATATGTGACCCCGTCTGTGCCGCAGACCACGTTGGACATCTGAGAACAGTCCGGAGACTCTGCCATATGCTCGCAGATGGGCTAGAAGAAGGGAGGGAGGGCACTCAGGGATTCAGAGGCAGGGAGGAAGAACCTAGGGGCTCTGCTTAGAGCCAGAGGGGTGCCATGGAGGAGCCAGATTCAGGATTCATGGAAGAGCCAGTGTGGGTCCAGGGAGCATGAAACCAACCACTCAGGGCCCCTTGGCATGTTTATTTGTGTGTGCATGCATGACCATGTGTGTGGCTGTGACTGTGTGTACATTAGTGTGTACCTGTGTCTACTGAGTCCAAGTATACAGGCTTCCAAGTATGCATGTGTTTATGTGCGTGGAGTGAGTGTGTGCCCTTAAGCGTCTGGGGACGAGTTCATATATTCCTCACATAGTCTAATTGGAACCCCTGCTGCTGGCATCTTAATTCCCAGGAGGCCCCTCCTCCCCTGGGGCTCCTGAACTCACATTGGCTTATATAACCTATCAGGCCCCCAGTGTGGGAAGGCGAGAGGAATGAGACAGGGCTTAGGACTTAATTGAGGCTCAGCCTCAAAAGGTTTTGGGCCAGGCCTGAGGTCAGGCTCAGAACTAGTTGAGGATGGGATCAGGGCCTGGGAATGGGACGGGGGAGGGAGGCAGTACGATGTAGCAGTGAAGGCTTCAGGCCCAAGAGACCCGAGTTTGGCACCAATTAGCTGTGTAAACTTGGGTGAGCTATGTCCACTCTCCAAGTTTCAGTTTTCTCATCTGCAAACACTCTAAAAGTATTTTCACATAGAGTTAATTGAAATAATATATGTACAGTATTTGGCTCTTTGTCTGGCATAGAGTACGTGGGGCTGGGTTCTGATGGGCTGATGGTGAAAATCGTGAAGCTTCTGGATGGAAAGGTGGCTTTGAGTCTCTCACTCACATATCTGAAGGGTAGGTTGAGGGTCTCAAGGAGGCCACCACCACTGCCTTGGAATCCCTGGGGACATCAGACCCAGGGTCAAGATGGAATCAGTGTTCATGGATAACTTGGTGTCTGTGCTCCAGAGTGAAGGGATAGATGTTGGGGTGTAGGTGGGGAGGCTGGTATCTCCACAGGGCCATTT
>NW_011889217.1:514421-535443 GCF_000151845.1 Pteropus vampyrus | reverse complement strand
AACTGCATGCAGATCTGAGTCTGTTTCCTGGGGAACTTGACCAACCTATGAAAGGCTCAGGCAAAGCAACACAGTTTGTTAAGAGCAGAGCTGGGATTTGCCCAATGGTCGTCACTCCTCAGACTGGCTCTTTCCACACACACAGGTGTGCCCAGGGTCCCTCAAGATCTGGCTGAACTGCTTACAGGACCTGAGAACACTGTGATGTGACTGACAAGTTTGACAGGTGAATGAGGGAACAGGAGCTGTATCTAACACCACAGGAGGAAGGAAAGGTGTCTAGGTAAATTGGAGAAGGGTGAATACTTCTTGAAGTCTCTGAAGGGCTGTCTTGGGGCCAAGGGAGAGATGAGCTCTTCCTAACCTCAGAGAGCAGTCCCCATCTGTACGAGAAGGCTTCAGAAGGGCAGGTTTGGGTTTTGGAATTTTTTCTCAGTGGGAGCTATGCCTCAATGAAGGGGGCTATCTCCAGAAGTGGAGTTCTCTCCATCACTATGGTTTTAGTTTTTCCTGGGAATGCTACTATAAGAGATTTCCAAGGTAGAGAGAGAGAAAGGAACTGAAGCTAAGTGACGTCTGGTGTCCCGGTATTGGGACATCGAAATGCAAATTGAGCCTTGTCTCCACACTGTTCAAATCCCTTCTATGTCATAGTTGCCAAAACTGGAAATTACCAGATGTCCTTCAACAGGAGAATGGATAAACTATGTTACACATATACAGTGGGATACAACTCAGCAATAAAAATGAGCAAACAACTGATGATGCACCAACATGGCTGAATCTCAAAAGAAGCTGAGCCAAAGAAGCCAGACGCAAAAAGCTATGTACTGTGTGCAGGTCAAGATCAAGGGCATCCTGGGGATAAATGCAATTTTCTATGTGACATTCTAGAAAAGTCCAAATGTGAAACAAAGAGCAGTGGTTTCCTCTAGGGGTGGGTTGGGGGAAGGGATTGACTGAAGAGGAAATTTCTGGGGCGATGGAAATATTCTATATCTTGATAGAGGTCTGAGTTATACAGATATATGCACTATCAAAACTCATTAAATAAGATTCATTGATAAGATTTGTGCATTTCATGGTATGTAACTGTTAGGGGACAAAAAAAACATTAAAAAGATATAAAGCCCTTCCATGGATCTCTGTCATGATCACTGAGTTCCTTCATTTTATGTTTAGGGCATTGCATGAACTGATCCCAAACTTCCTCCTGGACTCACTTCCTTGTACACCTCTTCATGTCCCTACACCCCAGTTATTCCTCTCTGCCTACTCTTCCCAAAAGAGGCTCTACTTTGGCTCATACTATTCCCTCTGCCTGGAATGTCTTTATTCCTGTTCTCTTCCTATTGATTCATACCTTGCTTTCAAGGCTCAGATGCCACATCCCAGATTTCCTGATATCCCCCAGAGTTTCTTGAGCAGACCCAGATTTAGGTTTCTGTTTTAGTCTGTTTGGGCTGCTATAACAAAAATATCATAAACTATGTAGCTTATAAACAACATTTATTTCTCATAGTTCTGGGGGCTGGGAAATCCAAGATCATGGTGCCAGCAGATTTAGTGTCTGGCAAGGTTCATAGCCTGTGCCTTCGTACTATGTCCTCACTGGTGGAATGGGCTTGCGAACTCTCTGGGGCCTCTTTTATGAGGGTACAAATCCCATGAGGCTTTGACTTCATGACCTAATCACTTCCCAAACATCCCACCTCCCAATCTTCACCTTGGGGGTTAGGATTTTAACATATGAATGTTGGGGGCCACAAACATTCAGACCATAGCAGCTGCTTTCATGCCACCACATTCTGTCTCCCTCACTGGGTCACTCCTGCCTCCATATGGACCTGAGCTCCTTGGGGCTCCCTTGTCTGCCCCCATGTGGCAGTGCTCCCCACACAGCAAATGTTCAAGAATTTACCATTAAAAGTGCATTTTGAGGAGGAGTTCAGAACTCTGTGGTGTCAAGAGTTTCTTCCTGGAGGATGTGGGAATAAGTTGTATTTACCCCTCAGACTGCACTTGACCTTGGTGTCCCCTCCTCACTCAGCCAAGGCAGGAATCTGAAATGGGCACAAGGACTCTCTCCAGGGCAGGCCTCCTCCGTATTCTCAACAGGAGAAGTACTTAGGGAAGGAAAGCTAGCCTGAGAGTAAGCAGGCTGTGCTGGGCCAGAGCCCCCAGACCCACTTTCTGTGGTCCCAGCCTCTGGGTCTATATCTTCAACTGGGGAAATGTGTGTTTGACTGGCCATGAGCTCAATGGCCTTGATGTCTTCCTGGGCCTTGTTCTGTAATATCACAGCTTTGTCTAGGTGGGTCCTAAATAGTATCCCTGCTTCTCCTTTAGTCTGTTTTCAACAACAGCCAGAGCAATTCTTTTACCATGTAACTGCTCAAAAACCTTCAGTGCCTCCCATTTCACTCAGAGGAAAAACCAAGTTTACTTTGGCCTTCAAGGCCTTTCTCAGTGTAGTTCCCAGTTGCCTCTATTATCTCCTCTCCCATCACTCTGAATCCTGCCTCTCACTCCCCTCCAGCCGCACTGGCCTCCTTGCTATACCACAAACACTCCAGATATGCTCCAACCTCAGGGCCTTTGCACTGCCTATTTCCTCCGCCTGGAATATTCTCCCAGATATCCATATGGCTCACTCCCTCACCTCCTTCAAGCTTTGCTCAAACACGAGCCTCTGAGGGAGAACTCCCCTGATTTGTTATTGCAACACTGTCTCAATCCCTATCACCCTTGCCCATATTCTTTTTCATTAGCTTTTTTTTTTTTTTACTACCTTCTAACATACTGTTTAATGTACATTACACTTATCTTGTTTATTGTCAATTCCAGTCCCTCCTACCCTATTAGATTAAAGCTCCATCAGGGAAGTCCTTTTTTGTTTTGCTCACTGATAGGCCTTCAGGGCCCAGAAAAATGCCTGATACACAGCAAGTGTAAGACTGCAAAAGTGCCCCAGGCCCTGAGGAGGCCCCATTCCAGCTACATGTGTTCAGCCCAGTGCAAGTGCTCCCAGGAAGAGGGTTCCCACATGTTCACATGGTTGCTCTCAGTCCCCTGGCCGTAGCCAGTCAGAGCAGACAGGAGCTCAGAGGACCTGGAGCAGGCTTCCTTCAGCACCCACCACCTGCAGCCTTTCCTATCTCCTCTGAGGTAGGCCTGTTCCCTTCTGCCTCCCTGATTCCTTAGCTTAGTAGTTGCTCTATGCAGCTTTGAACTAGAATAACCTCCCACTTACGGACAAAAGGAGGCCCCAAGAAGAGAGGGGATTTTTACAATTCTAGGTCATTTTTGAACCCAGATTTCCCTTCTCTTAGCCCAGGGATTTCCCCACTATAATGGAGGGGTGCAGAAAGAAGGTATATGCAGAAAACTGAGAACTCAGAGTGCTCCAGGCCCTGCCTCTACCCGCAACCCAAGCTCACCTGCCAACACCAAACCACAGAGAATCCAGTCTCTGCCCACTTACCCCTGTCCACAATGAGGAGGGCAGCCAAAGCCAAAGTGACCACCCACAGGCGGATGGCCATGCTGGTCCTGGGCTGACGTGGCCTCAGCTAGCTGAGGCCTAGGCCATGGGAAGGATAGGGGTCTGTTTATAAGGCCCATCCCTACTCTTATCTTATCTGGGGCCAGATGGCGAGGCTAGGATCCTCATCCAGTTAATCTCTGCACTCTGGCATCCGGAAAGGGCTTGCTCTGGGCAGAGGTACTGAGCTCTCTTGTGGCACGGGGCTGTGCCCGTGGGCCTGTCAGATTTCCAGAGTAAGGAAAATTGTGCAGCTTGCAAATCTGATGCCAGTCTGAGGGCTGGAACAAGAGGCAGAGGGAAATTGAAGCAGAAAGAGAAAAACAGAGAAACCATGTCAGAGAGAGAGAGGAAAAAAGAGGAAAATCAGAAATAAATAATAAGAAGAAGAACTGGCAGGTGGCAAGAGACAGAGAAAGGGGGCTGGAGTCATGGATTCCTTTCTCTGTGCTTCTGCCAACCTCAGAAAAGCAACGTTCCTTAACTGGGCCTAAGTTACCCATGCACAAAATGAGGATAATTCTGTCTCTGTCTCCCTCATAGAGCTGCTGAGAAGATGCGAGTGGTGATAGCAGATAGGAAAACATTTTGCTGAGTATGAAATGAGGTATAAATGTACATGGAAATATTTTATTTTTCTTGTTTGTTTGTTTGGTTTTTTGCACCACAAAGAGGGCACAGCTGACAGAAGGGGGAAAGGGGCAAAATAAAACATTGTAAAGAAGATGCCCTCATGCTTTGCATGTATTATTTGTCTATTTGCATTTTAATGGGTTAAATGTAGACAAAATTCTTTTTAAGAAAAATCGATATCTAAAATTACCCCAGTCTACGGCCATGCTACCCTGAACGAGCCCGATCCCATCTGATCTCGGAAGCTAAGCAGGGTCGGGCCTGGTTAGTACTTGGATGGGAGACCACCTCGGAAGACCAGGTGCTGTAGGAGTAAAAAATAAAAAATAAGGGATTGTAAGCGGACAAGTTCCTTGCAATCTGTGAGGTTAACCAAGGGCTGCCTCGCCTAAAATAAATAAATAAATAAATTAATTAATTAATTAAAACTACCCATATTTATATAATATATATGAATATTTGGTTATCTGCTTTCAAAGAATTTCTGATTTATTAAAAGAATAACAACATTTTATTTATATATGTATTTCTCTAATTCATTCACATCAATGATTTTCAGCTCCATCTGCAGATTAGATTTCCCAGGGGAGAATTTAAAACTACAGATGCTGGACCTCACTCAAAAATATTTGAATCAAAATTTCAGTGTTTTTTTAAAAATACTTTTATTTTGAAAGATTTCAAGCTTAGAGATAAGTTGTAAAAATAGTTAAATAAGTCAATGGGAAGGATTCTTGTTCAAGAATAACCCCTTTGGGGGCCCCAGGTAGCCAGTCACCCCTACAGATTTATAGAAGCCCGAGATCTGCAGCCCAGCCCAATCTGACGTCCATGACTCAGCTTCAGGATCCTTCTGCCCCTCCTCAGGAACTGCATAGCCCGCAGATGCCTCTGAGTCAGATAGTGGCTCTCCTTCCATTGCTTAGCCAGGCAGAGCAAATATTTAAAGATGGCTTCCTGGCCTAAAGCAAGAACATCATCTCATGAAGAAAGGGGAACTTTAAAGGTCGTCTAGGTCCTGTCACTCATCTTCCACTTAGACCTTCCTATAGCAGCCCCACCAGGAAGTCATTCATCCTCCAGTGATGGAGAGCTTACAACCTACCAGTTTCATGGTTAGATGGCTTTGAACAGAGTCCTTCCTCACACAAGAGGTTTGCTTCCGTGAGACTCCCTAGGAGCTCCCAGCTCTGTCTCTAGCCTCCCAGGTAAGCACCTCCAGGCTGAGCAGATCCAACCCCTTGCCTGCCCCGACTCTTACATATGGTGAAACTCCTGGGCCTCTCTGCATTTCTCATCTGGTCCCCAGTTTGTCTGCCAGTGTCCTAGGTTAGAGTGAGAAGGGGACTGAGGGGAGAAAAGGAGTTTGTCACTTCCCTTGTTTTGAACTTTAGACCAATGTGGCAGGAATAGCTGCCGATGGTTCTAGCTGCTTCAAGGGACCAGGAAGCCCAAATTCTGCATCCTTCAAAGTCCAGAGTAAAATAAGGGCAGCCTGTGAAGTGCAGAGCTCACCTTCCATTCCCCCCTGCCCAATGTCTCTTTCCTTAGACAAACACTTCCTAGATTCACCCATAGTAACAAACTTTCTAATCTGCTCTCCCACTGAAGTATCAGCCTTACTTCTATATATGACTGGTATTGGATAGCACCCCTGTGGATATCAATGTATCCAAGGAAACCTCATTCATTAATTCAGAATTCATTCATTCAACGAGAGTTTAATGGGCAGCCAGGTGCCAAGCTCAATGCGTTTTAATATAGCAGTGAATAAGTCAGACACAGTTCCTGCCCTTAGGAATTTGTGGTTGAATGGGTGACTGGTACCAAATGAGCAGCAGAACTGGATCATCACCACTGGAATAAGTCCCATGAATGGGACGAGGTTGGTGCTTTGGGAGGATCCAAGAAGACCAAGGGGCAGAGTGGAATAATGTTGCTGGCAAAGGAAACAGAATGTGAGAGAGCCCTGAGGCAGGAAGAAGCTTGCATCCAGGAAACAGGTCAATGCAGCTCAGGTGAGCGGAGAGGGGCATAAAATGAGCCTGGAATGGTCCGGGGGGCCATATCACTGCTCCCCACCCCACATCCCCTGCGTTTCAGCTGTGGAATCTAGGGCCAACCCTGCAGCCTTGTTTGCCTTCCCACTGAGTGTATAGGTTCTGCTTCCTAAATAGCTCTTGAATCTGTCCCTTCCCATCTATATACCCACTGTTATGCCCTGGCCCTGGCCACCATTGTCTCTGACCCAGACACCTCCATCATCTCCTAACTTATATCCTCGACTCCCCACCTGCCACTCCAAACCACTGCACATGATGGCCAAGGCAAACCTAAAATGCAAACCTGACCAAATTATCTCTGCTCTATATGCTGTATCAATGCCCACTGCCAACAGGATGAAGCTCAAGCTCCTTAGCCTGGTGTTCAAGGCCCTTCAGCATATGATTCCAACCTCTCTTTTCAGCTTCACTTTTGTCCAGCCGCACTCTGGGCCCAGACTTCTTCAGTTCTACTGAACATTTTGCACAATTTATTCTCTCTGCTGGCAATGCTGAGTCTCTTATCTCTATCTCCCTTGGCCCCATCTTATAGGAACTAGATCAAATATCCTCCTCTGAAACCTTCCCTATTGTCCTTTGCCAGCCTGGGCAAGATCATTGCCACCCACCCCAAATGCTCCACTCCACCACTCCTTCTCTCACTATTAAATTCTTCCCTTTGTGCTCAAGGGGTATTTGCTTGTCCGCCTTGCTAACAAGGTTCTCTGGGGATGGGTGCCCAATCCTGAGACTGGTATACAGCTGGTGCCCAATAAATGTTGACTGACAGATCCAAGAGTGGGCAAAGTAACTGGGTTCAAGGACAAAGATGGTCCCAATATTGGCAAAGAACTTTGAAGTGGGGGCAATTGCTGCCCCTACTGATCTTCCCATGCTCCTGGGACTCTGTGAGAACCCCAGAGAACCCCTTGACAAACACCAGACTCAAGACGGTAGGCCTGGTTCAGAGTGCTTGCTATGTCTTTCATAAAGGTGCAACACTACCTCCTTTTAGCCTGAGCCAACCCCTTTCTTGCTATCCTCCTGCTCTGGCTTTTCTGGGGTGGAGAGAGTTCTGGACCAAGAATGAGGTGATGTGGGTTTGTTCATTCCTTCAACAAATATTAAGTGCTTATTATATTCCATGCACTAGTCTAGTCTTCAGGGATTCAGTTGTGAATAAGACAAAGTCCTTGCCTTCAAGGACCTTACGTTCAAGTGATAGACAACAAAGAAACATAAAATAAACACATGATAGGTTATGTTGAAGAGAAATTAAGTGGTATAAGTGGAGAAAGCGACAAAAGGGAAGGAAGCTGTTCTTTTAGTTAATAGTGACAAGTGAGCAGGAAGGAGCAAGTCCTGCAGAGATCTGGGAAAAGAGTCTGCCAAGCAGAGGAGCTACAAATGCAAAGGCCCTGGGGTGGGAACAAGCTTGGCATGCTCAGGAAGCAAATATCGAAGAGTCTGGCTAGAGTGAAGTAAACAAGGAAGTGAATGGCAGGTGGTGAGGGCCAGCTCATTCTCAGATCCTAGCCCAGCCACCAACTTGTTGCGTGAACTTGGATGTATCCCTTCCCCTCTTTGGGCCTGCACATCTGTCCCCATATCAGAAACGAGCCCACTGATCTATGCCAACACTGCCTGACTCCCAGGGTGGATGTGAGGGCCTGGGGGAGGAGAGCATGAGGTGAGATGCGTGCAGCCACTGTGATGCCAGGAAAGTGCCTTGAGTGGGGACTCCTGGAAGCAGGCAGAGGCCAACCTCTAAAAGCCCTAAAAGCCCCGGGGAACTGCTCAAGTGCTGGGATCAATACAACTAGGACAGAGGTGTCCTAAAACTGGGCTTGGGCAAGGAAGCAGATGATTCCTTCATCTCCTGCCCCGGATCAGAGTGAAGGTTTAAACATGTGTACTGGATGGACCAACACTCCCCAGCCTCACCCAGGAGCCCTCAAGCCTCTTGCTAACTTGGACTGGTGCCTAGTTCCTCCAGGAATACAGCCCCTCCTTGATGACAACAGTGTAGGATCTATTAGGTCTGAGTCATGCACCCTGCTGATGGGTAGAGGGGACAGTGCCCTTGTTTGGCTTAAGGTGGATGAGGTAAGCTCAAGCAGGCCTGGGTCTGCCAGATGGCATAGACAATATGGTCACCTTGCCCCTGGACTATCATTGGCCCTTCAGTACACATCCTGCTCCACCCTTCTGAGGCAGGATAGTTAGCCTAGGGACAGTTCTTCCTCTCAAGGACTTGGCTCTGGAATTTTTCCTTAATCCTTTACTCAGCCTTCTCCCTGTTTTGACTCCATGAGAAACAGGCCAAGGCTGGGAGACAAGATAGATGGCCTTGGATTGACCCACTCTCCTCAGGTGGCATGAGAAACAAACCAAGACTGGGAGGCAGAATGATAGCCTTGAGACATCCTTCCCACTGAGAGAAGGCTCCAGAGTCTTTCCCTTGTCCTCTGGTCAGCTTTGGCTAATCATAATGTCATTGTAATATCACCTGCATTGCAAGTACCACGTCTCCACCCTTCCCCGCAAGAAAACAAAAGCCTGTAATCCAGATATTTCAGGGGGACTTGCTCTCTGAGTTTGCCTGCCCAGTGAGTCCAGTCACTGATCACTCTTTGCTGTAACTATATGAAAACAGAAGTGGCATTCTATTCCAAGGACCATATTTTTCTAGTTTTTGGCCCATCTGGCTAGGCCTCCAAGAATTTAGCATTTCTTCCGAGACCTAGATGTGGTACTTGAATCCAAAAGCCATCCTAAGCCCATCTGCGGGGCTCATAGACAGCAGCTGCAGTATCTAACTTCTCTCTTGGTGCATAGAATCCTGCCTTGGTCGCCATCAACTGGGAGGAATTTTTAGGCCATTCCTCACCCTAGGAGTGACCCGGGGCCACAAGAGACCTGGCGATCTGGGGCCACGTGCTATCTGAGCAGTTCCATTCATAGGCAAAGCTCAGAGCTCTAATTCTCGGAGATTACATATGAGAGAACTTAGAAGGAAGGCTCATGAGATGGTCTTTCTCCACTTCCAGAGCTCTGATGATCTCTAGAAAAAAAAAAAAATTATAGGTTATTACAGCCAGGTACAATGTGACACTACCCCAGACCACTATTAATTCAGATAGAGTCTATGGGTTGCAAGCAATAGAAACAGAATTTTGCCAGTTTAAGCAGAATAGGAATTTTCCAGAAGAGTATATAGTTGTCTCAGATTGGACTCACTCAGGAGCAGATACTGAGATATTAGATTCCAAGTAATTTTCTGGAGGTGGTCCCAGGAAGCACTGGTAGGAGAGTGAAGGTAAGCAATTCAGGGAAGGGAAGGGAGCCAATAGTGAGCATTACTGAGGTTACTACCATTGCAGGAAACCGGGCCTCAGTCCTACCAGGCGTGGCTGGGACATGGTGTGGAACACATCTCAGTTATGCACACTGATTGGGGGCTGCTGGGAAGAGGTCCTTAACTTGCTGGAACTACTGGCTTGCTTCTCTGGGCAACTTCAGCTAAAGGATTGCAGGGATCATAGGTAGAAGTGCAGGTACGCACAGGAATGGTGAGTACGAAGGAGATGCAGGTAGGGTACTGATGATACCTGCTATCGGAGCTGCACAAAAAATTAAATGCAAATCTGAAGAACTAGACCAAGAAAGAATTGGGCCCCAAAAGTCTAGCTAGAGTCATGTGTCCACTTCCTGACCAGGGAAAGTGAAACATTTTGATGGACAGACCTACAAAGGCTGTATTCCATAGGGGACAGTAGGTCTCCGAAGCACACTTGAGATCCTGTTACTGGAAGGAAGGGGAATGTTGCTGCTCATACAAAAGCCACAGATATCACTAAATCTTCCCTATATTCTAATCCCTCACTTGTAGGATGAATTCACTCAGAGGAGCCCAGGGCTTCCTCGATCGGACCAATTAGTGACCCACAGAGTTGCCTGGCTAAGGAGGTGCTACACGCAGTGACAGCTCCCAGGCTCATGTGGATCACTTGGAGTGCTGAGTGCTGGCTCCCCTCTGATCTGTGCAGTGCCTTAGGAGTGAGTGAGGAGGCAGCAGTGCCATCAGGGCCTGGGCTCTAGAGTCTGGAGACCTCACCTATGTGACCTCGGTTAAGTCATTTCAACTCAGAGCCTCAGTTCCTCCTCTGTGATCAGGGCTACCGCGTGTGGTTGTGTGGAATGTGCTCATCTCCAGGGGGTGCCATTCATGTCATACTTCATCGGTACCGCAGTATACAGGGAATTGGAGTGGGGGCAAGTAAGGCCATGCAACACGCTCATAGGATCCTGGGGTGTGCTGGGAGCACCAGAGCGTTGTTCCTAATCTCCCACTCTCACGTGTCTCTGTGGGGGCTGCAATCACGCTCTGCTGAGGTTGCATTCAGTCCCAGAAGTATTCATGTATTCTTCTACTACACATGTTTACTCCACTCAGTCAGATTGCAGCACAAGCTTACGTCACCTCAACTTTGTGGACTAAAAAACTGAGGGGGCTTCTCTCCTCTCTCCACAGCCTCCTGCAGTGTATGAAAACCCAATAGAAGACTGATTGAATAGGGTAAGTCATGTGCTCATCTCTTGGACCAATCAATGCAGCCAGGGGAATGAGCTTTGAAGATTGGCCGGGCTGGGGTCACATGCACCCTGTTGTTGCCAAAGCAGCAGGATAAAGCGATTAGTGATTGTTTGGCCTGGCAAAAGACAGGACCTAAGAGTCCCAAAGGCAAATGTCCTCAGCGAGGGTCCCGGTTGTCCTGAAAATTCTTTCATGCGACCCTCCCCTCTGTGTCTAATGTACCCCTAGTGGTGCATACCTTCTGAAGGCAGTGCGTTTAAAAATGAAGAATGAAAAGAAAATTATATATAGACCAATTCTTTCCTTTTGAAGACTCTCCTTCCTGGGATGAAAGTTCAACTAGGTTTTCTTGCTTCAGACTTTCATACACTTGTCGCAGCCCATGGGGATTGGTCCAGACAGGTGAGGGTGGGTCCAGTTCTCTGGTTCAGAAGTACTTGATAAATATTTGCTATGCCTCAGTTTTGACAGGTGAGACCTCAGGCTTTGTCTGCTCCTCCCTTGTGATTGTCTCTTGCCCGGCTCTGCAAGCCACCCAAAGACCCCTCTGCACTCCCTCTGTAGGGTGTATGGTCTGGGCTAGTCCTGCCCATGGTCTCCTGCCCACCTCTTCCTTTCTACCCTGGAGGAAGAGGTCCTCAGACCCCTACCAGGACATCCTCTTCTTGATGCTGACCACCCATTGCTGTCTCTTCCTCTTTGGAATTCCAAGTCCCTGTGAGGATTTTGGGACCCCTCTGCAGAGGGGTGAAGCAGAAGAGAGACACTGGCAAGACAGAAAAAGCACGGTCCTGGAGCAGGCTAGCCCCTATTTTATTAAGGCTCTACCACTTACCAGCTGTGTGACCAAATCTCTCTGAGGGTTAGTTTCCTCTTTTATAAAGTGGGACAACTACTTGACAGGATTAAGGAGATAATTTTTGTTAAGTGCTGTAATCAAGCTTCTGGCACGCTGAGAACATGTCCTCATGGTGGCTATGGTGGCTATCATGCTCTGTGGACCTGGTTTGAAAGAGAAGGGGAAATTTAGGGCATCTCACTTTAAGCTCATCTCACTTTAAGTCTCACTTTAAGCTCACCTCACACAAGCCACAAATCCATCCCCTGCAGCACCATCTGCAGAGCCCGAGAAACATTCCCAGGTGGCAGGAAGTTTCTCACTTTCACCATGCCAGAGGTTTCTACTATTCTTGGGAGCCAAACTCCTGGGCCATCAGATATGTTGAAAGGTCCATGGGATCTCCAGGTTTACTGGGGCTTTGTTCTCTGCTCTCCCTCCCTTGCTGCCTTGCTGAGTCTCCCAGATATAGGAACTTAGATATCTATTTAATCCTGCTCTTGCCCCCAGCCTTCTTGGATCAGGATTGATACCACAGAGCAGACACCGCTAGCTCTCCATGGGGCCTTCCTGTCCCCTGAAGAGCTGGAACAGATGACTTTGAAGGCTTGTCACTTCATGTCATTGGGGGCTGGTATGGGAAAACCATGCAGTTTTACCACTTAGGCCGGAAGAAATAGACATCATATATTGGGAGTTTATTACCATCTGCTCCAAGCATGTGCTAAAAACTTTACGTGTATTATATAATGCTCACAAAAACCCTGTATGGTAGGCCCTATTATTATACCCACTTTACAGATGAGAAACTAAGGCTCAGGAAGATTGACTGGCATGTCCAAAGTCTCAAAGCTTGTAAGTGGCAGAGCTGGCATTCAATCTGTCTGACTTTAAATCTCATAATTTTACCAGATTTCTTCACCCACTTGAGACTCTGATTTCAAATGTATATATCCAGCAGCCCATCCTTGGCCTGGTAACTGAAATGGCAGAGTCAGAAGGAAACTCACAATTTGAAGTGAATCTTCTGAGAAATCTCTGTGGTCCAGCCTTGGCAGAAAGTCTCCAAAATTGCCCGATATGGACCACAGGTAGAGGGAACCTCCTTGCAGCTGGGCCTGGCTAAGGTCCAGAGAGGTTCCTGCAAACAAGGCTGCTCCAAAAGGAGATCAATCCAGGGATCCAGGTGGAAGATGGGAGGTGCTGCCACACACATTCCGCACCGTAGATAGGTTCAGCTTTCATGACCCATGTGACCCAGTTTACATCTTCCCAGATAAGACCTCCTGCAGCACCTATGGCCAGATTAAGTTTAGACACTGAGGACTCAAAAGACTGCTCCTCCCTTCCCCGCTGCAACTTACACCCTCTCCCCATCATTTACATGACACCTGTGCTGTGTCAGGCACTATTCTAAGCCCTTTCCACATATCGACTCATTTAATTTTTATGAAAACTCTCTGAAATAAGTACAAGTATCCCCATTTTACAGATGAGGCAATTGAGATACTGAGCAATGAGTATATGGATCATGGTCACACAGCTGTGATTGGAGGCAGGTAGCCTGTCTCCAGAGGGCGAGGAGCTGCAGCAGCCTTTGGGAGTTTGCCCAAGCAGAGGCAGAGAGAGATGAGTTTCTTTTAGTGTTGTATGCCTTGGTGTATTGACAGCTGAGGCCTCAGGCATTATACTACCCCCTCTCCAGTGAATTTCTCCTGCCTGGAACTGAAGACCACCACTCCCCCTGCTGCTCTCCCTCTGAGTGAGTGTGATCTGGCCATGCAATTTCCTCTTCCTTCCCAGCTTTGGAGAGGGGTCCTCGGACCCTCACCAGAAGCTCTTCCTCCTCATGTGTTCAGCCTCGGGGTCTTCTGCCATCCCTTTCTCTCTGGGACACTGTGCTTATCAAGATCCAGGGTTGCACCAAGGAGAGGAAGAACTGAAGGAAGGGTCATTGTGGTTTAGAGAAAGATTCTAGATTTAGGAATAAGGCAGAATTGGGTTTGAATCCTGGTTTGGCCACTCACTAGCTATGATAAGCAGAATAATACCCTCCCCAAAGATATTCACCTCTGTATCCCCAAAACCTATGTTACCTTGCATGGCAAAAGGGACTTTGCAGATATGATTAAGTTAGGATTGCGAGATGGGGGCATTATCATATTATCGTGGATTATCAAGGTGGGCCCAATTTAATCACAAGAGTCTTTTTAGAAGAGAATCAGAGAGAGCCAGAATCAGTGAAAGGGATGTGACAAAAGAAGCAGAGGTCAGAGCGATGCAGGGCCATGAGCCTGGGAATGCAGGAAGCCCCTAGAAACTGGAAAAGGCAAGGAACAAATTCTCTACCTAGAGTCTCCGGAAGGAACACAGCCCTGCCGACACATTTTAGACTTCTGACCTCCAGAATTATAAGATTATTAATAAATTTGTGTTGTTTTAAGCCACTAAGTTTGTGGCCATTTGTCACAGCAGCTGTAAGAAAAGAATTCAGTAGCTATATGACCTTGAGCAAGTTTTTCAACCCTGGAAGCCCAAGTTTTCTCATCTGTGAAATGGAATAATAAAGCCTACCTTGCAGGGTTGTTGTGAGTATTATCAAAGTATGTGATAAAAACCTAGTTCATGATAAAACTTAATAAATGGTAGTGTTATGAAAAGATGAAAGAGAGAGAAGAGAGGGAAAAAGAAGAGGAGAGGAGAGGAGCTGGATGGCAAAGTTATAAGAGACCCACATTCTGGGCAGTCCCAGGTGGCACATGGATTCCATGAAAACCTGCCCAGTTCTACCCTGGATGTATCATCTGTCTTTAATTTGTTTTGACTTCAGAATACTTTTTATCCCTTAACAGGGTCAAGGGGCAATCTCTGTTAATATGCCCTTCTGAAAGTTTTGCCTCCTGAATGAGAAATTGAGATGTCTTAGTCCATTCAGGCTGCTATAAGAAAAATACCTTGGACTGGATGGTTTATAAACAGCAAACATTTATTTTGCATAGTTCCAGAGGCTGGGAAGTCCAAGATCAAGGCATTGGTAGATTCAGTGTCTGGTGAGGAGCCACTTCTTAGTTCACAGATGGCCGTCTTTTCTCTGTGCCCTCACATGCCAGAAGGGACAAGGGAGGTCTCTGGGGTCTTTTATAAGGATATTCATGAATCCTATTCATGAGGGCTTTGCTCTCATGAGCTAATCACCTCCCAAAGGCCCCAACTCCAAATATTATCACATTGGGAATTAGATTTCAATGTATGAATTTTGGGGGGACACACATATTCAATCTATAGCATGAGATAAAGAAGTAACAAGGGCCTGCCCAAACATATGTTTCTAGCACCATCAGTAGCCAACAGGTTTGTCTTTGAACTTCTCAATTTTCCAGATTTGGACAACGACGGTCCATGTGGACCTGTGCAAATCATACATTGAATCCTTCTTTTGTAAAGAAATTGAGCTGGTGGCCCGAGAGAGCTGTTATCATCCACCATTGTGTATTTGTGTCTGCGTGATTTCTCTACATCTTCAACATTTTGCTTTTAACATTCTAGTGAGTAAAAAATGATATCTCATTTTGGTTTTAATTTCCATTTCCCTAAAGACAAATTATATTGGATATTTTCATGTGCATTTGGCTGTTTGCGTACCTTCAAGTTTCTGTTCAAGTCTTTTTGTCCATTTAAATAAATTTGGTTGTTCGTCTTTTTATTGTTGATATAAATTCTTTGCTGGCAGATGTGTAGAATGATAAAACTACTTTGGAGAATTGTTTTGGCAGTTTCTTAAAAAAATGTACATACATCTACCCTATAACTTAGCAATTCCACCCAAGATAAATAAAAACATGTGTCCACACAAAGGCTTATACATAACTATTTACAGCAGTTTTATTTATAATAGGAAAAAAGTAAAAACAACCTAAAAGTTTATTAACTAGTGAATAGTTCGATGAACTGTGAAGCATCTACACAATGGAATATTATTCAGCAATAAAAATGAATTAATTGTTGATATGTGCTACATGAATGAATCTCAAAAACATTGTGATTCTCAAAGGAAGGCAAACAAAAAAGAGTATACACTGTATAATTCCATGTATATGAAGTTCTACAACAGGCAAAGCTTATTTTTAGTGACAAATGAATCGGAGATAGTTTCTGAGGTAAGGTGTGGGGAGGTTTTCCTGGGGAGGTTTTCCTGGAGAGGGCATGAGGGAACTTTCTGGGATGATGAAAATGTTCTGTATGTTGTTTAGAGTGATGATTATACATAGCGATATATACAATTGTCAAAATTCATCAAATTAACATTTACAATCTCTACATTTCACAGCATGTAAATTGTATCTCCTTAAAAAACTGAATTACACCTCAATTTTAAATTGCTACCACCAGGTGGCAGTGGTGCCTAATGCCGGGAGACGAAAGTTTGTGCAGTGACTAAGATTCCTTGGTTCTTAAAAGCATGAGGCACTGTTTTGTGAGCATGTATTTTTAATTTCAATCAATAGTACTATGCAGAGGTCTCTTTCTGTTCCTTACTCTCCCCCCACCCCCATTCAGCATCGTGTTTTAAAGACCTATTTACATTGTTGTGTGGACATCTCTCTAGTTCATTGCTCCTTATTGTGATAGAATATTCCAGTGATGAGTACCTCCTTGAGTCCAGCTCTCCAACCATTACTTTAGATAAAATACCTTTCTACATTTCTTTTTATGGACATGTGTGAGAATTTCTCTACTTATAAAGCCAAGAGTAGGATCCTTCCCATCTCTACTCATAATATTTATTTATTTGTACTTTTTAAAAATCTTTTTTTACTTAATAAATTTCTCCCAAATTCCTTGTGCTAAAACAGCTGAATCTAAGCAATAGCTGAAACTTTTAAGTTAAAGGAAATATTTGCCGTGAGTCCTTTTGTTTTCTATGTCTCCTTACAATACATGTAGTTTTATTTAAGATGTAGTTTAAATTTACAAAATAGTGTTATTGGCTAAGATTTGAACCTCCAAATTGATAATCATGGATTTTATTCTACTGAATAAATTTCCCCCAATTCTTTATGGTAAGACACCTAATGTAAGCAAAATCCTAAATTTTAAATTAAAAAAGATGTTTTAGAACAACTTTTAAAGCAAACTTTCTCAACAGTGGCAAAATTGACATTTTGGGTCTGATAATTCTTTGCTGTAAGAGGCTGTCTTGTGCATTAGTGGATAGTAAACAGTATTCCTGGCTATTACACACTAGGTACCAGTGGCATTCCTCCTCCCAGCTGTGACAACCGAAAATGTCTTCAGAGAGTGTCAAATGTCCAACGAGGAGGGCAAAATTGCCTCCAGTTGAGAACAACCTTTCTAAGGTAAAGGAACTCTGGGATTCACTTGGGGCCTTTTTCTAGACTCTTCTTTTCTTTTTGTCAGCTTATTTCAACCCTAATCTTAGCCAGACTTGCATTTTGTGATCCTTTCAAAAAATTTCTTGTCTCACCCCCCACTTTCCTGCTTTCTAGCTGGAAAAAAGCGCTTCCTGGAGATACTTTCTGGAGGTCCTTAGCCTTGTAGTGGACTAAGCACCAAGCAGTCATCAGGTTCTTCCCTCTAGGTTTCCTGGCCTCCCTATTTGAGCCAGTACAATGCATCAGAGGAGGAAGAGGGAGTCAGAATTATCCTTATGTTGCCCTCCCCGAGGAATCCAGAAGAGCTTAGAAAGGCCCACAGTGGCTGATAAGACCTTAAAAGTTTGAGGATTCTGTCTGCATGGGGAACAGAAAATATTATCTCTCTTTATAGTTTTCACATCCTTTCCCCTCACCAGTCTATTCTCCCTCAAGATCTCCTTTGGAACTTCATTTTTATTTACGATCCTTCACAACCTAGAGTGATGATTGTCTCTATATTCCTCAGTATACTAGCACTATAAGATACTTCTCAGGAAAGTTCTCTATAGTCAAATCAATGAGGTTTATTAAAGGTTTATAATAACCTTTGAGAATCTCTTCAGATGTCTATTTTTAATCCAGCATTTCCCAGATTAAGTGACTACAGAACCTTTCCACCCCTCCCATCATCATTTAACAAATATCTATTAATACCCCCCAGAACTGATGTCCCAAGGAATACAGTTTGGGAAATGTTGTCTTAGCTATTAACAACTTACATCTTTTGTAGATTGTCTTCAAAAGCTGTTAATGTGTTCATTTATTTATTCAAAAAAATAAAAACTGTTGCATATCCACCATAATTATTTGTCCCAGCATCCTCCAGACTAGCTGGGACGGTATGTCAACATATATGTCAAGGTCTAAGTCAGGTGTTAAGGAAATGATGGAACCCAGTGATTAATTCTGATACTGGAGTTATGATAATCTTCATAGATTAGACAGTACCTCACTAAGCTTAGAATACAATATTGGGTCCCTTACATCATTGCAATATAGAAGCTTGTTAGAAAGGCAGAATCTCAGGCTCCATCTTAAAACTACAAGTCAGAACCTGCACTTTAACAAGATTCCAAAGTGATCTTTATGTGTATTTCTGTTTGAGAAGCACTGCCTTAAAATGAGCATACTTTCTGATAAGAACATAAACAGGACTAAAATGCATTTCTGGGTAGTGTCTTAGCTAAAAGCTGTCTTCCATGCCAGGCCAGGCAGAAAGAATAGAAAAGGAAGACAAGCAGAGGCAACAAGTCACCTAGCAATGACTGATTCACTAGGTAAGGCTACAGGTATGTCATCAGGGAGCAAGAACAGGTAATGAGGCCGTATCTATGATCCTTCTTGCCTAGATGTCTGCCACAACTGGGTGGGCGTAATGGATATGACTGGGAAGAAGGGAATGAGCAGGGTTCAGAGGAGAAAGGGATACTTTGCATTACCCTCCTAGAGACACCATCTCTACTCTGGACCTGGCAAGTGGCCAGCCACAGGGCCACAGAGCCCAGGGCTCAAGGCTCTGTGTGGAGAACTGTTCACTTTTTCCCTTGATTCTCAAAACTGATTGAAGGAGGAAGTACAGGGAGAGTTCACAACAATGTGACACATCAGGAAGCAAAGACATTCGGGGTGAATGTACTTAGAGGATGAACAGAAAATCTGGTTTTGCAATCTCTTCCCCTCCCAACAGGTTATGTCCTGGGCAGTGGTGGTATGAGCTCTGCAGGCTGCATGCAGTGAGACTGCAGGCAGGCTGGGCCTCAGCTAGGGAACTTGGCGAGGAGCCAAGAAAAGCTCTTTCCACAGCCTTGGCTTGTGATGCATGGAGGGCAACCAGCACAGGTCAGGGGTAACTAAAGGGAAGGAAACCACAACCTTAATAACCACACTAAAGGGGAGCAGAAACTGCCACCTCAAAATATGCTGCTTTGGTATACAGTAGTCCCCCTTATCCACGGTGAACCGACATCTGAAAATATTAAAGGGAGAATTCCAGAAATAAACAATTCATAAGTTTTAAATTGTGCACCATTCTGAATAGGGTGATGAAATCTCACACTGTTCTGTTCTGCTCTGCCCTACCAGGGTGTGACTCAGCCCTTTGTCCAGCCTATCTGTGCTGTAGACACTCCCTGCCTGTTAGTCACTGAGTAGCTATCCTGGTTATCAGACTTACTGTTGAGATATAGCAGTGGTTGTGTTCTAGTAATCCTCATGTTACATAATAATGACTCCAAAGCACAAGAGTAGTGATGCTGGCAGTTCATATATGGCAAAGAGAAGGCTTAAAGAGCTTCCTTTAAGTGAGGAGTTGAGTATAGTACAATAAGCTATTTCGAGAGATAGAGACCACATTCGCATAACTTATGTTACAGTATATTGTTATAATTCTACTTTATTATTAGTTGTTGTTATTACTCTTTTATTGTGTCTAATTTATAAATTAAACTTTATCATAATATGCATAGGAAAAAACATAGTATATATAGGGTTTGGTACTATCCACAGTGTCATGTGTACCCTGGGGGTCTTGGAGTATATCCCCTGCAGATAAGGGGAGACTACTGTATTGATTATTTTGAGCTGTAGGCACTTGAAAAGTAGCAAATGCAGAGAGAAGCTTTCTCTGAACTGTCCTTATTTGCCTAAAGATAGAACCTCCAAAAAGAACTCATTTGTCATAAATCCTCCTACCTGGAGGTATCATCAACCAAGGAAGATTAACTCTTACCACAGAAGAGAAGACTAGAAGTTGACATCATACCTAGAAGACAAACTTTGTCACAAATGATCATATTGCCCATTTATTCTTCTAAAGGCCCATTCGTCTTTCCTAAAAATTATTTCCTTTCACCTAAGAAGCCTACATCCTCCTCCCTTTTCCCTATTAAGATGATGTTGAATCCTGAATTCTAAGCCACCTCAGAGACTCAATTGTTTTCCACTGGGTATTTCCCATGTATACATGAAATATACATGTTAATAAACTTATGTTTGTTTTTCTCTAGTTAATCTGTCTTTTATTACAGGGGTCTCACCTAGGAACTCAGAAGGGTAGAGAGAAAATTATTTTTCCTCCCCTATGACAAAACAAAACAAAATATTGAAATACCACCTCCACTTTTTAGCATTTTTCTCTGCCCCGACCCCAGAGGTCTTATGTGTGATGCATCCCGCAGCAGGTGGCACCTGTCCATGCTCTCCAGAGGGCCAGAATGGATGAAGTGAGCGCTCAATGCCTGAATCCACCAGGATGAAGATGTCATGCTATTCTACCTAAATACTCCAAAGGTAGGTCAGGCAGCAATTACATAGAGACAGGATAAGGGAAATGGCATTTCGAGTGGAGAGAAGGGCCCAAGCAAAGGCCCAAAGCCAGGACTATACTTACCTGGGTGGGAACAGGGACATCAACTTACATGTCTCTATCCAGTCCTGATTAAACTGGCCCTATTGTGTTTTTCACTCTCCAAGAACACCATTCATATTCTGTGCTTGTCACTGGTGGTAGAGTTCCCAAAAGACACAGCTAGTACTGATTCAACTTGTTTCCCAGCAGCCAAGTACAAGTGGCCCAATCTAACCCTAACCGGAAGACTAAGAACTGCAAATGTTTCCACAGTAGGTGCTCAGGACAAATAAAATCACTGTAGCAACCCCACTCCTACAGAGAGCCTTCCTCAGAAGTGTCCCTGCCTCACCGTTGCCTACTCTTTTCTGAAGGAAGAGTTAACCTGCAGAGTTGTTTGCTGAGGTTCCTGGCACTAACCAGGACAAGGCATATCTGGAGGTAGATTCCTTGGCTGTGACTCACCAGGGTCAGTCCGGTTTGTTCTTCTTAGGATAAGCAGAGTACGATATGTGTCTTCTAGAAAGAAAGAAAGAAAGAAAGAAAGAAAGAAAGAAAGAAAGAAAGAAAGAAAGAAAGAAAGAAAG
>NW_011889217.1:464435-514371 GCF_000151845.1 Pteropus vampyrus | reverse complement strand
AAGGAAAGGAAAGGAAAGGAAAGGAAAGGAAAGGAAAGGAAAGGAAAGGAAAGGAAAGGAAAGAAGGAAGGAAGGAAGGAAGGAAGGAAAGAAGGAAGGAAGGAAGGAAGGAAAGGAAGGAAGGAAGGAAAAGGAAAGGAAAAGAAACTAATGGCTACAAAAATAATTCATGCTCATTGAAGAAAAATTGGAAAATAAAAAATATACAAAGGAAAAAATAAATCCCACCACCTAAAGGCAATTTCTTTGTACATTTTGGTGAATTCCTCACATTTTCTTTTTTTCTATATATATATGTGTATGAATTTAATATAATGAGGTCATAACTATAAATTTTATGTCTTTTTTTTTACTTGGCAGTTGAGAAATAGAGTGAAGAAAGAAAAGGGAGTCACAATTGTCAAGCTGCTAAATTACTAAAATCAAGTAGGTGGAAGCATGAGAAAACAATTCTGTTCTTGTTTTAACTAGCCTAGGAACTAAAATTCCTGCATTTTCTAGTCCTGTGTCAATGCCTGGATATACATCAAACCTCCAGATAACCCTCTGACAACCCTCTAAAGGACCAAGGAAAGAATGTTCATGTACCCAGACTGCTTGACATCCACTATCCAGATGATGGTCAGCTAGAGAATTCCATCTCGGACCAATCCAAAGGCTAAGAATGCAGGACTTTTTACTATGAGCTCCAATGAGACTGGAAACAAGTGTGTGGAAGCAGAAGCATACAAAGCTAACCGGAGCGTTCATTTCAGGACGGAGAGTCTTCAAAAGGAAAGAATTGGTCTGTATAAAGTTTTCTTTTCATTCTTCATTTTTAAATACCCTAAAAGGACCCTGGGTGTTTTTCTTTTCCTTGTTTGATTTAAATAGATTCTCTAAATAAACTAGGCTCCTCTTAGGAGCCTAAGACACACATTTACAGGAAACGTGTCATTTAAAGTGCTTTCTTGAAGCTACGTAACATCTCCTTACCACTCTTTAAGTTCTATACCTTCTTTGGCTCAAGGGTAGGAGAAAAATTTTCTCTTTTTCCTTCCCCCACTACTTCTCCCTTCTAAGACTGACACAGAGAGCATGGCTCTCCCTGTGAAATTTGTAAATAGATAGTATGTGGTAAGCACGAGACAGTTGTGCATGTTAAGTAAGTGTGGCATACGTGGGAGTGCAAGAAGTGACAGCAATTCATTCAATTCATTCATTCTTGTTGCTTCCAGGAACAGTCACCCATCCATCTATCATCCATTCATCCATCTACCTATGTATGCATGCGTACATATGTTCATCTGACATTTCATTCATCCATTTGTTTATTCTTGCAATGATTCCTCCATCTTGTCTTCCATTTGTACACTATTTACCAAAGCTCTCTTCTGTGAAGCATGCTGTAGGTATAACATTAACAAGACAAGATTCTAGCTTTCAAGGAGCACACAGACTAATGGTTGGGTGGACAATTTAAAAAATAGATAATAATACAGTGCAATAGTGCACACTATAGAAGTTTAAAATACGCCTTTATAAATGTTCTTTTTCCCCCAAAGGCCTTATTTGACTGCCCAATCTGAAATTAGTTCTTGTTATTATTCTTTTTCTTTTCCTTTAGAGCATTTATCACACTTTGTTATTATATACTTAATACTATGTTTATTTGCTTAATATTTGTCTCCCCCAATTGACTGGAAGCTCCATGGGAGTAGGTCCTATGACTATTTTGCTTATATGAATACTTGACACCTGATCCATGTCTTACACATAGCAGGTACGCAATAGACATTGAATGAATTCATAAATACGCACTGATCATACCCAGGAATGATAATTTCTTTCACTGAACCAGTGGTACTCAAAGTGCGATCCTTGGACCAGCAGCATCAACAACACCTGGGAACTTGTTGAAAGTGAAAATTCTTGGCCCCACCCCAGGCCAGAATTAGAATCAGAAACTTGGGGGACGGAGCCCAGCAGTTCTTGCTTTGACAAGCCTTCTGGGGGATTCTGATGCACACTAAAGTTTGAGAACACTGTACTAAATTGATAAATGACCGTTTTCGTTTACCTTAGACACCTATAGATTTCAGCACATAGACCAGAGAAATTATGTCTGAATTGGAGAATACTTCAAGAGAAGGTGATATTTTCAGGGAAGCCTTGAGATAGATAAGCCAAGGAAAGGCAATTCAGGGAGAGAACTGTACACACACTTAGGCCTGGATTTGCCTGGCTTTTAGAGGGATCCTTAAGTAGTTCCGTGGGAGGGTCCCTAGCATAGCAAGGAATGACCTGAGGTAAGAATGGAGATGTAGGCAGGGGTCTCTAACGACAAGTTTCAGGCCGGGAGGTAACTCGGTATCCTATTTCCCCTCGCTACAGCTGTCTGGACCGGCCTGAGTCAGACTTCTGCGGGCTTAATTCCCCCGCCAGCCGTCTTCCTTCTTTCTCGTTCTCCCTCTCCTCTCATCTCCTCCATTCCCCAGAGCAGGAAACGCCCAGGCTCCCAGGCCAACTCCACCTCTCCCTTCCTGGCCTACTCGCTGATGTCAGTTCTGCGGGGCGTGTCTACTCGCAGCTTTGAACCAGATCTGGCCCGGCTGCCCCCGCTTTGGGGGAAATCCCAGGATGCTGGTGTGCTCAGAGGGCGCCCTGCGCGCTCACCTAGCTGGGGGTTCACTGGGGGTTTCCAGGGCTCAAGAGGAGCGTCCCTTTCTCCCAAGACATCTTGTTCTGGGGGAGGTGGAGGCTGCGTCAGAGCTGTGGTTTCTCGGGACCCAGGCTTGCGTCATTCAGCGCCTCCTCTCCCAGGGAAACCGGTTCCAGGCTGCGCCTCTTCCAGCCACACCGCGGACTCATTGCAGGACTGGTCTCCAGGGCATTCAACTCAGTCGTGCCTGGAGGTGACAAAAGGCGATAGTAGCCTTAATAACAAAAAATATTTACCAAGCTCTTAGTGTCCTGCACTATGAGTCCCCAGCACCTTGTAGTTCTCAACTTTATCACCCAATGCCCTTTTCTTAAACAAATATTTGTCAGCACCACCTTTAACATTCATAGGTAATATGACTAACATATTACAGTTTCACGACGTTAAATCGTAAAATGCCACAATGTAAAAGGAGAAATAAAATACATTTATAATACAAGAATATATACTTCATGCTCTCTTGAGCAGCACACATGCTAAAACTGGAATGATACAAAGAAGATTAGGACAAGAATGACACAGAAATTCGTGAAGCATTCTATATTTTTTAAAAAGTATTTATATTTCAGTATAGAAATGTTTGGATAGGCCCCCACTAGAAGATAAAATGAAACAGCCATATGCTTGTGCCTTAAACAGATCACCTGTGAATATGCAACTAGGAATATAGACTGATACTGATATGTTCCATTATTAGCTCAAATACCACCCGTACTACGGGCATTCTGTTATGATTTTCTGCAGTGATGAACTCTCCTGCTAAAGTTCCAAATAAAACAACAGTCCAATCTTCCCTTGATTGATATAGTATGCCTCTATTTTCTTCCCCCTCCAGAATCATTCTACTCCCCACTCTACCCTGCTCTTGGCCCTGGGCGCATGACCCACCAACCATACTCCTGTCCTCTGGTTTCTTATTGTGTTTGGCTAATGAGAGCCCTGGCAGGAGATGAAGTGAGGGAGGAAAGGGAGATTGGAGTATTTTTCTAACTACTTCCCTGGCTATATCCCTCAGCCTAAGGCCACTGCTGGTCTTAAGGTGGCTATACTGGATTCTTCCCTTTCATCTGAACCCTTTTTGGCAGAGAATGCTAGCTTTCATCCTAAGAGTCATTATTCTCACCTTCCTTACTCTTGAATTGGAGGTGGCAATGTGCCTGGCTAATAAAACCACATTTCCTTGCCTTCCTTGCAGATGGGGACAGCTAATGAGAAGTCAGGGGAAGTGATTGGGTGGGGTTTTGAGAAAGCTGTTTTGGGGGCTAAAAAGATAATACTTTTCCACTCACTTTCTAGGTTCTTCTAGCTAGGGCAATCAAATTAACAGAGACAGATTAACAGGAGAAAATAAAATTTTAATACCTGCGCATGGGAAATTCACATAAGCATGAAAATTCCAAAGACAGTGAGACTATATTGGGTATATATGACATTTTGGATGAAGGAAAAAGGAGTGGAACAGGGTCTTAGATATTAGAAGTGAGAAGGAGCAATTTACAGGTAGTTGAGGAAGAGCAGAGCACACATGCCAGACAAATTTTTGCTAGGCAACCCAGAAACAATGAAACAATGAGACCCGAGGTTGGAGGGCGGGGACCTAGTACACCCGCCTCTGCCTGAAGCCCTCCTATTTACCATACTTAATTCAAATTAGGTTAAGGTGAACTTCCTAAGATTTCCTTCCTGGAGTAAGCCTTTCTCTCTGAATTTCTTAGTCAGGAAGGGAAAGGGTCAAAGGTTCTTTCTGAGCCTTTTGCTTCTTAGTAAACAGGTTAACATCAATATCCCAAAAGGCAGTTTCAGAGTGGCAAAGCTTTGGTCCCCTTTGCTGTTTAAAGGGGTTAACTTAGCTAGCAAGCACCCCTCTGCTCTTTTCCTCTATTCTTCTGTCTTCATGCCTGGGACGGGAACTGGATAGGTGCAGCTGTAGCAGTCATCTTTTATCCATGAGATGATCTTAAGGATTGAAGTTATGTGCTTCAAGTTATAGCAGAAGACAAAAGAATTTCAGCTTCTGGGACCTTGTAGAGTCCCCACATCAGCCTGGTCCGCCTGAAGGCAATTTATCATCTGAGAGGAAAATGAGCCCCTACCTTATTTAGGTTACTATTGTTTTGGCTCTCTCTTACTAATGGCTGAACAAAATTCCTCGTTGGTGTAACCCTAAAAGCCCTCTCATAATTCAGTTTCTCTCCACAAAGTAGTTCCCAAGTCATTCATTCAATCAATCATTTAATCATTACTCGCTTAAGCACTCTCTGATTGAAGATAACTATCCCATATAGTCATGTTCAGCTTAATTCATCACTATGAGAACATCATAGAGGGCACTTACACAAACCTAGATGTATAGCCTACTACACACCTAGCCTAGTGCTCCTAGGCTACAATCCTACACAGCACGTTACTATACAAAACAATGTGAGATTAAATCAAGTACAGGAGAAAATAATGCAATCAAAAAATGCAGTAAACACAAGAAGTATGAGGCTGTTGCCCGCATAACACGGCATACTGTTTTACAGCAAACTTTTAAAAATAGAGATAAAAAGTATAGTATAGCAAATTCATAAGCCACTAACACAGTTGTTTATTATCATTATCAAGTGTTTGGTACTGTATATAATTTCATGTGCTATACTTTTAGATGATTGGCAGCACAGTAGGTTTATTTACCACAGTATCACCACAAACATGTGAGTAATGCATTGCATTACAATTTTACAATAGCTACAGCATCATTAGGCAATAGAAATTTTTCAGCTTCATTATAACCTTATGGGACCACCTTCGTATATGTGGTCTGTCATTGACCAAAACGTCATTATGCAGCCTATGTCTATATTCTAGAGTCAGATGAGATTATGTATAAAAGGATGTTGTAAATACCAATGCATTAAACAAGTGTTATATTGTGTTATTATTAATTTTATTAATATTATGATTTGTTGTTACTCAAGTGTCACAGTTAAGAAGTTTTCAGTATGTAGTATGCAATTTGCTGGAGGGAAACTCCTGTTAAGTGGTATTAACCTAAAATTAAAAAGCCAAAATGAGAGGCAACGAGGGTTTATTTGGGGTCAAAGAATTGCAATTCTGGAAGCACAGATTCAGGCAGTAACCCAAAAAGTGCCCCGATGACAGGGTGTGGACAAGGGGTTTGTATGAGAAAATGAAGGGGATAATTACATGAATAGAAGAAAGAAATTCTTATTGATGTTAATAAGCTGAGTTATTCTTTAGCTATATATGGCTGGATATTAATTCTGTCTTCAGAATGAGAGTCCATAATCAGTCTTGCGGTCAGGATGTCTGCTTTCCTATTAACTTCACAAAGTTTGGAAGACAATGTTGGTCTGGCCCAGTCCAAAATACTGGCCCAGTTCAAACAGTTCAAAGTTTCAAGCAGCAAGACACACAAGGCAGTCCTTCCTGAGTGGCTGCTCTGGCCCCATTTTAAAATGGCTCCTCTCATGTCAACTTTCACAGTGGTGTGAATTATTGAAACCCTGTGGTATTTAATGTAAATAAAAGAAATAAGAGGTGTCCTAGTGCAAGTGCTTCTCAAACTTTAATATGCACAGAGAAAAACTTGGGGGTCTTATTAAAATGCAGATTCAGACTCAGAGCATCTGGGGTAGGGCCTGACATTCTCTATTTTTAATAAGCTACTAGGTAATACTGCTTGCCCTGGACCTCTGAATAGCAGTGACTTTTGAAATCTTTCCCGATGCTGGGGAAATAAATGATTAGAGAGAAGAAAATAAGCTGAGAGCAGAGAGGAGATTGGGAAACAAGAAGTTATTTAGAAGTTCTGTTTCCAAGCTGGTTAGTAACTTAGTAAAAGCCAGGAACTGTGCATACCTTATTTCATTGGATTCTTATCACCTTGTGTAAGAAAAATTATAATCCTTATTTTACAGTTGAGAAAGTAAGTGGAAGCTCAGAGAAGTTAAGTCACATAGCAGGTTAGTGGCGGGGATAGGATCGGGACCCAGGTTTTTTGGAGGCCAAAGCCCATATTTTTTTCTAGGCAATCTGCTAAAATTTCAAGGGGAAGCTAATTCCTTTTGCTGAATTTTTCCTCCTCACCCAGGAAATATTAAGGGAGGAGGACAAGACTACCCTAGGGACCGAGCCCATCAGTATTTGAATCTGTTTAGCTCAACTCTTATTTATCCTATAACTGCTAAGCTTGGTTTCAAACATTAAGACCTGGCAGTGGGAAGTGGGAGGGGTCCTGGTGGGATGTTTACAAGTTTTGTTGGATAATTTCTACTTTGTAAACCCAGTCTCATTTTTGGAGGTTGCCGTATTCCTGAAGAGCAGGAGCATGTACTGAGAAGTGGGAGTCACAGAGGCGAGAACAAACTCTGCTCTGGCTCTGACGTGGGACCCTCGCTTCTCATGCCTGAGGTCTTTGAGGGACTACTGAAATCTGATAGTTTGGCCCAGCAATAGGCAAACTGGCAAGTGCCAGGCCCAGTGAGGACTCTTGCTTCCTCCCAAGATGGGAGATAAATGGGTACTTTGTGTCCTTACAAAGGGTCGGCTGCTCAGGGTAGCACCTCTGTGATAGGCTTCCATTGCCGGCACTGCTCCCTGGGGCTCTGGCATAAATCAGAGTCATTTCCTTCTCCAGTTTCTCACATGTGACTAGCCTTTGTCTAATTTCACCATGATGGGGAGCTGGAGAGGGTTTCCTACACAATAAATCTTTGATTGGGAAGGTGGTTTTATCATTTGAAAGGATCATGTTAAAGAAAAGAAGAAGTAAATACGAATGTGTTCAGGGAATGATGAAAAAGAAGGGCTCAGGGATAAGCTTGGGATGGCAGAATAGGGTTAAGCGAATCATGGAGGAACATCAGGAAAGCCAGTCAGAGGGCTGATTGTAGAAAAGCATGCAAGAGCTCCCTGGTGAGAAGAGAAACCAGGACACACTAGGACCTGTGGTGTGGTTCCTCTTCTCTCCAGAGAACAAGCTGTAGTCTACTTTGACATTAGCTCCATAGTAACCTTATTTAGGTTAGCGCCACAGATATGCCAAAGCTATCGGTGGCATTGGTTTCAGGCCTGGGATCCAGCTACAGTGCAACCCCAGAGGTGGGGAGGAAGGAGACAGTACCCAGAGGCATTGTAATGTAAAGTGAAGGAGAAAAGCCTTGGCATCTACTCTGGCTCAGCCAGACTCATCCTCCAGTCTTCATTTCTTCAGAGATGCTTCCCATTCCCAGGCTCCCATTCTCTCCTTGTTTCTGAGACGGCATCAGCATATCCACGGCATCAGCATATCCACGGCATCAGCATATCCAAAGCCACCAGACAGGGTGCAACACTAAATGGTGTGTGAGATCCCAGATCATTCTCATTCTGGCTGGTCTGGTCCTAGAAACAGAGGAAAGCCAGGAAAACACTCCCTCCGCTGTTTCCTGGCTACCACTATTTTGGGGGCCAGGTGACTCTAACTGGTTAACAATACTTGCTGCCTCCACTTTATCGAGTCCCATTCTCCCAACCCTCTACAGTCTAGCTTCTGCCCTACCTCAGCCCACTGAAATTGCTCCTACCAATAACAACAGCCTGGAGACAAATCCAGGAACCACTTCTCTGTTCTTACCTTTCCTCTGAGCCATTTGCTTGTTGATTATAATCCTTTCTTCTCAAAAATCTTAACTCTAGGAGTTCTTAACCAGGGATCCATAAGTCTCTAAACTGTCTTTGGGAAGAAATACCATTCAGTCTCTGAAACTGTTACACAAAGTGTTGGGCAAACATGCATTTTTCTAGACAGGATGGTCCAGGGAATTCATTGGATTCTCCAAGAGATCTGCCAAAATGTTAAGAACCAGTGCCCTTGAAATCTGTATTGGCTAGGATTAGGTTCTGCTGAGAGTGATCTGAGGTAACAATTGTTGATTTGTCTTTTACATTTATAGCAGTAAGTCATCAGAGCAAGAATGGTGGCCTGTGAGGTCCTCAGGGACTCAGGCTCTTTCTAGCTCTGCTCAGCCAACCCCAGGGAGTAATTCTGAATCTCATAGTCCAAGATGGTGGCATCTCATGCTCCAAACAGCAAGTTGGAGGGAGTGACAAAGAAGAATGTGAAGGATATGGTCCTACTGTCTCTCGAAGATTCTTGAAAGCTTCTATGTGACATTTCCACTTTAATAATATTGGCCCAAACTTAGTCACATGGTCATATCTATATGCAGAGAGGCTGGGAAACATCTTTATTCTGGTCAGTAATAGGCCCAGCTAAAATTTCTATTTCTGTGGATGAAGGGGAGAATAGATATTGGGGGACAGCTATCAGGACCTGTCAGAGCTTCCATGACACCACCAATGATTAATACTGTGGACCTTTCTACTTCTTACTAGTACATTATAGCTGGGAAGCCATACTTTCTAGACTCCCTTGCAGCCGGCATTCCAAATGTGATTTAGAAATTGCCAATTAAATGAACTTACTTGAACAGAGACTTGAACATAGAACTAAATTAAGTGGGAAGAGGCAACAAGTGAGGCAACAGTTTTGCTGGTGTGGATTGTGGCAGACTGATTTCATCACAGTCACCAGCTTCCTGGTTCAGCAGCTTTTTGTAGCAGTCATGATGGTGGCTTCTTTCTTGATCATGATGGCAGAAGCATGGTGATTCTGAGGGCTTGCAGTGATCTCTGGATTAAGTCCACTCCTCCATCCCTTCCAGCCATGTTGTAAACCAGAGCTTCTCCTACTTTACTATTCATTTGAATGGTCTAATGATCCAGCTAAAGTGTAGATTCTGACTCAATAGATATGGAGTGAGATCTCAGATTCTGCATTTCTAAAATGCTCCAGGGTCATGTCTGATGGTTAGGATGGATTTTTGAGTAGCTTGGTCCTACAGTGTCCTCTGCTCACCTATACGTGGTCAGAAATTTCTTTCTGCTCTAATTATCTAACGAAGGTTTCTGATTGTCCTAATTCTGTGACTGTTTCTTCCTTGTCTCTCTTATGGGATCTTGTTCCCATGTTTGTCCTGTAATATTGGTATACCCCAGGACTCAGACTTAAGATCATTCTATAGACTCTTCTTGGATGATCTCCTCCATTCTCTAGACTTTCATCATCACCTATATGTTTCTCAGATCCCCCAACCGTGTAGTTCTGTGGCTAACCAGCTGCTTCTCATCTCATCTTGCATTGTTTCACATCCCTCCTTGCCTCACTTTTATATCATTCTTGAGGCTTTGTGTTTGCACCTCCATAAAAAGGGTCAGCACATAATCTTTGCCTCAGGTTCTGTTTTCTAGGGAACCTGGGCTAGTACAACCTTCAACGGATTCCCCCTTCCTTTTTTCCTGGAATATTAGCATATCCTGGAACTTGGGTTCCTAGAAAACACTTAGGAAATGCTGTGTTGGTTATCTTTCCTTGTATATCACGGGCACCTGAGACTCAGCATGTCCATGACTAAATTAATCTGTTTTCCTTTATATCTGTTCCTTTTCTGGTCCGACCTATCTTAGTGACTGGGACTACATTTGCCTAATCACCCAAGGTAACTGGGTGTTATTCTTAACTCTTTTCCTCTTTCACTCAATCTGTCAATCCTCTTTCTTCTTTCCTTCTTCTCATCTCACTAGTTAACAATTATTCATTCTTAAAGAGGCAGTGTAGGTACCATCTTCTTACCCCCATCTCCTTGGTCTGGGTGATAAATCACTCTGTTGAGCTCTCATAGGTCCCTGAAATTATCTCTCTTATAGCACTTACCACTCTCTATGGTAATTTTTTTCTTTTCTTTCTTTAAAAAATTTTTTAAAAATATATCTGTCTTCCGCCACCTTTGATGTCTTATGCAATTCTTAATCTCCAGCACCTAGCATATAGAGAATTGATTAATTGATAGATGGGAGTGAATGAGGCAGGTGGGAAAGAGAGAATTCAAGTTTGTAAGCCTTCTAGGGGAGGAAAAATAATTTCCCCCCTACTTTTCTGAGTTCTTGGCTGAGATCTCTGCAATAAAACACAGATTAACAAGAGAAAAATAAACAGAAGTTTATTAACATGTATACCTCATGCACACATGGGAGATACCCAGAGGAAAATGAGTAACTCTCTGAAGTGGTTTAGAATTCAAGATCAAATACCATCTTCATAAGGAAAAGGAAGGGAGATATAGGTCACTTGGGGAGTGGAAATAATTTTTAGGGAAGAGAAATGGGCCCTTACAAGAATAGATAGGAGATGTGATAGTTTGTGACAAAGTTTGTCTGGATGTGATCTCTAGTCTCTTCTTCTGGGATAAGAGTCAATCTTCCCTGGCTGATAAAACTACTTGAGAGGGAATTTATGACAATTGAGTTTGTTTCAGAGGATCTGTATTTAGGCAGAAAAAAGGAGTTCAGAGAAAGCCTCTTCCTGCATTTGCTGTTTTTCAAGTGCCTTCAACATGAAATAATCAATATACCAAAGCACCATGTTTTGGGGTGGCATGTCCTGAACTTCTGCAGTCATATTTTGGGGTGACATATTCTGTTACCCCTTAGCTTCCACTTTAAGTAAAGAAAAAGTATTCTGAGATGATGAGAAATATATGTTAGCTCTTCCCTGGGCTCGCTGGCTGGAAACTATACTTTATAATCAGCTCCAAATCACCACTCAGAGATTTTGGATAAAGCATTCTAGAAGAACTACTGCCATATACCCTAGCATAGCCACAGGTGCCTGGCTCTTAAGGAGGCACTCACTCCCAGGATCAGCCCTTGCCGGAACCTAAGAATGACTGCCTCCTGGAATTTTGGGCACCTTACATGCCTTGTCCCAGTCCTGGCCCTGCAGGACTTAAGCTAGGACTCTCACTGATTCATGCTAAAAATGAGAAATTTATACCTGAGGTAAAATAAAGTTTCATTTAGGGGAGTGTATTCATTTCCTCATTTTACCATAACAATGTACCACAAACTGTGTGGCCTACAACCACAGAAGTTTATTCTCTCACAGTTCTGGAGACTAGAAGTCTGAAACCAAGGTGTTGGCAGAATTGGTTTCCTCTGAGGACTCTGAGGGAGAATCTGTCCCATGACTCTTTCAGTTTCCAATGATAGCAGGCAATCGTGGCATTCCCTGGCTTGTAGATGCATCGCTCTAATCTCTGCCTGTATCTTCACGTGGCATTCTCTATGTCTTTCTGTCTCAACATGGGGTTGATCCTCTCCACCAGTCTTCCTGTTTGGAGAAATTGTCTTAATAGAGGACAGTGGTTCTTAGACTTCCTTTTTGATTGCTCTTTTGGGAACTGAATACTTGTTTTAGATCTTCTTCCTAGAAAAATGCACTTACAAATATAAGAGAATGGAACAAAATTGCTTAATATTTCCTTTATGCTCAGTGTTCTGAAATTTTATAATAATTCCTCTAGGCGTAGGTCTTTTTTTACTTTTTGTTTTGTTTTATTCCTCTTGTTGCTTAGTGGGTCATCTCAATGTGAAAGCTTATGCCTTTCTTTACCTCTAGGAAATATGTCATTACAGTTGACCTTTGAATAACACAAGTTTGAACTGCACATACCTACTTACACACGAATATTTTTCAATAAATGTAGCTTAACCCTCCATATCCCCAGGTTTTGCATCCACAGATTCAAACAACTGCAGATTAAAATCAGTATTTTTGATCCAAGTTTGGGAATCTGTGGTTGCATTGCTCTTTGCCATTTTATATAAAAAACTTGAGCATCTTCAGATTTTGGTATTCACTATAGTCCTGGAACCAATCACCTGTGGATACTGAGAAACAATCGAGTTCTGGGGGAGTCAGTTATATGCAGAGTTTGACTGTCTCGGGGTGGGGGTGTCAGCATGCCTAACCCCCACATTGTTGAAGGGATAACTGTATGTATGTATGTATGTGTGTGTATGTATGTATTTACACGCCCCCCCCCTTCTTTCTGTTCTCTTAGTCTGGAATTCCTATTAAATAAGATGGTAGAACTTCTAGATGCATCCTCCACACTTCCTAAGTTTCTTTTATACTTTTCTCCCTGTTCTTTTGAACTGAAATTCAGAAGAATTTCTCTATTTGATCTTTCAACTCTGTTATTCACTCACTCTTTAGTCCTTTCTATTTTGTGATTCAGCACATTGAATTTTTATTTGGGAAATCAAGTTATCTTAAATTTCCAAAATCTCCAGTTGATTATTTTTTAATAGATGAAATATCTTTTTATACTTTTCTGAAAATATTTATTACACTTAATCTAAAGTCTTGTTCTTTAGTACTTATCAATTCTGTTTCCCGGATGTTATTTTTTTTGTTGTTGGTTTTTGTTGTTTTTTTTTTTTGTTTTTGCTTTTCTTCAATTTTTTGTTATTTTTGGCCTTTTGTTCGGTTTTTGTTTTTGATTTCTTTTTTTTTTTTTTATCCGTTCTGTTAACTGAGCCTGAATATAGTAACTTTGCAGGGTGAGTGGAATATACTGGTTGGGTATAAATATGCAGTAGTATGTAAGAAAGAACAGGGCCTGTCTTATCTTTTGGGTAACAGCAATTCTATTTCCCTCCTGGGCATGTCCAGCCCCAGAGCCCACACTCACTGGTTTGGTCTGAGATAAATCCCTCCTGCAGCTGGCTGATTAGTATAAATGTGAGGAGAAGGAAGAGGATAACTTCAACAGATACTCCAAATGCAGCTTTCCAATTAACCACCCCAAAGCATGGCCCAGGGCTCTTTTCCTCAAGTCCATTAACTCTGAAATTAGAGTTCTTTTTTAACATTTCTACTTTTGTCCCAGTTTTCTAGTGCATAATTTTTTTTTTATTAGTTTCAATCTTTTCTTTATTATCTGCCTTTGGTATTAAACTTAGAATGGTCTTCTGTACTCCCTCCCTTCCAAAATTATAAATATTCATCTATTTTTCTTCTTTTACTATTTTTATGATTTCATGTCTTACATTTAAATCTTTTAGCCATCTGGAATTTGTTCTAGTGTCAGCCATTACTTGGAGCACTAACTTAATTTTTTTTCTAATGGTTAGCCAGTTGTACTTACCTTGCTTCCCAAGTGTGGGCTTTAAAAGGCAGCTCAGCCCCCCAGAGCTCCATAAAAGCCGAGAGTTAAGAATAGAAAAGCCACGACTATAACTCAGTCAGATGCTAATCTCTGCTCTATTACTGCTCACTCTGGGACTCTGGCAGAGCTCAGTTCTCCTTAGGGAAAAACCTCTGACCAATGATGTAAGGCTGAGAGTGCTGAGGGGGTGAGAGGAGGATTTGCAGAAAACCCTCCAGAGGAGGTTAATAGTTGCTGTGTCCCTGCCACCAGGCTTGGCTGCGTGGGAAACAGTTGCTCAGCCTTGTAAGAAACTCCAGGGGCCCAAAGCTCTACCCCTTAACTGTATTTTTTTTCTTTAACCCCCGTATCCTTTCCCTACTGGTCACTCAAAGACCATCTCATGCTGCTCCTCTGTGAAGCCTTTCTGATACACTCAGTGAGGCTTAGGTGCTCCTCCTGGTGCCCACTGCATATTGCACAGACCTCTAATGCAATCTTGTTTGTTGACATGTCTGTCATGGATGAATAAATTAGTTAATAAATAAACTAAGTTACCAAGCATGGAAGATGCTGTCTGCCAGGTGCAGGGGGGTAAAAAAACCTACCAAAGGATGTGGAGTTGCTGCTGCCCCTGTAGACATGTTCATCTTCGATATATGTTGAGACCTAGATGTTCGTGGCACCGTGGTTGCCAACATACAGTGGCTGTGACTTTGATTAGACCTCCTGAAGCTAAGGAGTCCATTCTTTTTTGACCAAGTGTTAGGTCCTGGAGATATTAGGAAGAGTCAATGTTGTCTCTTTCCTCAGGGAGCTAACAACCTGGTGTATAAGTGTGTAGAGAGAATCCTGGAAGAAACTTTAGGAAAGGAAGAATCAGGGACATCAAGACCTTTGAAGAGAACAAGGAATATAGTCGAGTTGGAGAATGTATCTTAGTCTATAAAATATGTGCACCAAAAGCAAACCAGCATTTCCTGTGCGCTGAATGTGTGTGTCTCAAAACTCTTAACACATTTTATCTCATTTTATCCTCATGAAAACCAGGTGGCATTATCAGTTTCATTTTGTAGATGAGGAAACTGACACTCAGAAAGGTGAAGTGATTTACCTACAGTCACAATGAAAAAGCCATAATTAGAGGCCCAGGTAAGAAAGAAGTTAACTTCAGAGAGGAGAGAGACCTAATCTTTGGCTGTCTGTACTCCTTCCCACTTCCTTTCTTCTTAGAACTACCTGGTGGGGTTGAACAGAATTTTCAGTTTTGTTCTCTGGTCCTTTGCTCTTGCAGTTTCCTCTGTCTGCACTGTCCTTCACAACTCTTTATTTCTGGTGAAATCTTAGCTTTCCTTTAAAGTCCATCTCCAATGTCTTGACCCTGGTAGAACTTCTTCATTATCCTCTTCCCTTTCCTGTAGCCCTTTAGACAAGGAGCCAGGCTACCCCTGTTTCATACTCTGGTGTACATATCTCCTCAAGACCTGCCTTCCCCCAAGGCTGTTGGTCCCCAGGAGAGAGACAAACTCGAAACTTTTGGTCTTTCCAGGGCCGAACACAGGGCCTGGCACACGTGCTTGTTAAATGAATGCAGGAAGGAAACCAACATTTTTTGAGCAAAGTCGGTGTGTCAGTTTTGGAGCTTGCACTGTTCAAAATTTATCCCTGTGAATCCTCACCTGAAGATTATGTGAGACGTAGCCGAGAACCACAAAAATGCTCATTCCTTTGACTTGTCTTTTGCACCACTTCCTTGGAATTTATCATTTTTTAAAATTGATATTTTACACTTCGAAAATTAATTGAGACTCTCCTAAAATACAGATAACACAAAATTAATCATCTCAACCATTTTCAAGTGTACAGTGCAATAGTGCTTAGTATACTCATATTGTTGTACAATATACAAGATGAACACTGTCATCTTGCGAAACTGAAACTTCATGCCCATTCAACAACAGCTCTCCATTTCCCACTCCTCCCAGCCCCTGGAAATGATGATTCCACTTTCTGTCTCCATTGATTTGACTATCTAGATACTTCATACAAGTGGCATCATACGATACTTGTCTTTTTGTAACTGTCTTATTGCACGTAGCATAATGTCTTCATTAAAGTTTATTCGCTTGTAGCACGTGTCAGAATTTCTTGCCTTTTTAAGGCTGAATCATATTCCACTATACTGTAGTTTTTTGTTTTTGTTTGTTTGTTTAGTTTTCAACCTTTCTATTGCTTTTCAGTTTCTGGTTTTGCTCTTACCTCCTAGGTTAAGTGCATTGTGATTAGAGAATGCTATCTGTACTCATTCTACTTTTTGAAATGTATTTAGTTTTTTGTTTGTCCTTTTTTGTGGCCTTAACAAATGTGGTCATTTGTTAAAAATCCATGGGCATTTACAAAGAGTATATTCTAGGTTTTCAAGGTATGGAGTTTGATATCTTTTAATCTGATTTATCTTATTAATTTAACAAATCAATTCCTCTATATCCTTACTTATTGTATGGTTTATTGTTCAGTCATGGGTTAAGAGAGATAAATTAAAATTTTCTACTATTACTATATTTCTGTCTATTTCTCAATGTATTTCTTACTGTTTTTGCTATATGAATTCTGATGCTATATTATTTTGTGTATAATATTTATGACAGAGCTTCATTGTGGTTCTCAGCCTTTATCGTTGTAACATTTTCTCCTGTTTTTTGTTTTTTTGTGTATTTTCGTGTGTTTGTTATTTTTATTTTATTGTTTTTTTTTTTTTTTTTTTTTTTTTTTTTTTTTTTTTTTTTCTTCTTTTTAAACCTTTTCATTGTTTCCAGGGACCCCATTTTTGGTTTTTTTTTTCCCCCTTGGCCTTGTTCAGTTTTTTTTTGTGACTCCATGAGCTGTTTCTAAAGAGTGAGAATACCAGGTGAAAATTAAAAAAGGCTTTTACAGCTCTTGTCCCCTTTTATTGCTATTGTTTTTTACTGATTGGACCACTTTATCTTGTCACTGGCCATTTAGAAGCAAATCATCTCCCTACCATTGCCAGCATGGCTATTATACTGCTTCTTTAATTTTTGATAGGTGACTATTGGACTTCTCACTGTTCTTTCATTTGCTTTCCTTGGCTTCATCAAACTCTACTTTAAATAAATAAAGAAGAGGCCCAAATCAAACATTCCTCTTCAGGTATCTCCAGTGAGATTAAGATGAGTGGTAGCATTTCTTATTCCTGAATTTCATATTCATACAACATTGGACCAATCATTTCCCACAAGCTCCTCAGCTCAGCCCTTGGGTCTTCCCAGGAGAAATTGTCTAGGCTCTTTCCTCACAGCCTTATACCTTGCATTCTTTCCTTCTGTAGTGCATAGACCATATGATATAATAGGAAGATATAGGGTCTGGAGCTAGAGCGAATGGATTGAAATCCCAGCTCCATCTTTGCGATGCAATGGCTGTATAATTTACAGCAATTATTTAACCTCTCTGTGCCTTGGTTTCCTGAGGTATTACTTCCCCAAGGGTAATAAGGATTATAATAGTAACACCTATTGGGGTTGTTGTGGAGAATAGTTAATTTATGCAAATGACTCAGATTATTATTACAGGCTCTGCCTTTGGAAACTACTCCTTTTCCACTCACAACTATGAGGTTTTGGTGGAAGATTTTCTTTCTTACATGACCCTGCTTCTTTAGCCGCTGCATTTAGTCTTAGGCCAGGGGCAGTCTCCTGACACAAGCAGAGCCAATCAGAGTCCTTTCCTGGGATCTCTGAAATTGGGACATGAGCAGCTAAGTTTGTAGTTCTTCTCTGGTGGGAAAGCTCTCAAATGTGATACCCAGGCTACTGGCAGCCGTGTTTCCAGCCTGCGGAGAGAAGCAGACATTAGAGGAAGAAAGACTCTGGCATTATTGGAATCCTTCGTTCTGGCTGTCTCCAAACAGAACTTATGAGCCAATAAACATCCCTTTTTCCCTAAGCTCTCTTGCAACCAAAGGAGAGTTTTAATACACCTACTGAGGCATCTTAAGACAGTTCAGATCATGAGGTCTCCTATCTGTCCTCTGCTCTCTGAAAATCCAAGAACTCTTGTAAGACTCTCCTAAGACACACACACACGCACGCGCGCGCGCACACACACACACACACACACACACACACACACACACACAGTCAAGGCAGTTCCCAGCTTCTTGTGGTTCTTTCTCTTCCCACACTGCCTGCACATGCCTCTACTTCTCCACACACACCAAAAGACAGTTACGCTGATGCCCAGATCTAAGGAAATGTACTTGCTAAACAGGATGTTATCCCGGAAAGCTCTGCCCTTCTCTGTACATCTCTTGTCCTTTTTTTTCACTGCCCTATTCAGTAATTTCACAAATATATAATGAGCACTTGCCAAGAGCCACGTCAGGCCTGAGGCCCTAGAGAGCCAGCAAAGAGTTCCTGCTGTCAAGGAACCTACAGGCTTGTGGGGCCATTAGGCTGTCAAAAGACAACTCCAAGAGAGACAATGGGGTGAGTGTTGAACAGATGTTATTACTAAATGCTGCAGGAGCTCAGAGGAGGCTCTGTCGCTGGTTGCCTGGGACAATGATCTGGCTGGCCTACCTGCCTCCAGCTTTTCCCCACCCCAGCCCACCCTGCCCACTGCTGTCAGCAGCTCAGCTGCTCCACTGCCTCTTCCTCCCCAGGCTTCAGCCCAACATTCCTTAGCCTGGCAAGATCCTAATTCAGATATTGCCTCAACCTACTTTCTCAGCCACATTGTTCACTGTTCCCCATTCACAAAGCTTACCCACAAGTCTAACAAGCCCACGCACTTTTACCATATGCCTTCAGCACTTTCACGCCACTGTGCCTCCCACCCCGTTCTTTCTGTCTGCCATCCCTGTATGTGTCTATTGTACACTAGGTATAACAAATGCATTCATCTCTCATGTGCCTGCTCTGATCATCTGGCTGTGTTGCTGTGTAGAAAGGATTCTGTGGACATACCTGGGCTCAGTGAAAGAGTAAAAGGATCAGGTAGCAAAATCTGCCATGGACACTAAATTTGGATGCATTGGCAGACTCTGTTCCAGGTCCAGATCTAATGTCACCCCCACCCCGCCCCCCAAACCCATGAAGACTTCCTTGCACTTTCAAGTGAAGTTAACCTTTCTTTTCTGAACTTTTATAACCTTCTCTCTATGTCTCTGTTAGAGCATAGGTTGCTCCTACTTTTTTATGGGTACATCTTTTTTCCTCTTTGAGGGGATGGATATACCATTCAATGGAGTATGGTACAAGGTAGGGATTCAAAACACGTTAACCGAATGGATGAAACTATGTGGAACACCATTGCCATTCAGCAGGAAGGGTGCACAGCTACTGAAGAACCTCAAGTGACCTGTCTTGAGGAGCTGGCTTTCCCCACAGGCCTCTGCCCAGCATAGACTTAGAGGATGGTATTATTGTGGTCACAATCTCACTTTTGAATCCGTTTCCTGTGTTGTTACCTCTGTCTGACCTGTCATTTGCTATCTTCTTGTGAGTTTCTGACCACTGAGATTTGAGCTCCCAGTCTCTCTCATTCATTCTTTAACTCAGTAAACCATTACTGATGCCTCTTCTATGGCCAGTTCCGTGTTCATTGTTCGGGGTACAGGATTGATGTCCTGTCTTCAGTCTAATCACTGACTTGGTGAGAATGGGATAGAGGTGGAGGAAAATCTGAGACCTGAGTAATAGGACACAAGGAGAAGTGATGTCAGCCCTAAGAGAAAAGCAGGGGGAGTGCTGAGGGAGAACTGGCAGAAGGCTTCTGGGGTGGGAGGTGAAGGTTGTTGACACACCCACACTCACCAAATCTCTTCTCCCTCTACACTCCTTAGCACATCATAACCTCATAACCAGGTTGCCTGATTGCCACAGCTGCAAGCTCTGTCCTCCCTAGTCCCTGGACTTATATAGATGGAGTCAGAAAACATTTAAACAGCCTCAGTACATCTTACCACCCAGACCCCAGGCCACACAAACATGCAAACCTCAAGAGCCCAGCACCAATTACTCTCCAAACCTGGGACCTTCAGGCCACCCATTGGACCCCCTTGAATTTCCTTTGCTAGAGACTCTTGGCTCAGGTAACCAACCACCCAGGCGCCTGAGCTGCATGGGGCCATTGTTTTCCTATCAGGTCTGAGTGACTACCTTGGGTATCTGTGATATCTCTAAATTATTATAGGGGTTCCAGAACTATTGGCAGATTGCTAAAGCTGCTCCACCCTCGAGTCATTCTAGGTTTCTGGTCCCACTGCATGCACCTCCCACACCCCTAACCCTTTCCATCTCTCTCCACCCAACAAACATGTTTAGGCTGCAGGCCCAGCTGCAAAGCTGTATAGCTGTTGGCAGGAGACGGGCTGGCTCCAGAGAGCTGGCTGAGGGGAATGCAGCAGATCACATTTCTTCAGCGCGTGCCAAATATTATTCAGACATAGCTTTTCTGACAGACGCAAATTGCTCATCCAATAAACACAGAAAGGCTAATCCCAGGACATTTATCAGAGTGGAGAAAGATGAGAGAAAAGGACAGTCGCAAAAGGCCTTTGAGAGCTGGCCTGGTGTGGCTGGTCTGAGGGGAAGTGGTGAGACCTCTGTGCACTCGTGGGGTTTTCTCCTTAGAGGGACTGAAACCCAGCACCAGGCCTTTGGGATTTGCTTTCACCGTGACACGTAAAGCCTGTGTTGGTACATATACTTCCTGTTGTGAACAGCGAGGAAGAAATCTACACACTTGTGAGCAGACAGAACTCATCTCCAGTTGTCGACGGTCAGGGGATAGCTGCGGGCAGGTATTGCATAGCTTCCCCTACCATGCATACACAAATTGTATTAGCAGAGTTCTTAGGAGACATCCCTCTTGGCCTGGACTCTCTCACTTCTGGCTGACAGGTATGAGAGCATGGCTGCTGAGAAAGCAGGTCGAGGGACTAGGCTGATTATATGGCAGGAGACCAGAAACAGAGGTCCTCCATTCACACCAGAGGGCTGACTGAGCCACTTGGGTCTTTTGCCAGCCCTTTTCTTCTAGGCCCTTTTAATGGGCCCCATGAACTTTCCCCTTCAGGGACTCAGCCCAGAAGTGAGAGAAACCAGGCCCTGCTCTGAGGCCCAATCTTGGAGCCCAGGGAGAGGAGGACCAGGTGAAGCCTCTGGAGACGGCCTGGGTCCTCCCATTGCCCTATGCCAAGCTTTGTGCCATGCCCTATTAGTGGGAGGAGGCAATGATTGAATCAGGGTAAGGGCATGCAAATAATCACCAACTTTTATATAATCAGGAACTATTTCTCACTTTTCTCACAACAACATGATGAGGTAGGTGTAGTATTATTGGTACTACTTTTCTGGTGAGGCACTGAGAGGTTAGATAATTTACCCAAGGTCACCCAATTAATGAACAAGAGATTTCAGAATCTCTGCTCTTAATTTGACTCTGCCATACTTGCCTACAGGTCTGTGAGAGATAGCTTGGTTTCAGAAATTCCAGTTGTGTGGGAATCCTTAGGAGGGTTTGGAGGTCTGGAGTCCCCAGACTTAGGATGATGCTTTCAAGAAACAACACTAAGGCAGGTTTCCATTGAGGACCTAGGGGCTCTATAATTAGGGCAATTAACTTTCCTAGTATTTCCAGAACTGAGAAGGTTCCTGAGAATGGGAATTTCAGTTTTAAAACTGAGAAAGTTCTGGACAAACAAGGATAAGTTGATCATTCTATCTGTAACCAAAGAGCTGGACTTCAGAACCCACGGGCAGGCGAACCTCCTCCCCACGCTTACCAGAGTAGGGACTAACAGAGTGCTGATTAGGAAGATAAGAGTAACAACCAGTTGGCAGTGGCTCTTCTTAGATGTTTGGGAAAGGCAGACAATAACTTTAGGTAGCAATAAAACTGGACACTGGGGCCCCTGAGCTTAGTGGGAACAAGGTGCCTTCTGGTGTGGCCAATCCTAACATGATCAAGAACACTGAGGGGATTCTCTGGTGAGGACTGGCAGGTAGGTAGGCAGTGTGAACTGGGTGGCCTCAAAGGAAGCCAGAGGCAGGGCCCAGCCCACTCACAGGGCAGGGAGGAAGTTTCTTTTCTGATGCCTGAAACTTCATTCCCGTCAAGAACAGCCTCACTTCTACCCACCTGGACCCTGGACCCACACTGACCTGCATTCCTAGGCCCAACAAACCTTCCCTTTCTCCCTTTCTGACTCCTCCACCCTCCCACCCCACTCGTGTCTATTTGTCAGTCTCTTTGGTTGTGAAGATCTAAAACTCAGTGAAGCAACACCTGGGAGATTTCAACATAAGGAGCCTGGATTCTGGTGCACAAATTCCAAGGACAGAAATGCTGTTGGGCCTCAGGAGGGTCAGGAACACAGGCGGCACTCTCTCTTCATTTCTAGGTCCACTTCTCTGTGGTCTATTCCATTCTATCAGCTTATTTGCTTCTTTGTGTATTGGGAGAAGGTGGAATGTTTACATAATTTCATTTCCAGCCACACCTAGTGACTGTCCTGAATCTCAAATCCAATTCTCAGGCGAGACCATCTGATTGGGCCAGCTCGGTTCAGATGCTCACCCTTGGTCCAAAGAGCTGCAGCTGGTAGGTGGGGTTAAAGCAGTACAAAAGTGGCTATAGAAGACTCATTCCAGGAGGGCCAAGTTTTTAGAAAAAGGAGTCCCTATGAGCTGACTAGAAACCGTCACTCTCTGTCATGCAGATTTCTTGGAACTGACGTTTCCTGAACTGTGCCTTCTCTTCCCAGAGTTTATAATATTTCTTTTTGAATCCCTCAGTGCTTGGTTCAATGTTACTCTCACTCTGGAATATTTAAAAAATTAATTTGGTAACTGTGGTAAGCTATTCAAAAGTCAGTTCTTAAGCCCTGTGACCCACCACCTTTACCTTATACAGCACTCTGTCTATTTTCCTTTGCATTAGGGTTTAGGGCCTGGCTTCTCAAAGTGAGATCTATAGACCAGCACTATTATTAGAACTTAGAATTCTCCCTCCCACCTACTCGATCAGCATCTGTATTTTAACATCTTCTCAGGTGATTTCACATTAAAATTCGATGAGTGTTGGAGGGGGTTCTGGTCTTATCTCTCATTAGATTAAAAATTCTGAGAGGAGGGACTCTATTCAGCAAATGTCAGTTGTACACTTTCTATGTGCCAAGTATCTTGCTTTGTTTTGCAACAGACAGAACTCCTCAAATGCAATAATGAGGGGATTTAAAGCTCAGAAAAGCAGTTTAGGAAGATGAATTAATAATATGGTATCTGAGCTTTGCTTTAAAATAATCCCGTAGGAAGTAGGGAGAAGTTGGGGGTATAGATGAAGCAAATGTGGGGTGATGGAAACATGGGGGTTCATTATACTATTTTCTCTACTCTCGTGTATTTTTGAAATTTTCTATGATAAAAATTAAAAGAAAGGACTAATGGCGGAAGACATCATAAGAGATCATCTAGCTGCTCAGAATAAATTTGTTTCCTGGCCAAATGAAGTAAATCCAAGGCACTCAGAGAACTTCCAAGTGACATTGCTCAATCCTTGCCAGAGACTTTTGGAGGACGTGTGCAGTAGGAAGAAGTTTGAAACATTGGTCATGTTTACTATATCAAATAGGCATAATTAGTTTTAAATGCCTCATTTATAAGGAGAATGAGAATAAATCTTTGAGGTATTCCAGGGGTCTATTGGAATAACCCAAAGCCATTTCCAGGTTGGGAAAAAGTCTCCTTTTAAAACCTGAACCTTGGGAAGTTTGTTAAATATATTTGACAAAAAAAGATCATATATCATTATGAAACAATATTAAATTATTTTTTCATCCTAAGTGACAATAAAATACATCAAAGACAAATAGAGTTTACCTATTATTAGCAAAATTTTAGTTCTTAGGATTGAGAAGATTGTTTTTTAAAGTAATCAAGAACCTGATTCAGACAAAATAAAACATAAAACTATTTTAATAAAACATAGAATCTTTGTTTTCTAGGAAGAAAACTTTTCATAATATCTTATCTGGAGAACAATAACTACAGGAAAAACTTTGTCTTTTTAACAGAGTGAAAAAGAACTAAACTCTAATTCTGTATTAGCTTACTTTTGATATTTAAATTCATTTACTTAAGTTTATTCCAATCTTATTCAGTTTAACCACATATAGAATATCCTTTCTCAAGATTCCTTTTTCACAAACCTTTTACAACTTTCTTCATCTCTCTTAGTCTGCCTCTTCTTACTCATTCAGAAATAACCAACTTTAGGACAAACCACTTTGTTTTAATTCCCTTAAAAATGTATCTCCATACCTTATACCTGCTATTACCAAATACATAATTTTTTCTATATTAATTAGAATTCTTAACCCTTAGACACCTTAATTTCTAATGACAGCTAAAAAGTAAGTAATCAGCATTCTTTAGATTGGCAAATTTATGACTATATTAGAAATATTGGCAAATATATTTATAATTTTTTAGAAGCATGCATTTTTAAATAAAATACAAGACGTAGTCATTAATAGATTCAAATTTATCTTTTAGTTTCTCTGTAATAAGAAGCAAATAGTAGGTAAACTTAGATTAATCGTTTAACAATTAATGTTTCAGAACATCATGTTATTTGAAATATCTAGATATTCAATCATTTTTATAATTTAACTTAATCAAACTCCAAAGTTTCAAGTTACCAAAAGAATTTGGGAAACTATTTTTAAGCACATATGTGTGTATATATACATATATATATAAAATAAAAAGTTTTATCAAAAAAACTTTTTATTTTATTTATATCTATTTATTAGTTCTTAACTCTATGAGATTTTAAAATCAATTATTACACAAGCAATTTTCTTGACAAATTTTTAACAGAATAACATGAATTTATTTTTGTAAACCCAGGTAAAAGAAAAATATATTAAATGTTAATAATTCTAAAAGACATGTCTATTTAACCAAAACTTAAATAAGCTTTAATATCAAATATTTTCCCAGATCACATGATTCTGAAAGGTATTTGGGTTAGTTTCTATTATATAACTAATTTATATAAGTATTGAATTCCTTTAAACCAATTTAGTATCACAAATTTGCAATACCATCTGGAGGTAGAAAACACCATGTTACACATAAAACATACAAACGCAAACATCACAGAGAATCAAAACATAAACCGAATTACTTATAATTGTATAGAAGACAAAATTTTTTCTCATTAGTACTTGCCAATTTTTAAGGAGGCTGGGGAAAGGCAGGGTGGGGTGTTCAGGTGTGAGAGACTTCACTACTGTGTTTTGAAAGTGCCCCTTTTCCAATTTTAGTTCTTTCAGTTTCCCAGCCACAGGCAGTTGTGGTCTGTGTTTGTATTTCCGATTACCCAGCAGAAACACCTGCTGAGACTTTCGGAAAATATTCCTATCAGACTTTGAAAAATCAACTTCCAATTTTGCCAAGTTTCTGACCAATTATTAACTCCTTTAAATTTTGTTCAAATATATGAATTTTCATAACCTTATATCTCAATAATCTTTTAAAAATTTTCACCTTGTTGGGAAATCTGTTGACTTTCCCTTGTTATTAGCACCTGTAAGACCCAAGAACCTGAAATAGCAAATCCAAAAGCTTAAGATTAGTTATATTTCTTTAAGTCTAATTTTTTTTTCCTTTTTCTTCTTATGTATCAGGCAATTGTATTTCCAACGTCCCGATTATTTATTTATTTATTTATTTATTTATTTATTTATTTATTTATTTATTATATCTGCAAATATCTGAAGGTGAGTAGGAAGGGGTCTGGGTGGACTTTGTTTTTTTGGTTCTAATTTCTGTCCTTCCATCTTATTAAGGGAGTCTTAATGGCTCCTTATTAACCAACATGAGAGGTCTCTAAAAAAATTTCAATTTAGAAGTTTTTCTAAATCAAAACATCCATCATTTGGGCAGTGATGGTAGGATTTTAATAGGAACTCAAACCAATAAGCCTTTTATGGCCTAACTAAGGAAGCAAAAGTCTCCCACAAAGAGTGCAAAGGAAGTGAGCCTCATAGAGTCAAAAGTTCATTCCCAGAGTTAGCCTAAGAAAGACGGGGAGCCTTGTCTTTCATTAGTTCCAAAACACAGGAATCACATGCTTTCCCCCGCTTGACCAGAATAAGATTTAAGGTTCCGTAAGCTTGGATCCACAGGCTATTGGTCTGCCCACCAGATGCATATGAATCATCCAGTTGGTGAAGATAATAGTAGTCTTTTCTGGAAGGATTGGGAGCAATAGAAAATAAGAGCACTCAAACCAAGTTTTGTTTTTATTTTTGTTTTTGTTTTTTACCAGAGTCACATTTGCCCAAGAAACTAGTTTCACAAATATTTTCTCCTACCAATCTAAATTTAGAGGAGAGCAAAGAACTCTTATAAATTCCATTGAACCCCAAAAACAAGAGATCAGAGAGGATAACAGGGTAAAATGCTTGCCATTTCTGTCAGCTGATGGTCAGACATCCATGATCTTTTTAACTGTAGCACTCCAGAGAGCTAGCAGTGTGCCAGCCAGTGAATTTTCTTGGCTGGCACCCCAAATCCAGCTAAAAAAAGATACTTTTCTTTCCACCTTTCTAAGTTCTTCTGGCTGGGCTAATAATCAAATTAACAGAGGCAGATTAACAGCAGAAAATAAAATTTTAGTACATGCACATGGGGAATTCACATAAGCATGAAAATTCCAAAGACAGTGAGACAACAATGGGTATATATGACATTTTGGACAAAGGAGAAAAGGGGAGGATCTTAGATTTCAGAAGTGAGAATGGGCGATTTACAGGTAATAGATGAAGAGCAGAACACACGTGCTGGGCAACACAGGAACAATGGGACACAGTGGGTATCCAACTAATCAGTCCCTGCCTGAAGCCCTCCTATTTATCTTCATGCTAAATTCAAATTAGACTAACGGGAACATCCTAAGCTTTCCTTCCTGGAATATGCCTTTCCATCTCAATCTCTTAGGCAATAAGAGAGAGAGTTAAAGGTTCTCTCTGGGCCTTTTGCTTCTTAAGAAATAGCTTAAAATGGTATCCCAAAAGGCAGCTTTGGGGTGGCAAAATTTTGATCCCCTTCAGTCATGTGCAAATGATTTTCTAATTTTGCAAAAGGAGGGGTAGTAGTCAGTTTCTTTCTGTTACTTAAAACCGACTTAAGAAAAAAAAGGAAGGGGGATTTGCTAGTTCACATAACTGATAAGTCCAGGGTAAGTCAGATATGGCCATCCCATGGCACACCCCATCTTGCTTCCTTGTTGGTTTAATTCTCAGGCAGGCTTTCCATATGATTGTTGTAGTGGGTTGAATAGTGTACCCCCACCCCACAAATTCATGTCTACCCCAAACCTCAGAATAGACCTTATTTGGAGATATGGTTTTTGCAGATATAATTAATTAAGTAAAGATGAGGTCAGACAGGATTAGGATGTACCCTAAATCCAATGATTGGTATCCTAATAAGAGGAGACACATCAACAGAAAAGACACATACAAAGAGAGAAGGCCACGTGAAGACAGAAGTGTATTAAAGTGATGCAGTTGCAAGCTAAGGAATGCCAAGACTTCCAGGAACCACCAGAAACTGGAAGAGGCCAGGAAAGTTTTCGGATAGTGCATGGCCCTGCTGATATCTTGATTTCAGAGTTCTAGCTTCCAGAACTGTGAGAGAATACATTTCTATTGTTTTAAGTCCCTAAGTCTGTGGCAATTTGTTATGGGAGTCCTAGAAAACTAATACAATGCCCTCAGCAACTCTAGGCTGGCAACTTCAGAGGAAAGGAAGAGCCTTTTTCTTGAAATTTGCAGCATTAGTCCTGGGAGCTTTGTTCGTTGGCTGTCTGTGAGCCATGTGTTGATCCCTGAACCAATCACTGTCACCAGAGGGAAATAGTACTCTGACTGGCCAGATATGATCACTTGTTCATTGAGGAGCCCATGGTGAGATTAGCCTATCTCCAGCCACACGGGGAAGAGAGGGCATCTCTTACCAAAAGTACAGGGCAGACAAAATTAACACTTGTCCATTACAGGGAGAAAGAGTTAATTCTGCAAACTACACTGGCATCCAAGGATAGATTTGTAAAGATATAAAGGAAGTGGAGATTTCTGAGAACAAGTCAGGGCAAAGATAATCAGATTTCCTTTTTTTGACAGGTTCCTGAACTGACAGTTCACAGAGCTGTACTTGTTGGTAAATCGAGTCTTCAGCAAGGCCTTTAACAATCTCTGCTATGATATTCTTGTAGATTAAAATAGAAAATATGGGTTGGATGATAGTATGATTAAGAGGGAAAGTAACCTGCTAAATGACTAGTGTAGCCTTTCTAGGATCTAAGAAATTAGCACTTGAGGCAAAGCACTTATCCCAGCAGATTGTGATCATATCCTATCCTGGGTATAGATGTTGCTAGAAATGGATGGCCAAGGTCCCTAGACCCAGTATTAGAGGCACTTTGTGGGGATTGGGGTAAAGAGGTAAGAGGAGGAAGTCGACCTCACTTTAGGTCATGGGAGGAAGTCTAACAGAACAAAATGTGCATGGAAATAGCATCCTGGCAGGTTGTTTATTTGTGTTGTGATAGGTCAAAAATGGCCACAAATTCTTTACATCTTCATCAATAGGTTGTCTTTGTCCCCTCCTCTTGAATATAGGATGGACCTGTGACTTGTTCTGACCAATAGAATGTAGCAAATTTGTCATTGTATAACTTCCAAGACTTGATCTTAAGAGAGCTTCCACTCCCTCATATGCATTTGGAATCCTCCTTCTTAGAATCCAGCTGCCATGTTGTAAGCAAGCCCAAGCAGCCACGTGGCAAAGCTCACATGGAGGAGAATAGAGACCTTTGGCTAACAGTTCCAGGTAAGCTCCCAGCCAGCAACCAGCAACAACTTTCCGCCATGTGAGTGAGGCCATTTGTACCTTCCAGACTTTCTAATACCCCAGCCAACACTACATGAAACAGAAGAAAACCTGGTTAATACACAGAATTTTAAGAAATAATTTTTGTTTTAAGAACCCCATTTTAGGGTAATTTTTTGACCAGCAGGCATTGGCAAACTTCTTCTGTAAAGGATCAGATAGCCGGTCATAAATTCCTAACTGGGCAGGTTATGGTGGGTAGTCATGTCCAGGCATATAACTTTTGAGTAAAAGGCTTGTCTTTGCTTTAAGCAAGCCCTCTTCATTGTTTCTGTGCATCTAGGTTAAAACACTTTTGAAATAAGCCATAAACACCCTCAAGAAAGCACATAACCTTGTTAACTATCCTGTAATCCAATAATCCCCTTGCTTTTTCCCACCTCCTCATAATCTTCCTTACATTTTTTCCTCAATTTCAAATGCATAAAAGAAGCTATAGAACTCATTCTCAGGAGCATTTGAGATCTTTCTCCCTGGCACATTATCAGTTGGGCCCAAACTCCTATAAAAATTCTCTACAGGTTTGGACATTTCTTACATCGACATAGTAAATATTTTAGGTGTTGCAGGCAAGACGGCCTTTGTTGCATTACTCAACTCTGCCATTGTAGCACAAAAGTAAACACAGAAAAATTTATTAGAATTCAGCCACGCTCACAGGTCTACCATGTGCTAGGCACTATTCTATGCCTGTCTGATCTACAGTGAAATATAAATGTAAACTGACAGGTGCATATTAGGGTACTGTGAGTGGGTAGAGGAAATGCCACTAACCAGTTGAAGGTAGTAGGCAGGGAGAAGCAGAGAGCCGGGTGATTTCAGGCAGATCAACATGGGACAGGCAAATATTAAATTCAGATCCCAACTTTAGGCCGGTCAACACAGCAACTTCCTCTTCTAAGTGTCTCCCTGATGGGATTAATATTTCACCTGACAAAAGTGAGAGTGGAAAGAGCTGGAGAAGGTTACCTTGGGTCTATCTCTCTAACACCAGCTCATGTTGGACAACTGAACAATGTTGTCCTGAAAGTTTCTGACCTTCTGGATCTTCTTGAAGCAAGAAGTTTACTGATTCTAGGTACTCCCGATGGAGGCCAGTGAGGCTGGTGTTCATGTCTCAGTGGACTCTGCCTGTTCCTGAGGGATAGAGCAAGTGTTATTCTTTTTCCTTGCTTCCTGGCCACAAAAAGTGTCCTGGGACAGGTCTGCGACCCCTAACCTCCCATCAATCTTGTCTTCTGGACATTATCTAGATACATGGAAGACACATCTCCATTTTTCCCTCTTCTCATTTTTCAGATGGGGAGCTAATCTGACCTATCCTCACTCATCGGCCAGGCATTTTCCTCAGTATAGGCTGTTAGGGTTGGCTTTATCCTCACCAACTCCTTGGTGAACAACTCAACCTTTGTGCTCTAAAATAACTTAGCAATAGTTCTTTTCTTCTCCCCTTCCAACATTATCAAGACAATCATAAACATTTATTTAAGTTATATTAACAAATATTTATTCAGTGCCAACCTTGTGCCAGGTTCAGGTCTAAGAACTAAGGATATGGTAGTTCCTAGAGGATATGGATAAGAAAGTTCCTGCATTCAGGGAGCTGATCTTCTGAGGGAGACAGACAATAATAAATAAATGTCTAATGTTGGGTAGTGATATCTGCTCTGAAAAAAAAAAATTAAGCAGCTTAAGCAGATTTGGGTGGGGGACTATTCTACATAGGCTGGTCTAAGAAGATTTCTTTCATAAGGTGCCCTTTGAGTGATTTGAATGAAATATGGGGCAAGAATATTTCAGGATAAGTGAACAGCAGCACAAAGGCCTTGAGGCAGAAAGAAATAGGGTAAGTTCAAGGAATAGCAATTAGGCTAGTGGGGCTAAGGCAGGTAGATAGTGATAGATAAGAGTAGGGAAGAGAGATAAGAACCAGATCAGATAGTTCTAAAGATTTAGATTTTGTTCTAAATAAAATGGTATTATGTGATTTTTGCTGACGAAGATTTTCCTGGATGCTGTCTGAAGGGGGCATGGAGAAGGTAGAAGTAGGGTGATCAATTAAGAGACTACCATATTACCCAGACCAAAGAGATGATGGTGGCTTGGTCTGGAATGGTTACAGCAGAGTTAGTGAGTGATGAATTCTGATGATTTGAAGGTAGCACTGACAAGACTTGCTGAGGACTTGAAAATGTCATTTGAGAGTAATAAGAGCACACTGAGGACATCTTTTAGATTTTGGGCCTGGGGAACTAGAGGAACAATGGTGCCATTCTCTGAGGTAGCTAAGAGTGAGACTGGAGTGCAGGGAGTAGTTTGTTGGGGGCAGGATGTCTCAAGTTTTGAGATACCAATACAATAGGCAGTTGAACAACTCTGGAGGTCTGGGCTGGAGATAGAAATTATGCAGTCATCAACTTACAAATACTACAAATCAACCCTAAGGAGTCATTATAGAGAGAAAAGAGCAACACAACTGTGGCCTGGGGCCTACTACAACAGAGGAAGAGGTGGAGAAGAAAGGCCAGTGAGTGAAATCAGGAAAGCCCGGTGTCCTGGAACCCAGTAGAAAGTGGATTCTGTATGAGCACAATCAACGGCCAACTTCTGAGCCTCAGTTTTCTCATCTGTGAAATGGAGACAATAACAACGGCCTACTTCACAGCGCTGGTGGAATTAAATTAGATAAAACATGTAAAGCAGTTAGGCTTTTGTCTGATTGGCATATCATAAACTCTCAATCTATATTATCATTCCCACCACAGCAGAGTTGGCTGCCAAAGCCCTCAGCTTCTCCATCCACATATATGACAGCAACTCTATGAATTCTTCTCAGGTGGTGAGGTGTTCCTGCTCACTCAAACACTGGAGTGGGCCTGAGGAGTAGCCTCGGGGTCAAACTTGAACCAAGCCACTTGAGTGCCTAAGCCTCTCACCCACACAGCCTCCAGTCCTTGCTTGCAAATCAGACTAAACATGTGGTACATAAGTTTGGAGCCAGAGTTCTGCCTCTCTGCCTGTCAACAGCTGTGTGATTTTTCTCAAGCTTCTTAACCTTGCTGAGCCTTGAACTCTTCAGCTGTAAAATGGGGACAATTCCGGTTTCATAAAATTGTGTCTAGGCCAGTGGAGACTGTAAATAAAGTCGGCTGCTCTCCTGCATGCCTGCATGGGAGTTAACCGAGGCTCCCTGCCACCTTCCCAATCAAAGCATGTCTCGGTGAGGTGGGATGCACTAGAACAGGGACACATACACCCAAAACCGAGCTGGGGGCGGGGGGGCGGCTCTGGGATTCCCCTAGCCTGTGTTATACGAGAGAAGCGGAGAGTCATCCACTTTCTTTCAGCAGCGCGCCGCAGGGCGCCAGGTGAGCCATGTCTTTTTTCAGGGGCCCTACATCCGTACAGGCGCTGGCTAAGGGTTGGGATTCCGAACGTCTCAGAGAATCCCTCAGCAGCTGTCCCACCTCCCGCAGGGCGTCGAAGGCCGTTCCCTGGACAACTTTTCTCCACTCCTTTTCCTGACCTCCCCCCAGGGCCACCCAGGCCAACCCGCTGGAACGCCGCCGCGATGAGGAACCCCAACCACTCAAGACAACGACGCGTTTGCTCTCTTCTCCGCCCTCTTCTTTGTCACTGCACCGCAGGCCCAGGCCCAACCCCAGCCCTTGAACACCCCAGGAAGTGGCGGTGCCCAGCGAGGGCTGCTCAGAAGACAAGGAGCAGCTTGATAGTGACCGAAGCCCCAAGACGAAAGCTCCGGAGGACAGCGGTTCGCGGCTGATCATCGGAATCCGAGTCTCAATGTGGGTAGCACTGCTGGCACGGTCGAGGGGACAGCTAGGCGCTGGGGGACTGCCAACCGCCTCCTCAAGGCGGCTCCACCCCCGTAGCCCACCCTCCAGAGTCCCCGCCTCCTCACCTCGACTCCGCCCCTCCGCCCCGCGCCCCAGAGGCCCCGCCTTTGCGCTCTCACCCGAAAACCCCGCTGCCGGCCCCGCCCCTACCAGCGGCCCCGCCCCCCGCCCTGCCCGCGCCTTGGGCGCACTTCTAGCTGCGCTGCTGGGTCTGCTCGAGTCCTCGCGTTCAGCCGAATGCCGGCCGGCGCCGCGGTGCGTCGCCTCCCCTCAGGCCCCTCCCCCAATAGCTGTGGTCTGGCAGCAACTGGCCGGCGGCCCGCGGGCGGGCCGCCCTGCCCGCTGTAGCCCACCCCCCTCTTAAAGCGGCGGCGGGAAGATGCGGTTCCGGGAGCCGCTCCTGGGCGGCGGTGCTGCGATGCCGGGCGCATCCCTGCAACGGGCCTGCCGCCTGCTCGTGGCTGTCTGCGCGTTGCACCTTGGCGTCACCCTCGTCTACTACCTGGCTGGCCGCGACCTGAGCCGCCTGCCCTTTCTGGTCGGAGTCCCCACACCTCTGCAGGGCAATTCGAACGGCGCCGCCGCCATCAGGCAGCCCTCCGGGGTGCCTCGGCCGCGAGGGACAGCGCCTCCGTCGCCTTTTGAAGCTTCCTTCCAGCCGCGTCCAGGTCGCGATTCCGGCCCAGAAGCGAACTCTCGCCTCGGCCCCGCGAGCAACCTGACTTCGGCCCCAGAGTTCCCCATCATAGCACTGCCTCTGCCCGCTTGCCCTGAGGAGTCCCCGCTGCTCGGTAAGGACTCAGGTTGGCGCCAGTCCAAGGACTGGGACTCTTACCGGATTTCCCTGACAGGGCCCCCCGGACCATACCCTCTTCCACGACAGCCAGCCTGCCTATTCCGGATCATACTTCCTAATCCCAAACAGAGGTTCCGGGCTGGACGAGGGTGAGAGGTTGGGAGGTGAGCCCCTTTGGAGTCATGTTGGAAGCTAGGCCGGGGGCGGTACGGGGAAGCCGCAGGCCCCTTTGGCCCCAGAACCTGAAAAGGCCTCGGAGACTTCCCTGCTCTGGCCCAAACCTCAAGAAGTTTTGGAGTTTGATTCTGCTTACGACATGGAGCAGCCTTCGCCCTGCTAACTCTGGTTGGGACCACAAGGCAGATCATGATAACCCACTCTAGTTGGGGAACGGATGATGAGGCCTCCGGTGGGGATGGGAGCCGATCTTCCAGTTCAACCACTCTTGGCTGAACGAGGGTTAACTTTTTTCCAGAGGTTTTGAGCGAGTAATTTAAACAAGTGTTTACGTTAATGATGGTAAATCCTCAGTAAATTGTCACCATTGTGTTCAGTTCCTCCTCCGTTTAGAGATCTCTGCCCTGGGGCCCTCCTCCCCTGCTTCCTACCCTAGTAGGTTCCCAAAACCTCAGTGAGCTGGGCGGTCCCAGGGGCCATAGGTGTTTGTGAGAGTAAGGTGTGTACCCTGGGGACTGCAGGGCTGAAATATAACCAGTTAGCACCAAGTTATCCCTTTCTGGGAGCTGCGGAGAGTCTGAATTATCTTGCTCGGAGGATGTGAACCTTAACCTCCATCCTCTGTTTTAGCTTGGACTGGGAGCTTGGGTGGGTGTAATTGCATTCTCCGCATGAGCCTACTCCCAGACCTTTCTTTGACCTGTAATCCACAGGCAGTCAGGCCCAAGGCAGCCACAGGTTGCTCCCAAGATTATCAGACAGGTGGCTGCTCATTTCTAATGCCAGAGTTTCCAGAATGTTGTTCTGAGTGAGGGGCCCTGGCAGGCAGGCAGGCAGGCAGGCGTCCTGCCAACAGGAACTCTTACATTTTTCCACAGAACCCTGGCAGAGTAGGCCTCCTACGTGCTCTTGCTCAATTTCTCCAATAATTACTTCAATATTTTTATATCCAGTTTGGGAGGAAACTCTAGCAATTGGTCAGAAGTGAACTGTGGTAATAAGGAGGACTTTTTTTAAGCAGAAAATTGAATTCATTTGGACTTGAGGGTTCGTCTGGGAAGCAGACTAGTCCTATGAAATGAAGTCAAATCTTTGCCCTGCTGCTCAGTGCATGATATAGAGTTTCGCAGTCTCTTCCTCATGAGTAAAATGGGGTTGTCCATGCTTAACTCACAGGGTTATTTTTAGGACTAAATGAAATCATGTAGGTTAAGTATGTGGCAAATAGGTCTTGGGACTTGAAATTTTATTTCTCAGACTCCCAGTCTGAGAAAAGGAGGAAGAGAGAGTGAGTCCTCTTACCCCCAAAGAGTCCGGGTTTTGTCTTTTTGTTTTTAATTGTTATGTGGACTTTATGCAGAAAGAGAAATTAATTAGCAAATTAGAGAAAAGTACCCCAAAGTTCATTAGATTAGTGTTTGAGGTATAGGGTCTTCTTGATGAAGCATGAGAAGCTGTGGTGACTCACCTCTGCTTTGTTTTGTAATGATGCTAGTGATTACTGGTGTTTCTGAGTTGACTCTGAATTGGCTGCTGAAAGGGACTTCCTGAGAGATAATGTTTTGGAGGGCGAGGAGAGAGGCCCTGGACCTTCTCTGTCTTGGCTGCCTTTGTGTGACAGGCATGGGACCATGATGTGTAGGCATCTTGCTGAGGCAGTCCCAGAGAGTGAAGGCGGAGGGTTTTTCTTCATTTTAATTGAGCCCTTAGGTTTGAGTGCCGCTCTCTGAGGGAAGTTTCTGGCTGGGACGGGAGAAAGTCTCCCTGGGAGTGAGTGTGTGTGTGTGTGTGTGTGTGTGTGTGTGTGTGTGTGTGTGTGTGTTGGGGGGGCGGTTGAGCCCATCTGTTCAGCTGGGCAGGTGTCTACCAAAACCCTTGCGGGTTGGTTTTGAGGTTGGTGGGAGAAAGCATCCGTGGGGTTTAGAGCTGTGGCCTTTTCACTACTTGCAGTTCCTTTCCACAACTTGGCCCTACTTTCTGGTGTCCAGAGGTCTGGACCAGATGTTGCGATCCCTCCTGGCTGATAGGTGGTGGGGAACAATTATGCTTTTCTGTGGAGAAGCCAGGCACCAGACTGGGCTGTTGACAGGTCACTATTTGATCTGTGTTGTAGGTTGTCAGAGCCTTGGAATTGACTTCAGATAGACTTGGATTTGAATCTTGCTTCTGTCTACACTGTGTGATGTAGGACAGTGTAGAGCGATAGTAGGCCCTGTCCCTGGCACCTCCATGGGTTAGTGTGAGGCCTCCCTACTGCTGCAGCGGGGAGGTGGGCCTTTCCTGAGGATTCCTACAAGTTCCCCAGGGAGAGCAGGCCTGCAGGTGTTATCATCTTGGCCCTCAGGGGGGCGCTGGGCAGCATCCACTCCAGTGAACGCTGTGGTAAGGCTCCCTTTCCTGACTGCTTGGGTGTTTGCCTATGGTTTAGTCAGCCTGGGAGGAGCAGTGGCCTTGAATTGCGTTTCTTTTCCCGGAATGTTATCTCTGCTCAGATTTGGAGGCAGCTCAGTGTGACTGGCGCTGGCACTGCTAGCCCAGAGAGGGGCTGGATGGGGGGTGGGCAGTACCTCAGGTTGGACTGGTTAGGAGAGGCAGGGCTGACCTGAGGGCTCAACTGGGGCTTGATATAGTTGGTAGAGCCCTCTCAAAGGTTGTGGTGCATGGGGCAGGAGGCAGTGGTGAGTACAGGACTGTTTAAACCCCAGAGACCACTCTTGCCCAGCTCTATGAGGAGATCCTCTTCATTTGTTCAAAAGAAGACTCTGATCTAGAGGTGGGCACCAGAGAGTCATGGGCACCTGGGCCAGCAAATAGCAGCCGCAGGTAGTCAGAGCGCTGGGAGCCAGTTGTCCAGGAGCCAGTTTCCATGTGGGGGCTTTTGTGGGGGCTGTCAGCTGAGTCTCTGCCTTGGTTTGTGCCCTTGTGAAGACAAAGCACTGAGGGCTCTGAGCTCTCAGTTGTTTCTCTGCCAGCATGCTACCCCTCCCTGCCCCCTTCCCTCATATGCACACACGTGGACAGTGTGTACTTTGGGGACATCTGTCCAGGACAGTGTGTACTTTGGGGACATCTGTCCTCGCTTCTGCTTGGGAAAGGGCTCTCTTTCCCCTTTGGAGGTGAGTCTTAGAACCTCATTACTTTCCAGCTTGGGGTGGAGCCTCGTCCTAGGCATTGGGGAAAGCACAAGGAGCCTCCCCTGTGTCCAGATCTTTAAGCTTTGGGAAGTTAGATAACTAGACCTTTGAACCTGTTTTGTCCTGTTGCTTTTTCTGGAGGAAAATATTTATTGATGTGTACACACACACATGCCTTCTTGTCCAACAGGCTGAGATTGAGAAATATCCTCCATGGCTATCTGGATTTCCGATGTTGGTAGGAGTGATTCCTACCTGTTGTAATTCCTCCCAGACTCTGAGCAAGTGTGGGAGCCTTCAGCTGATGAACCCCGGTGGAAGTTCCTTGGGGCAAAGGGAGCAAGAGCCAAATATGGGATTGGATTCAAACCGCTGCAGTGTCTTGGAACCTTACCATTCCAGGATGGGACTGATCAGTCCCCTGGCCCCCATCCCTCATTGTGCTGGTGGGCGGGGATGGGTGGGGTGGGGGGGTGGAAGTCCTGCCTCAGCACACACAGCCAGAGAGTGGCTGGCTGGGGCTCGAACCCTGGGTCTCCTGCGTCCCAGTCCAGTGCTCTTTCTTGAGAATATTTCCCAGTAGGCACCTAGTACAGAGGCTCAGGGCAGCCTGATGTGGCCTAGAGTTTGGGAAGATCCCTGCTAGTTGTGTTTATGGATCCATCTTCAAGGTCTTCTATGGTAGCAACTTGCCTGGATGTCGTTGTTGGCTAGGGCATCTAGTAACTTTATTCATTCAATTTGGACAACATGTCTGTCCTGTGCTGGGCCCTAGAGCTACAAAGAGGAAGATGACAAAATACCTCCTCTTTAGGAACTCACAATTTAGGCAGAGGAGGTATAATTAAACTGTGCTGATGTCATTTAGGGAAACTCTGTGTGTGTGTGTGTGTGTGTGTGTGTGTGTGTGTGTGTGTGTGTGTGTGTGTTTAGGCTCTCCCTCTCCCAATCCTCCTTCCTTTTGTTTCTTCTTACTTTCTTTCTCTTCTTATTCAGAAAGCCAGAATTGGTATCAAAGTTCTCTAGACCTGGTTTTTATTTGATTGTGTGAAAGTGTTTCTCTAATTTCTAAAGCCTCACATTAGCTCTGCTGGGTAATCTTTAACTTGCTGCTTAATAATGACTATAATGATACATCAGCAGCCATATGGCTGGGTATTATGGTCTTTGAGTAGCAGCAGAGTAGGGATTCCCAGGCTGGGACTTAACTAATTTATGGGTTGGAAATGATGGGACAGATAATGCCAAGGCAGTCTCAGTCCTTCCTGCCTTCTGCCCTAGGGGCTTTCTAGACTTTGAGGTTTCAGCTGGGCTCTGGTTGTGTGTGAAAGGGGCCCAGTCATCTTGTGGTCAAACAAACATGGCGATTTCTCCACTGCTGTTTACCTAGTGAGTGCCTCCTACCCCTTGTTCTCTTCTTACTCCTGATACGGAGCAGAGACTGGAATTCTGCTTGAATCCACATCCACCTGGAAATTCCAGTTTTTCTTATCTAGTTAAATAGCAATCCAGTTGTCTCAGGACAGATGGTCTGCCCTTTCTGCTTAAATCCCTTGAGGGCCTGGCACTGTGGCTGTATTACTTTTGGCTTTGGCACTGCTGGGTGTGGTCTCTGGGCAGTGAGGTCACTGTAAAGGCCAGCCAGCCAGACCCTGACTCCTGTGGGAATTATTAAAAGGGCATGGGATTGGATTCGGTGACCTCCACTTGTCCCTGAACTTGATGAGGGGTCTTGGGAGCCAGACTGTGGTTGTGATTGTAAAGGGCCTCTGTGTTTACCTGGGCTCAGGCAGGTCACCAACTTGGGGAGAGATCTCAAATTTTGTTCTAAAGGTCAGAGACCTTCAGGGTGGAAGGTTGTGATGGCTTGGGGGTAGGGGATAAGGTCTGGCAGGGAGCTGGTGCTGGTGAACGTGGCTTAAAGGCAGAAGGGCTGACTCACAAGGCTCATTGTTTCAGGTTCTACTTCCCAGCCTGGCCTCAGCCCGACCCTTCCCTACACAAATGCAAGCCAGGGGCTATGTAATTGGTTGTTGCCGAATTGTTCGGCAGTGATTTTAATGTCTGGTCTGGGTGTGTTAAATAGCTGCTTCTCTATTCCCCTGCCTCCTCTCCTAAGCCCCTCAGGAAGCCCTGAGAGAGAGGAGGAGAAGCATTTGCCTCACCAGTATACGGGCTGTGGTGGTTTTGCTTTTGCCTGTCTGAGGAGTCAGTCATTTCTTCCTCCTTTTCATAAGAAGTAATGCAGGCTCATTGAAAAATAATTTGATAAGTTAAGAGATGAAAAAGCACACCTATGTTCCTGTCACATAGACAAACTATATTGGCATATTTACTGCTAGTCTTTTCTTGTACACGTTTAAGAATATAGCTGATATCCTCATAGGTGGGCAGATATGTTGGTATAGATATATGTACCTTTAAAAGCCACAAAGGCTATATTCTGTCAGCTGATTATGCCATAACTTTTATCATTCAATAGTTGTTACACACACACACACACACACACACACACACACACACACACACACACGGTTTTGGAGGGTTTTTTTTTAGTGGTCTGGTATACATAAAGCTTTATGTACTTTTTGGATTGTTTCCATAGTAGCATTTTCTAAAAAAGATAAATAAGATGCAGGTGCTTTTTGAGAAGGCCTAAGTCTTTAAGTCGGTTTTACGAAAGGATAGACCCTTCAAATATTACATTTTTTTGCTTATTGCTGGTGGATGAGTACCATTCATTGCTGAATGAAGGATGTTTCTAGAATTCTTATTAAAAAGGAAACTAGATGAAGGAAGTGACTAGGGCAGGGGCAGAGGGCCAGGCTAGGAGGCAGGCTCTCGGGGGGATCAGGCTCATCAGAAATTTGCTGTCAAAAGAATCAGTGGGGGTGAGGCCTCAAGAGTCAGCTTTCTCAGTAACTTCTGCTTTTGTTTCCTTAGCAGCCAAGTCCCTGGGCTAGGCTTGTGTGGGCTGTGGAACTGTGGCACTGGGATGGTGGTGTTGGATGAACAACCAGCTAGCTAAGGGCCCACACCTGAACTTATTTGCTGATGGACTCACGCACTGTGAGCTCATAAAACGCAAACAACTGAATCTGGCCTTGACACGCCCCATACCTCTTACTGAGCAGCCCCAAACTCAGCACTAGTGGCAGCCAGTGCTGTTGACATGACTGACTTGACTGTTTTCATAGGTGTGAGAACAAGCTAGCAAATCAGACTCTGAAATACACAGCACAGCTTTCTTACCTCCAGGGGGTACTGAGATGTGGGAGGGGTCATGAAATGAGAAACCTGTAGGTTTCCGGAATTCCTTTCAGGAGAAGCCTCTGACATTGGGAGAGCCCGGCACTCAGTCGGGGCTCGTTCAAGTGGATTATTGCAAATCAGTCTTCAGGCCAGTGGCCAGGCTCTTCCCAAAGTGTCTTATGTTGAAGATATTCCACTTTGAGTGTCCTCACTGGAGCTAAGTTCTCTTCTGAGAGGTGCTTTGGGTTTGGGAATCTGCCAGGGGTCATTTGGCACGGAGCCTGGGGATTAGGGCAAGGCTGTGCTGAGGAAAGGGGCAGGGTTGTGTTAGATCAGCGGGACCAGTGACTAGTAGTACCCTATGAGATCAGGCTCCTTCCTGCCCGACCACTGGAGGTCATAGGGAGGGGCCTTGACAGGGGTTTTAATCATTGGCAGGTCTTAAGACCCAGTGAATTCTAAAGATGCCTTTCAAAAGTTCTTTAAAAGTTTCTTCCTGTTTTGCATAATGTCCTTTTGACTTTGACATCCTGAAACCGCTGAGCCCGTTACTGTTTCAGGACACATCTTTGGCTTGAAAAAAACAGGAAAGGACTCCGAGATAAGAGTGGACAAGGGTGGAAGTAGGAAAACTGATATTTGCATTCTGTGAGGTGTTAGATATTCCCTGGCCTTCAGTTGAGCACTCAGGCAACCTGGGCAGGATCTCTGCCTGGCTGGTCGACTTGAGTCTTCACCCCAAAGTTAACAGGGGCCCCATGGAGGAGAATGGGGACTCATTTACTCATTCAGCAAACTTTTATTGGTAACTGTACTATATGAAGCATAGGAGTTAGACATGAACAAGGGCTGGCGCTGCTCTCAGGGAGCCCCTCAGCAGCAGACAGACTCTGACAATGGCTTGTGGTCAGAGAAAAGAAGTGTGGGTGCTCCCAGGGCCAGCGTCAAAGTGAAGGACCTTTCTTCCAAACACTGATTTTAGCATCCCTGTGTCTCCTTGGTTGGGAACAGCAGGAATCTATAGCAGAACACGACTTAAAATTTCCTCTAGTTGCCGTCACATGGGAAGAAGATCATAGCTGAGGCCCAGCTGTTGCGTAGAGTCACCAGCCGGGCAGGAATGGACAAGAAGTAGAGGCAGAGTGAACAGAAGATGATAGAAGAGAGAAGCTGGTGTAATTGGGAACCATGCTGGACAGGGGAAGCCTGAGGATAGCGAGCCTGAAGCGAGGTGAAAGAGATACAAAAAGAGAGGTTTCATGGCTGCTGAGTGTAGAGGCAAGCCTTGAAGATCACTGGAGTGAGGATTCTGAGTTCTGGTTCTCCTAACTCATTACATTATTTTGGGCAAGTCCTGCTCTGTTGGTCTCTCTCCCTATCTCTGAAGTTTGAGTGCGCTGGACCTTTGGTCTTTAGTGTCCTCCTTCTCTTCCTCCTGGAGTCTAGGTTGATGCGGGGGGAAATCCTGGTTATATCTGCAACACGTAAGACCTCTGAAATGCCCTGTGAAATGCCCACTACCCGTTCCAAGGGCTCTCGTGAGGCTTTGGCTAAAGATTTTATCATCTCTAAGCAGGCATAAAGATTTTAGTTGACAGATGACCTCTGAAATGTCTTGGGGAATGTTTCTATCACTCTGGCTAGCCATGAGATACGTTCGGAAAAGATGTTATCCTCTCTGTGCCTTAGTGTTCTCATCTGTAAAGTGAGGATAATAATAGTGTCTACCTCATAGATGTGAAGTTTAGGCAGTAGGCATAAAAAGGCCCAAAACAGTACCTAACACAGAATAAGCTCTGAATGAACATGTTATCTATTATTGGTAGTACTAATAATTCTTATTTGTGAAGAGTTTGACTTTTGCTTGGTAGGATTTGTTCCTTTTTTTTTTTTTCTAGTTGAAAATGTCATCACATTAAATGTTTAAAGACATAATTCTACTATGTACCATAATTCTACTAAAATGTCATCACATTAAATGTTTAAAGACATAATTCTACTATGTAACAAAACATGCACCTACCGCTGTAGCAAAACTTGCATTTACTTTCCAAATGCATACACATTATACCCTTGTTGCAATCATAGTGTAAAACTATTTTGCATTCTGCTATTTTCATTCAACCTTGTCTTATAAACTGTTATATTGTTTATAATTATCCTATAATCTTTTATCCTAATATATTATCCTAATTATCTTTTATAGCTGCTCTCTAAAATTCTTATGGATATTCCCTTGACATTCAACATTTCAGGTTTCACTGTTACAGATAATATTGAACATTTTTGCAGTGTGTAGTTTGTTGCATCAGTCGAATTATTTCCTTGAGCTAAATTGCTGGAGAGGAATTTCTGGGTCAGAAGATATGGTCATCTTTCCAACACTGGTTCACATTGCCATTTGTTTTCTGAGGTTGAAATAATCTACAGGCCCTAAATTGTAACTTCCTGGACCAGGGATATTGGCTTTTTAAGAGAGTAAACTCCCAGGGAGAGTCTGTTCTATCTGGAGTCCCACACTTACACTCCCAGCCTTGGGGCCCTGTGCCTCTTAAGGTCCCTGTATAGGGCCTGGGGCCACTTTAGACTTTAGGCTTTTCCTGTAAGCCATTGCCTCTGGGCATTTGTGTTCATGAAGCCTTACTGATGGCTCTTTTAACACCTTGGCCAAATAATAATTTACGTAAGATAAGAACGTTTCCTTTTTCCTTTATTTATGCTGTCAAACTTATAATAGAATGGAGATAAACCCTGGCTTTAAAAGCCTGACTTAAAAAAAGCAGTACTGATCTAAAACTTTGTGGGTTGGTTGCTGGAAAAACTGCATTCGGCCACAGAAACTGTGTTAGGTTCTGATGGGCTAGCTTGGGTGCCTGACCATTTAACCCATATGAGTGAACTCTGATCTGACAGATCTGGAAATGGGGCTTAGACAAGAAAGGCTTTCAGATTATTTTGGGTAAAAATAAGTTACTCAATAGGTCCAAATATGAAGTTCTGTCCCTATAACCTCCCCCCATGCACATGCCCCTTTTGTAAATAACTTGCATAAATGGTAGAATGACTTTAGAGCTAGTGATTGCAATGACCAAAGTTTTACAAATCTAGCAGATGGGGTGCATTCAACTTGGGGCAGCTGCTCCCTTCACCTTACGGCCGCTCCATCATATGTCCTGTCTTCTGTATTCCACAGCAGTTAGCCCTGACTTAACAGAGTCTGTATGGAATCAGGCCAGAGTTGTTGTCCAGCATAATGTTCCCAGGGGACCCAGGGCAAGATCTTCTTCCTGTGTAAAATGGGGAGATAATGCTTACTTTTAGGGGAGGGGGCGTTGATAAGAGGATTGAATGAGATGAGGTTCGTGGTAATATCAGTACTCTTGTCTTTTGATTAATGCCTAAACCATTCCCTTGGGCATATATTCAGTATAGAAGGCTGCAGAGTATAATTTCCTCTAAGTGCAGTTTTTTTCTTTTTTTCCGTCTGTTTGGGGCACAATTAGGAGGAAGGAAAGGTGTGAGGTTATACTCACAGCTCACAGCCTAGGGAGAGAGTGTAGCCTGGAACCAGGTTTCATGGAGACTGTGGCCTGGCTTCTATATGAACCCTCCTACCCCAGGCTACAAGGAGAAGGCCTCCATCTTGTTGCATCCACAACACTGGGAATTTGGAGTGTGTGTTGCCATGTGTCAGGTATGCCAGGATTCTGTGGTGATCCACACAGCTTTCCCTCCTTCAAGTGGACATTGTCAGTGTCCTGGGGAGATGTCCTCATAGATCATAAGTAGCCAAGTGGTCAGGAGGAGGAGCTGGAGGGATCATTGGAGTCTCAGGAGGTGAGAAGCTATGTGCTAAAAAATGGGGGCTGGATATAGGTGGGCTTAGCCTGGGATGCCCAGTGGCCTGTGCCTGATATATTGTTAGAAAAACTTAGGCACAGGCCTGTTTTTATCCAGGGCTGATGTTAGAAGCCAGGATGCCAAGCCCTTCAGCCCAGCTCTGGTGTCAGCCTACTGAGTAATCTGAGAGAAGTCACATCTTCTCACTGGGCCTCAGGTTTACCTATCTGGAAAGTGAGATGAGAAATTGGCTTGGATGCTCTCTGGAGTCTCTTCCCGCCTGGGAATTCTAATGTAACCATGCACTCTTGCTCAGTATGGCTAAATGGCTTCACTGCAGGGCAGTTGAATGCTGTCCCTTCTAGGACCCAGCCATGTAAAGCCAGGGTGACTCTCAGTGGTCCCTGTGAGCCAGGACTGAGTCTTACTGGGCAAATCCATACCCACCAGATCCTTCCAGCAATTCCAGTTTCTAGGCACAAAATCAAAAGTCAGGGGATGAGTAAGTTGGTTAGTTTGAAAATCCAATCAGTGGGAGCTACTGTGAGTCTGGGGTCATGGGCTCCAGCAACAACCAGTTGTCCACTCTCACAACAGATGTTTATTCAGCATTTACCAAGCTCATTAACTCTCACAGCAGCTCTTTTTCTTGTCCAATTGCCCTAGTTAGAACTTTTAGTACTATGTTGAATAGATGTGATTAGGGAGGACATCCTTGTCTTGTTCCTGATCCCTAAGGGAAAACATTCAGTCTTTTGCTATTAAGTATAATGTTAGTGGGAATTTCGTAGACACTCACTTTATCAAGTGAGGAAAGTTCCTAGTTTGTTGAGTGTTTTTTGTCATGAATAGGTAATATGTTTTGTCAGATGCTTTTCTGTTTGTTGAGGTAAATCATGGAGGTTTTGTTGTTTATTCTATTGATATGATGTATTATACATTGATTTTTTTTTTTTTTAGATATAAATCAATCTTGAATTCCTGGAATAAATCCTAATTGGTCATGGTGTATAATCCTTTTGATATGTTGGATTCAGTACACTAATATTTTGTTGAAGGTTATTATTTATCAGAGATAAGAGATACTGATCTGTAGTTGTTTTTGTTTTTTTTTTTTGACTTATTGAAGTATAATTGACAAATGATCTGTAGGGTTCTTTCTTGTGGTGTCTTTGATTTTGGTATAAAGGTAAAACTGATTCATAGAAAAGGTAGGGAAATGTTCCCTCCTCTTTAATTTTAGGGAGCGTTTGTGAAGGATTTGTATTAATTCTTCTTTAAATATCTAGTAGAGTCCACTAGTGAGGCATCTGGGCCCTGGGCTTTTTCTTTGTTGGAAGCTTTATGATTACCGATTTGATTTTTTTTTTTTTTTTGTACTTGTTACAGTTCTATGCTGATTTTCTATTCACTCTTGAGTTAGTTTTGGTAGTTTGTGTCTTCCTAGGAATTTGTCCACTTAATCTAATCTGAGTCATCTAATTTGTTGGCATACACTCATTTATACTATTCCCTTAAAATCCTTTTAATTTCTATAAGGTTGGTAGGGGATGTTCCCCCTTTCATTCCTGACTTTGGTAATTTGAATCTTTTTTTTTTTTTTCTGGTCACCCTAGCCAGAAGTGCCATTTTTGTTGATTTTTTTTCAAAGAATCAACTTTTTGTTCCTTTAATTTTTTTTCCCTGTATTGTTTCTGTTTTCTTTTTCATTAATTTCTACTCTTTTTTTCCTTCTGCTTGTCTCAGGCTTAGTTTGCTCTTCTTTTTGTAGTATCTAAAGGTGCAAGGTTATTGATTTGAGATGTGGAGCTCATGCACTTTTAACATTTTGATAGATACTGTCAAACTGCCTTCCAATTTATACGCATCAGCCGTGTATGAGAAGCACCTGTTTCCCACATCCATGCCAACACTGGATGTTATCAGTCTTTTTACATTTGCCAATATGATGGTCAGATGTGATATCTTGTTTTAATTTGTTACTCTGATTACTGATGATGTTGAGCAAACTGTTGTGTTTTTTGGCTGTTTGTAGTCTGTAAATTACTTGTTCATATTTTTACTCATTTTTCTATTTTAAAAATGTTTGTAGGAGATTTTAATAGTATAGATATTGCTCTTTTATTATATTTTGTTGGCAAATATGATCTCTCTGTCACTTGTCTTATCTCTGGTAGCTTTGACCGTATAGAAGTTTTGAGTTTTTATGTATTTAAATGTCTTTTCCTATATCATTTCAGGTTGTTTTCTCACTTAGGAAGGTCTTCATCATTCCAAGATTATAATTTATTTCTTCTGTATTCTCTTCTACTATGGTTCTTTAACATTTTAGTACTTGTCCCTACACTAAAAGATGAACAGAATTGCTGTTCAACCCTCATGTGTTGCAAGAAGACATAGCATATCAAAAGGACTTTTTGAAGTCCCAGGTTATTCTTCCAAATCTATCACTCTTGTTAGTGGATCAGAGTTTGAAAAGTGAAATTTTAGCCACTCATGATTGTAGAGCTGTAATAATCTGGAGGCTTTCAAGTTCTAGGGAGTCAATGAGAAGGCAAAGTAATATTTATTGAATATCTATTAGTATCGAGTACTGTGATAAGTATGTATATGTGTTATCTCATTTGCCACCTGAAAAGGACACATTATTATATCCACTCCTTAGAGAAGGAAATTGGAGCTAGCTTCATTTAAAGTGATCCCGATACCAGAGAGATACTACCAGGAGTGCATGGCTGGCAGACTGCCCAAATGGCCCACAGGGAAGAAGGCTCTCCACAGTCCAAAGTTTGGTTCTAGATGGAGAGGGAAGGATGTACTTATGACCAGCATTACTGGTCCAGAAATTCAGTCAGGGCTTCAGAACATATCAGAGGGGCAGCTGACTCAGTAATAAAATGCCTAGGAGACTTATTTACATGCTGGAATGCTCAATTTCTGATTTACTAGGAGGATTAGAACTCTCGACATGTGTCTTAAAATTCTCTGGCTGCAGGCAGACTATAAAGAAAGGCATAGTTTAGTCAGACAGCTAGTGAGTCAGAAGTCAGAGCAGGGAAATGAGTATTTCACCTCCGCGGTCCCCAACCTTTTTGGCACCAGGGACAGGTGCTCCTCCTATGAGACTCTAATGCCTGATGATCTGAGGTGACACTGAGGTGGTGATGCTAGTGTTGGGGAGTGGCTACAAATATAGATGAAGCTTTGCTCCCTCACCTGCCACTCTATTCCTGCTCTGTAGCCTGTTTCCTAACAGGCCACAGACCTATAAAGGTCTGCAGCTCATGGTTTGGGGATCCCTGCTCTATCTAATGTTTGGTGGTATCAGGCTGTCATGGCTGATGAATCTGTCCCCACAGTATTGCAGATTTTCTCAGAGACTTTGGTCTGATCTAGAGATAGGTCTCCTTTCTCCCCTGTATAGTCCTGCTCATTGTCCATCATTCCCCTATTTATTTCCTTCTATACTTTCTTCCGTCTTTCCATCCAGCCATCCCACTATTTCACGGCCTATTATCATCATGGGCTCTCTCTCATGCCTTATTTATTTGTTCTCTTTTATCCTCATCCTCATTTTCCCAACCCCACCATGGGCAACCATTCTAATGTGTTTAATGTGTATCTGTTTTTGCTCTTGCAAATTGGGAGCTGCTGATTTACATATATGCATTTTTTTAAATAAAAAAATTTTAATTTTTTTAGATGAACATATAGTAAAATTGACTTTTTTGGTGTATATATTTGTATAACCACCACCTCGTACATATTTCTATAACCACCACCTCGATCAGGATACAGAACATTTCCATCACCCAAAAAAATCCCCCTTGTAGTCCCATTCTCCTCCCCCCCTTAACCCCGGGCAACTGCCATTCTGTTCTCCATTACTCTAGTTTTGTCTTTTTGAGAATGTCATATAAATGTATCTATCATACAGTATATGTACCTGTATTTTTAACTTACGTAAATAGTATTATTTTATAGCTCATTCTGATTCTAATTTTTTTTTTTTACCCAGCTCTTTTTTTCTTTTAAGTTTAACATAACTTCGAACTTATAGAAAAGTTGCTAGAATTATACAAAGAATTTCTGGGTATCTTCTGGATTTACTTAAATTCCTCAAATGTTAACATTTTGCAATATTTGCTTTTTTCTTCTCTCTTTCTCTTCTTTCTTTCTCCATGTATGTATGTGTGATATAGTCTGAACCATGCCCCTTTATCCCTAAATATTCAGTATGTATTTCCTTAAAGTAAGAATTTTTTTATATATAACCATAATGTAATGATCAAAGTCAGGAAATCAGCATTGAAACATTTCTATCTCATCTACAGACCTTAGGAAGATTTTGTCAGTTGTCCTAGGGATGTCCTTGTCAAAGACAATACATTGTATTCAGTTGTCATGTCTTTCTTTTAATTTGAAACAATGCCTGAATCCTTTTTTTGTATTATACACTATATTGTTAAAGAGGACAGGCCACTTATTTTGTAGAAGGCCCTTCAATTTGGGCCCTTCTGATGTTTCCTTGTGATGAGGTTCGGATTATGCACTTTTGACAAGAATACCACAAGAGCGATGCTGAGTTCTCAGTGCATCATTCCTGGAGGCACATGCTATCAATTTGGTCCTTACTGGCAATGTGAACTTTGATCATTTCATTATGGTGGCATCTGCCGTTTCTCCATGATCAAGTTACAATTTTTACCCTTTTTAATTAAAAAGTATCTCATGGGCATTTACTTTGAGATTATATAAATATCCTGTTATTCTGCAAACTTACATCTACTGTTTTTTTTTTTAGCATCTATTGATGATTCTTGCCTGAATTGGTTATTATTATGGTGGTTGGTGATCCAATTCTGTCATTCCTTCTATATTTATTAGTTGGCATTTTCCTGCAAGGAAGAGCTTTCCCTTCTTCCCTATTAATTTAGTGCAGACTTCTGGATTCTTACTTTATTCAATAGCACATAATCCTTTATTAGTATTATTTATTTGGTGCTCAGACTGTCCCAGATTTGGCCAATGAGATCCCTTTCTGGCTGGTTCTTATGTCCTTTCCATCATTCTTTGAGCTCTTTTTTCCTTTTGGGCACAGAAAGATGTTCCAGGCTCCTGTTGATCATTCCTTGACTGAGCCCTGGAATCATATGCTTCTCAGACCAGCTCTAGTTCTTTTCAGTAGAGAATGATAGTTAGAAATCAGGGACTGAGCTCCAGGCGCTCACTCTTGTTTTTAAAGTCCATCCACATTGCTGTGTGTACATCTAGTGTCTATGGTGTTCACCCCAATTTTCTTTCTCCCTTCCTTAAGGATAGACTCCAACACTACCTTCACAAAACTGCTATAAGGAACAGCCTTCTACTTGTCCTTTACGGACCAGCGTATATATATTTATGTAGATTTGGGAGTGCTAGATACCACTCCAGAATGGCCGCCCCCATTTACATTTCCACCAGTGGAGCTTGAGCATCTCTGTATCCACAAATACTTGGCAATAACTAGCTTCTTAATTTTTTGCCAAATAAATAAAGAGCTCTTGTTTTAACTTGCTTTTCTCTAATTATAAATAAACTTGAGTATCTCTTCATATGCTTGTGGCTTTTGGGACTCTCTGGCAAATTGCTGATTCATAACAACTTTTTTTGGCTGTTTTATTCACTGGGGTTCTTAGATTTTTCTTGTTGATATGCAGGATTTTTAAAATACACCCTGGATACTAATCCCTTGCTGGTCTCAGACATTGCAGGTATCTTCTCTGAATCTGTCATCTATTTGTTTACATTGCCCATGCTATCTTTGTTTGAAAATAACCCTTTTCTCCTTGTTTTGTGCAGTCTCTCTTCTTTTTCTATAACTATATTAATACCCTTAGTTTTTTATATTTTGCTGATATAGCTGAACTCAGGTGATTCTTCTCAGCATACAATCTTTATTACCCCTTAACCTCTATTGAATTCTATTGAGAATGACTTTGACTATTTATTTATTTATTTATTTAAATTCTTTAAAATGTCTCTCCTGGTTACTTTAACAAAATCCCTGTTTTTCATAATTTTTAATTTCTAAGTTTTTAAAATTTATGACTTTGCCTCTTAAGAATGTAAGGCCGCATACAAGTATTATTCATAATTATTCAGCAAATATAT